>NW_006799037.1:98862-129467 GCF_000442215.2 Lipotes vexillifer | reverse complement strand
AAAAAAAAAAAAAAAAAAAAAAAAAAGAGTTTGTAATTTCATATATCATAAAATTCATCATTTTAAAGTGTACATACACTTAAGCAGTTTTTAGTATATTCACAAAGCTGTTCAACCATCACCATTATCTAATGGAAAACACTTTCATCATGCCCAACAGAAACCCTATGCCCAATACCACTCACTCTCCATTCCCTCCTCCCCCCCAACCCCTGCCCAGTGTTCACTAACCTATTGATTTGCTAATTATAGGTCTTTCATGTAAATTAAATCCTGTGTCTGACTTCTTTCACTTTGTTTTCAAGGCTTATCCACATGTAGCACGTAATTGTACTTCATTCCTTATTGCCAAATATCTGATTATTTGGATATACCACATTTTGTTTATCCATTCATTAATTGATGGCTATTTGGGTCGTTTCCTCCTTTTGGCTATAGTAATGCTAGTATGAACAACTGTACAAGTTCTTGTGTGGACATATGTTTGATTTCTCTCAGATATATGCATCATCTGGGAGTGGAATTGCTAGGTGACACTATTTTCTACCTTTTGAGGAACTGCCGAACTTTAACACAACAGATAAGCATTTTACATCGTATCAACACTATGAGGGTTTCAATTTCTCTTCTTCCTCACCAATACTTGTAATTGTGCACCTTCTTGATTATAGACATGCTAGTATGTATGAAATATCGCATCATGAATTCTGATTTGCATTTTCCTAATGACTAGTGATGTTAAGCATTTTTTCCTATGATACTGGCCATTTATTTCTTTGGAGAAATGTCTACTTGGGTCCTTTACTGTTTTTAAATGGGGTTTTTGTGTTGTTGAGTTCTAAGACTTCTGTATATACTCAAGATTAACAGATATTTTCTCCCATTCTCTGGGGTCTTTTCACTTTCTAAAAGTGTCCTTTAAAGCACAAAGTTGTAAGTTTTGATGAAGTCCAAGTCATGTTTTTGTTGTTTTTTTTTTTTGCGGTATGCGGGCCTGTCCTGTGTGCTTCTTGCTTGTCCTGTGGTGTTATATCCAAAAACTATTACCTAATTCAGTCACGATTTACACCTGTATTTTTCTAAGAATTTGAGATCTTATATTTAAATCCTTAAACCACTTTGAATTATTTTGTATATAGTGTTAAGGGTCCAACTTCATGTTGTTACATGTAGATACCCAGCTGTCTCAGAGCCATTTTTTAAAAAGATTCTTTCCTGCATTGGTTTTGGGACCCTTGTTGAAAATCAATTGACCATAAATTTAAGGGTTTATTTCTGGACTCTCTATTTTATTCCTTTGGTCAGTATAAGGTATTTGTCCTTGAGAATTCCCTGGTGGTCCAGTGGTTAGGACTCTGCACTTTCACTGCAGAGGGCACAGGTTCAGTCCCTGGTAAGGGAACTAAGATCCCACAAGCTGAGAAATGCAGCCAAAAAAGAAAGAAAGAAAGAAAAAAGTATCCTTACTAGTACTATTGCCATAGTTATTAAATCATGTTTGCTTTAAAGATTGTTTTGACTATTCTGAGTCCCTTGTATTTCCATACAGATTTTAGGATCAGTTTGTCAATTCCAGCAAAAAAGGTAGCTTTTACAAGGATTACACTGAATCTGCAGATCAACTTGGGAAGTATTGCTATCTTCACAATAGTATGTCTTTCAATTCATGAATATGGGGTGTCTCTATTTAGGTGTTTTGTAGTTTTCAGAGTGTAAGTTTTTCACTTTTGTTTATTCGTAAGAATTTTGGGGATGCTATTGTAAATGGAATTTTCTTAATTTCACTTTCATTGCTGCTGTATGGAAATACAACTGATTTGGGTATATGTCTTGCAACCTTGATGAAGTCATTATAAAGAAGTGGCAACAGTGGGCATGCTTGCATGGTTCTTGATCTTAGGGGGAAGTGTTTTTAATCTTTCATCATTAAGTCCATTAGCTTTAGGGTTTTGGTAGATGCCTCTATTCAGGTTGAGGAAATTCCCTTTTATTTCATCTTGAATTATTAAAAGGATGTTAAAAGAAACTTTTTAAAAAGACTCTGGTAGGAAGCATTTAAATATAGGAAATACCAAGTGCAATAGGCAAATTTCTATCTATACGTGAAAGCAGAATCTATAAATACATAAAAGAATTATCACCTGTGCTTTTCTTTTTTTCTTTTTTCTTTTTTTTTTTTGCGGTACGCGGGCCTCTCACCGCCGCGGCCCCTCCCGTTGCGGAGCACAAGCTCCGGACGCGCAGGCCCAGCGGCCATGGCCCACGGGCCCAGCCGCTCCGAGGCATGTGGAATCCTCCCGGACCGGGGCACGAACCCGTGTCTCCTGCATCAGCAGGCGGACTCTCAACCACTACGCCACCAGGGAAGCCCTCACCTGTGCTTTTAAAAAACCTCGAAGGGGAATTACGTCTCAAAAAGTTACTTAAAATATATCCCTCTCGGGCTTCCCTGGTGGCGCAGTGGTTGAGTCTGCCTGTCGACGTAGGGGACACGGGTTCGTGCCCCGGTCTGGGAGGATTCCACATGCCTCGGAGCGTCTGGGCCGGTGGGCCATGGCCGCTGGGCCTGCGCGTCCGGAGCCTGTGCGCCGCAACGGGAGGGGCCGCGGCGGTGAGAGGCCCGCGTACCAACAAAAAAAAAATTTATATATATATATATTCCTCTCATAGTAATAAAATTCTGGATTTCCAGCTGGATGTCTAGTTTCCCTTTGTAAAAACCACATGCACCAAAGTGTGAAGTGCTATTATTGCAAGGGTGGCCAACCTCATCAAGGGTAAAACCTAGAATTCAGGAGGGATACTGATAAATATTCACAGATAATCTTCACCAAAATTTAAAATTGTATAGAACAGAACTGACATTTTTATAACCAATATGCTTTAATGTAATTTTAGGTCATTCATTTTACAAACACTTATGGAATGCCTACTATGCTTAAATCATTGTGCTAGATCTTCCCAAAGACACGGTTTATATTAATACAATTCCTAATGACTTTTTCTTCATGCTTGCTTCAGGGACTACATCTGGGACTGAATAGCAGCACACAGCCATAGGGCTGCAGTATGGCCACCCCTGCTCTACACTCTGGTCTCTTCCAGAGGTGAACACAGCAGCTACTATCTTGATAAGGTGTGTAGATTAGTAATCACCATTCTGTTACCTGCAGAGAAACAGATTAACATCCTTTATTTAATACTGATAAACGAATAGCTTTTATAAAAATGGATGGCTTAAGTTTACAAAAAAGTGAAGATTTTATGCTAATGTCAGCCATTAAAAAAGACAAATACTGAAACCCAGACAAAATCAGAATTAACTTGTATAAATTAAAAAATAAGTTATAGGTTAGTGAAACTGTGGTAAAGGCTGTGTGTTAAATAAATAAATAAAATCTACATGCAACTAATTACAAGTTTATAAATACTACTCTCGAAAAGTTATCTAAAAGTCCTATAACCTTATTTAAAAACACTGACACATATCAAGATCCATAATCTATAAGAAACTCTAATTTGATGTTATATTTAAGGAAATACTGAAAATAATCGAGGTATATATTTGATGTATTAGAAACTACCATCTGAACAATATTTAATATTAAATATAGTTTAATTTTAAGGTCTTTCATTTCAGTCAAAAATCCATAAACGTAGATTAGTTTGGACTGTATGACAGAGGAGACAATAAAACGTGTTCTCAAATACATGCCAATACATTTTCTTGAAACAAAACCTCAGCAAACGAGAATTTCCATACTGTCCATGGGAATAACTAAAACCTTTATTAGATATGGTTTCCAATAACAATGTGAAAATTGGAATTATCAATTCAAAGAGCAGTGAAGTTTGAAATTTAAAAATGTAGACTAGATATTAGGTAGGGGATAAAAGGTAAAGGAAGACGAAAATGTTTAATACTATTCAGTATCTCCCCTCTGTACACAATGTTGCATATATACAACTACTCCACTTTAATTTTACTGATTTTATATAATAGTGAAATCCCCTGAAGCAACCTAGGGTTTACAGATGGTGTCCAACTTGCGGGGAAACAAATTAGGAACACACTTGATTAACAGTTTTCACCCACACATTTTAGACAGACATTTTTTTTTTTTTGCCAAGATTTTCATAGTAAATTCATAAATATAGGAAATACTTTCACTCCTTCAGTGTTAAAATAGAAAACCAAACAGTGCCAACAGTAGTGGCTTAATTACTGGCATACAAGAAAAACACAACACCAATGGGTTTTCTTCATTATGCATTTTAAATAATGTGTGCATGTTTCACTTTTAGTTATAAATTTTCTAGTCTGTTTAGACAACAGCACTTAATAGTCTTGAATCCATTGAGATGTTGCTTTCAATCTGAAACACTGTGTGTATACATGTATATAAAAAATAAACCAATGTATGACTCTTCTGACATGTTGAATATCAATAAAAGCTTATTTTTGACCATGCAGTTAGAAGAGAGGGAAGCAAGCCACCCTCTCTACATTGTCTTGTTGCTGGCCTGTTTTTGCAGTGGTATCAATAGTGGTTTTTGGAGGGAACTCTGTGCCTTCAGCCTATCTAAGACCAGATACCACCATCAACAAGAGGGGGAGAGGAGATGGGAAAAGGGAGGTGGGCAGGTGTTAAATGTCAATTTTAAAAGTGTACATTTTGTGTTCTTTCTATGTATAGGATAAAAACAGATCAATGAGGAAAAAATTTATAATTAGGAAAAAACTGCAATCAAATGAAGACATAAAAGCCGAATTAAGTTCTTTTAATAGATTGCATATATAGATGTTTAGCCATACTCTTTTATCAACTCTTTAAGAGTAGAACTTTATATCCAATTTACATGCTTCAAATATCATCTTTCCTATTTGTTACAGTAAGGTCTTGTATCCAAATATCCACTTGTACACTGAGAGCTTTAAGAAAAAACAGGACACAGAGGGAGTTGCCATTTTTAGCAGCAATGAAATATCACTAACCCTTTTAACATACCGAATTCAAGTCACTATCAGAGGTGAGTGCACCACAAAGTCACCAGGTACAAAATTGCTAATTCATTTTTAAATTAATAACTTGAAATTACCCCTGCCCCCCCACCCCATTACATCCCATCTTTTTATAAACAGCAAACATTTTGCTATTTTATACATAGGCTAGCAGGCTTGTTTCAATATGAAAGTGCTAATTCATTTACAGATTTTTTTTTTAATCAGTTATGTAGTGCTACAATAAATGTCCAATAATCTACATAGGAACAATCTTTGATGATGAAAATGATGAAGATTGAATAAGGCTATCGATTACCTTATCTTATTTACATATAAAGAATAGATACCCAATGGTGAGGAAGAGACAGAAATCGGACAAATACTCATAGGTGTAAAAATTACATCTACCTCTGAGCTTATACTGTAAATGAGACATTTTAAATAGTCCTGTAGCCCATGCCTATTTTTTCCTCAGAAAAAGAAAAGCTGCCTTCATGACATCCCCTCTTGTTGCAGATTTCCACAGTGTCACTTGAACTTTCAGTCAGAATCTTACTTTCTTCAAAAAATAAAGAAAATACTCCCTGCCCCCCAGGTTACCTCCCTCCCCCACCAAAATTCCTCTGGATTCATTTTCAGTGCCAAGTTGCATGATCAGGTCCCACCTCCTGGGTTTTTTTTTGTCCATCTATTGATCAATTAGTTTAGAGTGGATAACATGAACCAGTTCTGGAACCGCTACTAGGAGGAACACAAGCTCTTCACTACAATCACACTGCAGGAAAGTGGTAACTCAATTCATCCCTGGTGCCGGGCCTCCAAAATTGAAAGAACTTGGCACAACTGGAGCACTGAATTTGTATCCTCCATGCTTCTCAATCATTTTGGATTCTAGAAAAACAAATATGTGAATGTTTAATAGAGCATTCGATCATCTTACTGCTTTGGAGAAAAGAAGGAATTGACAGACATTAACAATAGCTTAACCACCAGTATTAGCCAGGAAGTTCCAAACTTTGGCCTCTGTTCTCCCTCCAAATGTATAGAAAAAAGTGAAGAGTATATTATGAAGAGAAGATGAACTCTCTCTTGTATGCTACAGACTTCTTAGCCAACTTTCACTTTGCATTGTTTAAAAAGAAAAATCTTTACTCTATTTTGAGTCAAATACTAAATCAGAAGGATCCAATCTCCAAAGGTAATTACAGCTAATGAATCTAATGCAGGCAAATTCAAATTAAATACTTTAGAAAGCTGTGCCTTTTTTATACGGAGGAACCTCTCTGAATATAAAACTAGTCTGACGCAGTATTAAGACCTCTAGAAAACTACTAGGCTGTGTATTATCTGAAACATCCTGTATTGAAAGGCATACTGAAATGTTTAACGATGAAAAGAAATGATGTCTTTAATATAGTTTTAAAAAATTGCAGTTTTCAAAAAAAATTGCAGTTTTCATAACTTTAAAATTCACAATTTTAATGGAATTTTCTACTATCAAACCAGCCCCATGAGATTTAGCGACCTTATCAAAGCTACTGCACACTGAAAGTAGTCTTCAACTATACTTAAAATCAGTAAATTATGGCCAAACCCAAAATTCTTTTTTTCATTCCTACAGATTGGAATTAATTTATCACCTCCAACAACTGTAGCTTTTAATCACTTAATTTAAATTTTAAAGCTGTATCAAAGTCATTAATTGCATTAAAGAGGGGTTGAGGTTGGGACTTCCCTGGTGGTCCAGTGGCTAAGACTCTGCGCTCCCAATGCAGGGGGCTGAGGTTCGATCCCTGGTCAGGGAACTAGATCCCTGCAACTAAAGATCCCGGTGCCGCAACTAAGACCTGGTGCAGCCAAATAAAAAAATAAGTATTAAAAAAAAAAAAAAAATATGTTTTCAAAAAAAAAAAAAAATATTAAAAAAAAAAAAAAAAAAAAAAAGAGGGGTTGAGGTCAATTAACATACCATGGGCTGCTCTTCTTTGATCAGCTAGAGTTGCTATATCCTGTAACTGTTTTCTTTGTTCTTCATTAAGACCATGAGTCAGAGCCTGATACCACACGGGATTACGATTTTGTATAGCTATCAAAAAGAAAACAAAGGAAAAAAGGGCAATAAGAGAGTCCTGGTAGTTCTTTTCTGTTCTATTCCCTCTACTCCACCTCCAATACTGAAATTCTGATCTAGTTTATATTCTCCCAATAATAATCTAAGGTATTTTAAATTACTTGCGAAAAAAAGATACAGGGGGAAAAAAAGTTCTGGTTTAGCATTATGCCTCAAAAATCTAATCATAGTCATAATTCTTATCTCTAGTAAATAAGGATTTAGAGCCTAATCCAACTGTTATACAATAAGTAACAAACTAGGGAAACTAGAAATAAAGTTAACCCAAACCCCTTAAAAGATTCAGAGTTAAAGCAACTTATTTTTTTCTGCATTGCTTATTCTGCATTGCTTATTCAAAAAACCCTTTCTTAGATATATGTACTGTCTTTCCATAGAAAGGTGCTCTGCAGTATTTAAGTTAAAATGCTCACACACTTTTACATTATAGCCTAAATAGCTGTCAAACTCAACCTGTGACAAAGGAATAACAAAATTTCGCAGCATGCCACAGGATCAGGTGTTAAAAATCTCAGTGTTTATTAACAAAAACATGCACTACATAAGTTGATATATAATGGTAGCAAGTCTATGTATTTCTGTATTTCAATTAGCTATATAAAGGGGTGTGTGTGGTGAGTGAGTGAGAAAGAGAGAAAATGTTCTCTATAACATGATTTTCTACTTCTACTTTATTGCATTCACTGTGGATGAGCCTTCTATAATAAACCATCCTTTAGGGATTAACATGTGTTTAAGTATACAAAATACAAAGTCATGGACAAAAGTCAGTCAGTAAGTTCTTGGCACTTCAATCAATCCCTACAGCCTGCCATGTAGCTCAGAAACAATTCCTTGCGTTTCTGCAAGCTTGCATCACAATTGCTTTGTCATGGGCTTGGAAGATTAATGTTCTGGTTATCAGAGAATTTATTCTACATCAACGTTCATAATGCATACGAATGATAAAATAGCACAGTAGTTAACTCTGGAGGGAAAGGATGTTCAAATATAGTGCCAATTCTAATTTCTTAAGTTGGGTTAAAGAACACAGATGTAAAAAACAAAAACTGGCACCTAGTATTCTGTAGCCACACACTGTGAAACAGCAGAAAAGAACAGAGATTCCAAGACCATAAATGTTATATAAATGGTCAAATTCTCAGACAGGTAAGCATGGGTTTAGCCAGGGGAAAAAAAAGATACACAAATACATAAACACAAGAAAGAGACATAACAGTAGATATTTCTGGGGAAAGCTGGGAGGTTAGAAATTAGAAGTAGGAAAAACAAACTTGTTGTATAAACTTTTTGAACTATACAATTTTCCTATGACGTGCATATTTCAAAATTACAATCTAAATAAAAGTAAAATAATAGGATGAGGAAAATACACTGAATCTCTAAGGCAACAGTACAAGTAACTTTGGTTACTTTGCCTAACAATTCTAAATCACATTTTAGTTTGGGTTTGATATACCCAAAACCCCTTCTTTAAGGGGCAGACGTAAATACGAACAAATTGATTCAGGAAAATGGATCATATGGAGCTATCTGAATTACATATAACAAGTTAACTTACTTTGAAATATAGCTTTAAATATCTGATACTCATCAACAGGGTTATCTTCATCATCAATGATCGTGGAATAGCCTTCCAGGGCAGTTTCTTCAGCGTCATCTTCTTCCCAGTCTTCATCATCTCCATCTTCGCCTGCTTGCTTAGCCAGGATCTCCAAATATTCTTGTCCATCTTCATCAATATCATCTTCATCACTCCCCAGTTCCTCTGCCAAGTCATAAAAAGGTGCTCTTGGTAACACTGGAATATTCTGTTACTCACTGTAACTCAGTGACAGTGATCATTGTTGGTGAATTACAAATCACAACTGAATAAATTCAAGGAAGAGTTCCAGGAATTGGTGTTTAAATACATATTCAGCAATAAACAGAAAAAAAATTCTCATAGAAATCTAAGAAAACTAACCACAACTGTTAGTACTAGAAGTCTGAAAAAGGACTGCATAATATGAGAACCAGCACTTGGTGTGCTCTGAGACTTATGGTATATACCAAATCAAATACCAACAGTAAAGTAAAATAGTTTATTATATCCACAGAATACCTTTTATGAGATTTTTTTTTAAAAAAAGGCTAGCTGGCTAAGATAGTACATGATAAAAGACAAAAATGGCAAGTGTTATACTGTTATACACTAATTTCTTTTAAACAACATCCTATCAGTTTATATTCTTGTAGTCTATACTGTCTTACCGGTGAAATGTATTAGCCAACATCTAATTAACTTAATTTTACAGTGTAGATATAGCTAGATTTTAGCACTAATACACAGATGTTTACCAACACTAAAAACCTGCCCACAGGGCTTCGCTGGTGGTGCAGGGGTTGAGAATCCGCCTGCCAATGCAGGGGATAGGGGTTCGATTCCTGGTCCAGGAAGATCCCACATGCTGTGGAGCAACTAATCCCATGTGCCACAACTACTGAGCCTGTGCGCTCTAGAGCCCGTGAGCCACAACTACTGAGCCCGCGCTCCTACAGCCCGTGCTCCGCAGCAAAAGAAGCCACTGCAATGAGAAGCCTGTGCACTGCAACAAAGAGTAGCCCCCGCTCGTCGCAACTAGAGAAAGCCCACGTGCAGCAACAAAGATGCAACACAGCCAAAAATAAATAAATAAAATAAATATATATATATATATATATATATATATATATATATATATATATAAGAACACACGCAAAAAACCTGCCAACACTGGAACTATATACGCCTAGAACTGCTTTACATAATGGTGATACAGCTGAAAGTTCCTGCCTTCATGGACCTTACACTCTAGTTCTATGAATGAATGAACATGAAAGCATTTGGGTATGATCCCACATTTCTTTAGGAGAAGGGCTAAAAGAACAAGTCCAGTGATATTTCTAACTGGGTAATAAGACTGGCTTCCTCCACTGCAAATCCCTTACCCGTTTCATCATCATCTTCAGCTTCATCATCATCATCACTGTCATTCTCGTGTTCTGCATGGCAGGCATATGCTCTTTTTAATCCATTAAATAACAGAATAAAAGCTGGCAAAATCTGTCCAGAAACCTGATTTAAAACTTGTGGTATTTGTTCCATATCAATAAGAGCACATAGGCCCAGAACACACATCTTTCTGTCATGAAGCCTAAAAAATAAAATAAAATATTTCCTTATTTTCCTTTAAAGAAGATTTTGCAGAGTTCCTTACAAAGTAAATAAAGATCCAATATATGTCACTTACCCCAAGAAACAATCAACATCATTAAGCCACTGTGTAATAAAATGATTTGTAACTGGTTCAACATTATTAGGGAAGCGAAGATTTTCTAAGGTGTTGAGAAGTAGGTGTGGATTATAATACAAAGCTGCAATGGCAACTTGCAAGCACATTGTTCGAAGTTCACTTGTCTTCACCTCTCTTGTCAGTCTCTCTAAAGCTGCTTCCACGAATAAGGGAATACACTGTAGAGAAAGACAGCGAAACATTCCAAAACTGTAAGTAAAGCAGCCGTTAACTACCCACCCATATTAACTTTCTTGTTGCCTCAACTAACCCCCCTTCCATTAAATGATCCAATTTTTACTGTTGAGCCAATTCAGTGGGAAATCCAATTTTAGAGAAAAATTGGTCTTCACTGAGCTATTAGAGCCCCACCACAATAGCAATATTGGATTCAAAATATTCCTACTGACTAACCTTATTGTGGTAATCATTTTGTAATATAAACATTTATCAACTCTTCACACCGTATACCTTAAACTTATACGTTATCTTTCAATTATGTCTCAATAAAGATGGATTTTCAAAGTCCCATTGAAACTGACAATGGAAATTTAATGACTAAATCCATCTTATTGCAAAGTGATAGTGTGGCAAACAATACTCTCACAATATACTTTAAAAAAAATCTTGTCAAAGCTTACCTTGCATAACAAGTAGCCATAAAACTTGCCAGTCATATTTGCATACATATTAAATATACGATCATTATTAAATATTGGTTAAATTTTAAATGAACAATTTTAACATGTTATCTAGGTGTCATAATAAACAACATACAAAATATATAGAACAAATGCCCAAAATGAAAAAGTGAAGGGAAAGATTCCCTCTCTGAATCCTCCAACACGAATCATTAATAGTTTCACTGACCTGGTCAATGCCACGCCCTTTGCACTGCAGAATGATGACCTCTAACAATTTTGCTGCATGACATTCTGCATCTTCTCCTGCAACTCCTGTAAGAACCTGATCAATACAAAATATAAACTGCAAGGAGGAGTCACAAAACCTTGAATCAGTCTATAGCTGCTTAAGTATTTAAGGTATTCTAATTAATATGAGTGACTGCAATAGTCATTGTACAGACTATAGTCTAAAGCACCCTTAGGATTTGGAGTTATTCGTCTGTAATACTGGTCTACATAATCAAAGCACATCGCATGTAGTGCCATTCTGGACCATAGCAAGTTGACAACCACTATGTCTAAAAAAATACTGACAATGGAGAATGAGATGAGCAGGAAGTAGAGGCAATCTGTTGATGGCAAAGGCTGTTTCCAGACAAGAAATAAAAGCATGGATTTGATGTGCTCATTAGCACTAGAGGAATGTAAGGGTTAAGGATAAGGGTTTTGGAATAGGAAAGTAGATGGTATAGGTATCTCTGTTCCCAGAGTATTAACATAAACAATATAATTTGGCAATAAATAATAACATAACTAGATGATTATTTTGTGACTAAGTGTTCAGAAAGAAATGACATCGATGAGGACAAACACATCTAAAAACTTCGTAAAGCGAAATCATTTTTTAAATGCCTGGTGTTGGGACTTCCCTGGTGGCGCAGTGGTTAAGAATCCACCTGCCAAAGCAGGGGACACGGGTTCGAGCTCTGGTCCGGGAAGATCCCACATGCCACGGAGCAACTGGCCCCGGGTGCCATAACTACTGAGCCTGCACTCAAGAGCCCGCGAGCCACAAGTACTGAAGCCTGTGCGCCTAGAGCCCGTGCTCCGCAACAAGAGAAGCCACCACAATAAGAAGCCCGCGCACTGCAACAAAGAGTAGCCCCAGTTCGCCCCAACTAGAGAAAGCCCACACGCAGCAAAGAAGACCCAATACAGCCATAAATAAATAAATATATTTATTTAAAAAACCCAAAACCCAAACATTTATAACTCCAATTAAATGTCAGAGGGCAGACATAAAACAAATACTTGTCAAAGCCATTACTGAGAGATCTAAAAATCATAGCCATTTTCAGTTTATAACTCTTAAAGCTCTTATTCTGTCAGACCTGTATAATATGTTCACCATAATGTGGTACCATGTCTCTTCACAATTTTGTACTTTTTATAGCACCAGCCTCACATGCTTATATTAACTAAAAGTGACCTACCTTTTTGCACATACTGTATATCATTTCAAGGTACTTGGTATCAGACAAAAGTGTGTCTGTATCAACTGTTACATAATTATGAAGCAGAGGCATCATATCTGTATTAATAAAAAGCATCAGTTAAGTATCTTTACTAACATATATGCTGTGTTTCTGAAAAAAATCTCAGAAAAAAAAAGCAAGTCTGAATGTTCTGTCCCTAAAGTTCACTTTTAATTATTCACTTATAATTAAACATAAAAATGAGGCTATTATTAAAGTGCATTCCTTCATATTTAGCAGTTAAAGATTATACAAAGAAGACTGACAGGGGGCAGAAGAATCTGTGTTAAAGAAAAAAATCTCAAGTGATAACTAAATCAAAATGTATAATGGGTCATCTTTGAGCACTAATTGCTACTGATAACTTATCCAAACAACAAAACACTTAGAATATTCAAAAGTTTGTATTCAAGTGATACACTAAAATTGAATACAAATGGGGAGGAATCCTTAGTATTTCTATGATGACTTGACTTACCTGTAAAGTAATCAAAGCCACCCTGCTGAAAAACTTCAAATACCAGAGGTAGTAGCTGCCACATCTGTGGAGACACTTGTTGACATGTCAAACTATGTGCTAAAGAGAAGATCTCCTCATAGAATTCTAAAAGAGAATACTGAGTCATTAGGACAATGCTTGCTCATATGAAATAGTAGTGTATTCTTAACACAATCAGAGATATATACCTAAGACATGCTGTTGTAAAACAGTTCCAATGACCTGTAAGCAGATTCCTTCAAGCTGCTGGGTTATCTAAAAGAGAAGAAAAAAATCATATGGAATTGTAGCACACTGAATGAATTATTAAATAATGTATAAATAATTCAATGCATTTCAATGTAAAGTCAATATTGTGAACAAATTAATATTTTAACTCTGTTTCAAAATGACTCATATTATGAAATTAAGAATCAATATGGGTATGAAATACCATTAAAATGAGACAAAGAAAGAACATGCATAGTTTACCTATAAAGTAAAGGAAAAAAAAATTTCCTGGAAAAATGCAGGTAAGTATGAAAATAAAGGAGCCACATTGTTCTGCAGAGACTAAAATCTTTTTGTCTGTAAACATAGATTAATTCAGGCCAGATATAATAGAGTGTAATTGAGATGTAAATCAGTAGCTTACTGAAAAATTATTTAAAATAAGGCATTATTCCTACCACTCCCAATAATTTTTAAGCCACCTCCATTTACATAATAGTGAGCTAGGTCCCCAAGTCATACAAGATAGACAGAAAATACACACTCCCCTTTTGTCAGTATGGTCCTCAATTGGATCCCAAATCCCTGGAAGTCATCAGAATGTTTAAAAAGTGGGGGAGAGGAAATGAGATAAAATTTACTAATCAGGGGCTTCCCTGGTGGCGCAGTGGTTGGGAGTCCGCCTGCCGATGCAGGGACACGGGTTCGTGCCCGGGTCCGGGAAGATCCCACATGCCGTGGAGCGGCTGGGCCCGTGAGCCATGGCCGCTGAGCCTGCGCGTCCGGAGCCTGTGCTCCGCAACGGGAGAGGCCACAACAGTGAAAGGCCCGCGTACCACAAAAAAAAAAAAAATTTACTAATCAGATCTAGAAGCAGGATGTCCATTTCGAATACATATACTCAATACATCTTCAACTCTTCAAATATAGTAAGCAATTGATTTGTTAACCGTAAGGTAGCTATAGGATTCCTCATGGCTTCTAGCTATCTCCAATTATAATCTACAAAAAAAATCTGAAACTCTCAGGTTGCAAAAGGCAGTTTGTAGATAATGTGAAAATATAATTTATGGATTTAAATATCTGCATTGTAATTATAAACACCAAATTTAGAACAATGCTTACTTCTAAGGGAAGGAAGTAGGGAAATGAGATTAAGAAGTGGTGCCCTAATGGTTTCAATTACATTATCTGAAAATTTTTCTTACTGGAAGTCTAAGGATATATCACAGAACGTTAAAAATCTAATAAATTTAGGTGGTGGGTAAGGGGTACTGGTTAGTTTTCTATGTTTTTTACTCTTTTCTGTATGTTTTAAATAATTCCACTTTTAACATTCATGATTACAATTCGCTTACCTTTCCAAAAGACAATAGTAAAAGAAGAAAACTAGGAAGATGATGGTGATGGTTGCACAACGTGAATGTACTTAATGTCATTGAAATGTACACCTAAAAACGGTTAAGGTGGTATATGTTATATGTATTACACCCTAACTAAAAAAAATTTTTATTAAAAAGGAAAACTAGGAAGAATATGTTTTCCTAGGAATCACCATAATTTTGGATGTGAAAAGGTAACCCTAAGAGGGAGCCAAAGCCCAGAGCCTTGAGGGTAAAGATACGGTGATACAAATACCTCCTTCCTATTCCTTCTAAAATATCTGTAAGGTACCTACACAAGGGTACTAGTTAATAGATAGCAAAATCAAGGTATGTGAGAAGATGACCAGAGAAAAGATAAGTCAGAGCCCTCCAAAAAGCATAGAACAGTTGATGAAGAATGGCTTGAAATTCCCTAAAACCTTTACAGCACTGGATTGTTTTCTTACTTCTTTATGATCTTCAACTACACTAAGAAGTGTGTCGATGGTATTCAGGATTCCCATAGCAGTAACTGCTTTGTCATCACTTCCTTCTTCATCTGGCCCAGTCTGGATTACTTGATTAAATGTCATTGCCTACATTCAAGAGAATGTAATTAAGGTTTGTCATTAAAGCAGTATAAACACGTTTTTGTCTAAAACTTTTAATTTTTAAAATGTTCTCACTGGGACAGCACAACCGATCAGCATTTCCAAATCAACTAACATTACTTAAGAGCTTGGGCTCTATAATCAATGGTACTGCTCTGCCACTTACTAGGTCACCTTAAACAGATTACTTGACCTCTTTTTCCTGACATGTCCATAGATACTGTGAGCAAGGCATAGAAAGTGCTTAATATTATGAATATTTTTATTTAAATTACTGGCTAACATTTGACAATGCCCAAATACTAGTCATCAAGGTTTTTGTTGCCATTGAATTCAATCATTTTGAAAAATACTGAGCAACTGAGCAAAGTCATTAGTTATGAGGAGTCATAATATCAGCTTTTTATAATGCAATATACTTTTAATGAACACTACTATATTTATCCAAATGTCTTTACCCACTTCAAAATCAGCTCTTAAAAATATACACAGCAAATACCAAGAGTTAGAGTCTTCAAACCTCAGTATTTAGCAAGAATACAAACTGTACCAAGTAAACCATTGTATAGAGAATATGAACGGATAATTGTTGGGTACATGTCCATATTTTCTATTATCCTTAAATAATTTACACTGTTAATTCTCAGAAGTGCAGGGCTATGTATAATAGACAAAGGTCAACTACGAAATAACTATTTACACAAATTTCACTTTAAAAATCTATTTATAACTATTATCTCTATCTTTCAGTTGGTCCAAAGCATTCCAGGAAACCACACAAACAAGGTAGTCATGATGCAATGTGAGTACAAGTAAACAGCTCTGCATTGTAGAGGCATACAGCTCAGGTATGAATCCCAGACCCACCCCTTCTAATCTGGGCAAATTACTTAAACTTTCTATACCTCACATTTTCTCTCAGTATAGGAATATTCCTCATAGGATTGTGTGAGAATTAAATGAGTTAAAATACATATCAAGAGCTTAGAATGGTGCCTGACATACAGAAGCTCTGTGAAAATACTGTAATCTAAGTAATGCATAAATGACTGGTTCAAATAACATACCAAATGTTGTGTCATTTCTACTGCAATAGGAGTAACTTCTTCACTATACTCGCAGATCATTTTCTGAATTACATTGGTAAGATCATCATTTTCTGTTTCTCTTATAATATGAAGAAGAGCCTGCATGACAGGTCTGATGAATGGTGTGATGTATTCTTTAGCTGTAAGAGAAAGAGAAAAAAACTTTTGGCCAAAACAGCTAAAACTCCTTAAAACTTGACACAATATATACCAAAGAGGAAACAAGAAATCGTTTCAAATAAAAAGGAAGACAATGTATCAAGTTTCTACAATTATGCCTTGTACAATTATGTGTAATGCACATTGCACTATTTTTGAGATATAAATCCTTTACCTTTCTCTTTGCTGATCAGTTACATCGGTAAGATCATCATTTTCTGTTTCTCTTATAATATGAAGAAGAGCCTGCATGACAGGTCGGATGAACGGTGTGACGTATTCTTTAGCTTTCTCTTGATTGCTGATCAGCACTTGAAGTGCAATGGCAGCTTCCACTTTAACAGGCATTTCCCTATCATCAATCAGACATCTTCGTGTCAGCTCTAGGGCTGTTTGCAGGTTCTGGTCACTTTTGAACTTCACTTCACAAAAATAGTGAAGGACCCAGCAAGCCTTTTTTTAAAAAAATGCAGTGAGTTACTATAGGTATCTTACATTAAATTCCACCATGTGACAATATCTCTAGTGTCAAAGTGCTATGTGTGGGAATTTGGAGGCTGGCCAGTGGTAAATATGTCCAAAGACACAACACTCGACCAGTACTATGATCCCAACTTACTCTTTGGCTACATGATGTTTGTGTGGATAGCAAGACCTGAATGCAAAACACAGACAGACACTGCTATCAGACACAGATGAAAACTATGCACACATTATGAGCAGCCATTTAAAGACTTATACGAAAGTCTAGAATAAAACATGGCTTTAAAGTGAACATTTAAAAGTTTCCATATAAAAGTCCACATAAGCAGTTATTCATTACAAGACATAAATGTATAAATCAATACAGCTTTAAAACATACCCTCGCTCTCATGTAGCCTAGTTCACTGCTGAAGAGAGGGAATACATGATTCTGCAACATATATTCCATCTGATCTTTGTAGATCTTTTTCTGTAAAAATAAAGTTCCAAATACAATCATCTCAAATGCCAAATAGATACACAAGTTTTAAAAATGACTACTGATGTCAAAGCATACATTTATTCTGGAATTTTGAACCACAAGATCCACATCCAATTTTCTTATTCTCGAATGTTACTATCAAAAATCACTGGGGGGGCTTCCCTGGTGGCGCAGTGGTTGAGAGTCCGCCTGCCGATGCAGGGGACACCGGTTCATGCCCCGGTCCAGGAAGATCCCACATGCCGCGGAGCGGCTGGGCCCGTGAGCCATGGCCACTGAGCCTGCGCGTCCGGAGCCTGTGCTCCGCAACGGGAGAGGCCACAACAGTGAGAGGCCCGCGTACCGCAAAAAAAAAAAAAGAAAAGAAAAGAAAAGAAAAGAAAAAGAAAAATCACTGGGTACATTTTTTTAGTCCTTTTACATCATTTGTTTAGAAAGCAATTATGCCAAATCTTAACATCAATGGTGTTTAAGTAATGGGAAGAGTGGTTAATTTTATTCCTTAGCTTATTAAACGTTTTTTGTTATAAAACTATTAATATAAATAGTTATATTTATATAAGTATAAAACATTAATATAAAACTATTATAGTGAAAGAACCTCTCTGGAAAGGTTCTAAATGAACAATACAACATAGATTGAGAAATATCCTGCTCTCAGGGTAATAATCTGGATATCTAAAGATACTCCTGTGAATCTTAAAATAGGATATTTTCTAAATGGTAACAAGTTTTTAAGAAGAGTTCCTTGAATTGCATATTAGGATCAACATTAAAAACTGACAACAGGGCTTCCCTGGTGGCGCAGTGGTTGAGAGTCCGCCTGCCGATGCAGGCGACACGGGTTCGTGCCCCGGTCTGGGAGGATCCCACATGCTGCGGAGCGGCTGGGCCTGTGAGCCATGGCCGCTGAGCCTGCGCGTCCCGAGCCTGTGCTCCGCAACGGGAGAGGTCACAACAGTGAGAGGCCCGCGTACCGCAAAAAATAAAATAAAATTTAAAAAAAAAAAAAAAAAAAAAAAAACTGACAACACTTTAAAAAACTAAAGTGACCAACGAGACATGATAACTAAATGCAACGTGGGATTCTGGACTGGATCAAGGACCAAACGAAAAAGGACATTAGTGGGAAATCTTATAAAATGTGAAAGGGGTCTGTAGATTAGTTAATAGTATCATATCAATATTAATTTCCTGGTTTTGAGAATTGCGGCATGGCTATCTGTTAACATTAGAAAAAGTTGGGTGAAGAGTAATGGGAATGATTTTTGCAAATTTTCTTTAAGTATAAAATTTAAAAATATAAAGTTAAAACAAAAACCTGAATGTGAGAAGAGAACTCACTCAAGATTCCCAGACACAACAAATAACCACGTAATTTACCCTTTATAAACAAAGAGAAGAATGGGTGGACAGATATAGAAAAGCTGAAAGATACACAAAATATACCCACAAATTAATGGTGATAAATTCAGTGGAGCATCATATGCAGCAAGGTTTCTGGGAGTAGGATGAACTGTTGTCTAACTATTTACTTACACTTTGAAATAGTTATTAACTTTAAAGTGAAAACAAATTTCAGATCTTATGAAGTCAGACGAAATGTGTACAATTAAGGTGAGGTTTCTAAACATACACCTAATCCAGTCAGCCATTCTTTACCAGAAAATGTGTGCCACAAAAGCATGATGTTCCTAGGCTGTGAAGGGATATATTCATGCTTACAAACTTCCTTAAAGATCAATTTTCTGAGAAGAAAAGAAGACTACTTTACAATTGTCTTGCAACATGAAAAGAAGATAACTCATATGCAAAAAGAATTACCTTCAGCACAAGCAACAGCAAAAAAGTATAGAGGACATTATTTCAAAATCAAATTAAATGTGTACTTCAAAGGACATCAGCAAGAAAGTGGAAAGATAATCCACAAGATGGCAGAAAATACTTGCAAACCACAAACAGTTGATCTTTGAATAACAAGGGGGGTGGGGTGCTGACACTCTGCGTAGTTGAAAATCTGCATTTAATTTGCAATTTGACCTGCATATCTGTGATTTGGCATCTGCAGATTCAACCAACTGCAGATCATGTAATTCTGTAGTAATTATTGTTGGAAAAAAATTCATGTGTTAAGTGGCCCCAAAAACAGTTCAAACCTGTATTGTTGAAAGGTCAACTGTATATGAAAAGTTTCCAGTATTTAGAATATATAAAGAATTCTAACAATTCAACAATAAAAAGACAAATAACCCAATATAAAAATCGACAAAAAATTTGAATAGAAATTTCTCCAAAGAAGATATACAGTGGACAATAAGCATATAAAAAGATTCTCAACATCATTAGCTATTAGGGAAATGTAAACCACAATGAGAGTACCATTTGACACCAACTGGAATGGCTGTAATTTAAAAAGATAATAACAAGTGTTGATGAGGACATAGAAACTGGAACCCTCACACACTGCTAATGAATATATAAAATGGTATAGCCACTTTGGAAAACAGTTTAGCAGTTTCTCAAAATATGACCAGCAATTTGACTCCTACATATGTATTACCCAAGAGAAATGAAAATGTTATGTCCACAAAAAAATGTGTACAGAAATGTTCATAGCTCCATTGTTAATAATAACCCAAAAGTAGAAACAAATGTCCACTTACTGATGAATGGATAAATAAAATGCAGCATATCAATACAATGGAATATTATCTGGCAATAAAAAAAGAATGAAGACTGACACATGCTGTAACATGGATGAACTCTGAAAATATGCTAAGTCAAAGAAGCCACTCAGAAAGGACCAAATGTTTTATCATTCCATTTATATGAAATGCCCAGAATACGCAAATCCACAGAGGAGACAAAAAGTAGATTAGAGCTAGGGCTGGGAGATTTGGGAGAAAATGGGGAGTGATTGATAAAAGGGTTTCTTTTTGGGATGATGAAAATGCTTTGGAATTAGAGTTGACGGTTGCACAGCTCCTTGAATATACGAAAAACCACTGAATTGTACACTTTAAATGGGCAAACCATATGGTATGTGAATTGTACCTCAATTCTGTTTTATCTCAACTGCTGTCATTAAAACAAACTAATTGTGCTTGCGTGCGCACGCGCACACACACACACACACACACACACACACACACACACACACACAGAAATACCTTCAGAAGTATTTCAGCTAAAGAGCCAATCATATGTAGGGCTCCATCTTTTTTTCGAGGATCAGCATTTGGTTCTGTAAGAATCTGGTAGCAAAATCCCATAGTCTTTTGTAGTACCTAGAATAAAGAGAAAAGTATGCTTTACTGGATATCCAAACAACCCTTTTAAAACACTGACAACAAAATGACCTATATGGCTACCATTAAAAACTAAATGTTCGGGATTAGCAGATGCAAACTACTATATACAGAATGAATAAACAACAAGGTCCTACTGTATAGCACAGGGAAATCTATTCAATATCCTGTGATAAATTATAGTGGAAAAGAATATGAAAAGGAATGTATGTACATGTGTAACTGAATCACTATGCTGTACAGCAGAAATTACCACTGTAAATCAACTACACTCAATAAAGTAATTTTAAAAACCCAATATTTTAAGTATTAAAGCAAAAGTTATCCACATATTAAATAACCTACCTCTTTCCTCTTACTACAAGCTGTAAACAAAAGTGTCTGGGCAGCAGTGGTAGGAGAGATGAAATCCTCAAACACATCTAGAGAATAAATTTAAAATTAATACAGAAAATAGTAATTTCAATTTTTTCAACAAACATTTTCACATAATTTGCAAATGATGCTCTGTAACAACAACAAAAAAGGACCTTAAATTTTTGCTAAATCTTCACAGAAGACAAGCATGAAAACAAACCCAGATCCGCATATAACTTTGCAAAAGCCTAATTCCTTGTCTTTCCTGTACAAATTAAGTCTTAATCCATCAACTTCTCCCAATGATTATTTTCTTTCATACAAAACCCCACTACTGTGAGAATTTTCACAATGGGGTCACAACAGTACAAACGACTGCAAGTACATAAGATTTTGGTACAAAGAAGGACTAATACTCAACATTAGCCAAATTACAATTCTTTAGTCCCATGCAGAGACTCCAGCTTCCAGTATGCGTCATCTCCATTTCCACACACATGATGACTGACGTGGAATCCAAAAGTATAGTTTATAGTTTAGACACTTAGTGTTTAAGGTGTAACCTTGTATTTCTAACAGATTTGGCATGTGCCAGAAGCATATCCAATAATCATAACTACTAACACTACTTTGTTTCTGCTAAAAGCAAAGATTATCATTCTCAAATGCCAAAACTAATGAATAGCTTCCTGAGTCTAAACAATGAATAAATTGCATTAAAACAACAGAAGGCTTTTCAGTTCCTAAGACGAGGCCTTAATATTCAAGGTTTACTATATACAAATTTAACTACCGACATACTTCATTTCTAAAAAAGTGAAAATTCATTACCAAACTTCATGCGTATATATTCATAGGGGTCTTCTTGCCAAAGTTCCTCATCAGCATCTGTATAGCACATCAATGGAAAAATAACATCTTGGATAATGCCCTGCAATTTAAAAGTTAAGATAAGTCGGTCTTCAAATTTAAACTTTCAAATTTCCGTTAAGTGCTAAAACAGAAGTAACTCTCCAGTTTGTGTTTTAAAGCCTAACATCAAACTTCAGTAAAGCATTTAATGCATTCTCAGATCGACTATCAACGTACATATTCTTTCTCTCTGTGCAACGAGTCATTGTAAGACATGTGTACATAGGTAGCAATTAAGTATTCCGAGAAAATGCAATATGAAATTTTAGTCCATCAAACCCTACAGTTCTAAATAAAGCAAATAAATTACATTGGAAATAGTACATAAGCAAATTAGCCTCAAAAGTAATTTGGTGAAATAGTCCTTTGCCTATTCCAAATTACATGATGTTAACTAATCATGTTAAACTATAATCATGATCCAACCAACAGTAAGAACTTAAAAGCAAATTTTAAGATAAGAGTTTCAGATTAAAAAATAATCTGAATATCCACAATATACCTTTTATAAAGTTTATCAGGATGTTGCATCATTTTCCTAATGTACAATTACCAGAACTAGACTAAGTAACACACGTCAACAAAAAAAATGCACTTTTTCAACCTTTTGGTAATTAATTTATTTCTATTACATTTTCTAGAAAAACAGTTCAGACAGAAAATTATTACTTGTATATGAGGCTTCAGATTCTTCCAGGTGAGAGCATGAGAAACTCCTTGATTAATATAATTTAATGTCTGTTGTAAAACTCGAGGAGCCATATATTGCTTCTCCTTGTACTGATATAACACTTTCAATAAAACCTTTGGAAAAAAAATTTTTGATCAAAAAACAAAGTTTAAATAGAAAGTTTAACCACTTACAAGCTAGCAAAAACATCTGACACTTCTTACCCAGGTCATTATCATAAAATAACCACCATATTCTTTTAAAAAGAAAGTAATTTTTTAAATTATGTATTGGAGAACTATATTTATTCCCAAAGTATTTAAAATAAACAAACTGAAGTAACACTGTGTGTCAAAGGACTAGTTTCTGATTAAGTATAAAAAGAAGAGAAAACCATATGCTACTTGTGGAACATACCACAATATTCTGAGACAGCACTATATTGTTAAAATCAGCTTCTAGGCAAATCTTACCCAAACCATTCACCTACTTATTTAATGTCTACCAAGAGTTCTAATTCAACTTGATACTTGAGAATCGCAGTTGTCAAAATATGGTCCACAGACCTCTCAGAGGGTCTGACAGGTCAAAACTATTTTCATAATAATGCTAAAACATTATGTACCCTTTTTACTGTGTTGACATTTGCATCGATGGTACAAAAGCAGTGATGGTAAAACTTCAGGTCCCTAACATGAATCAAAGGAGTGGCACTAAAGTGTACTAGCAGTCATCATATTCTTTACAGCCACACAATCGCAGAATAAACTTTCCTTAGGAATGTCCTTAGTGAACCAGAAATATAAATATTAATAAATGGGAAGTATACATATAGCACTTCTGCCACATACCAAAGTACGATGGTTGGAAGAAAAGCTGAAATAGTAGCTTTTCCCACCAAATATTATCATAAGCATGAAAGAAAAACTGATAGACAAATTATGATTATTTAGACTTTTGTGTGTGGCAGATCTTTGTCTCAAAAATGAACAAAATGAGCCTCTCCAAGGAAACTGACAATATGTTACTTGTGTTAAAATTTGAGCTTTCAAGCAAAACTAGAATTCTCAAAATCTTACACCCACTACTTAGATCCACCTGACAGCTTTCCAATATTTAAAGACAGTTATGAGTTCAATGGTGATATTAATGACTGTAATTTTAAAAAACTACATAAGGAAATCTATAAACATTTAGAAAATCGGCATAGACTCAATAAGTCAATATTTTCCAATGACCAGGGCAGTATGTTATAAAATCATATATGGATAAAAGACCCATTCAAAGTACAATGGATGTTAATATAACAGAAGATGAAATGTTTATTGTTACAGTGCCTAAATTACAATTAACCTTTAAGAAAATACCATTGTCAAATGTTGGTGTGATATCAAAAATTTCCCCAATTATATGAAAAGTATATTAAAAGTCTTTCCTTTTCCAACTTCTTATCTTTGAGACCAAATTATCTTTATTTACTTCCATTAAAACAAATTGAAACAGAATGAATACAGAGGTAGATTGGTATACAGCTGCCTTTTATTAAGGCAGACATTAAAGTAGTAAAAATGTGTAACAATGCCATTTCCTCCTGCTAAAAATTTTTCATTTTGGATAACAATTATTTTTAACAAAAACATGTATTCTGTTAATATGTAATAGGTTTGTTATTTTTTAATAATACCATTAAATTTAGTTTCAATTTTTAATACAGTAAATATCACAAGGTATAACCCACATAAACGGAAGCTTGTTGATGTTCTCAATAATTTAAGAGTGTAAGGAGGTCCTGAGACCATAACATTTGAGAACTACTACAGTGTTCAAAATGTTAAAGACTGCTACATGCAATCTTTGAATGCCAAAGAAACTAGAAATAAGCAAGACAAATTAACATAATAGTGTCATGTTTCTACTTGGAAAAATTATCTTAGACTTACCTGTTGGACACCAACAGCAAATGCCTTCAGAAATACTTCAGCAAATTCATTATACTCCTTGGAAACATTGCCAGGGCTTCCATATCTAAAAGAACATTCAAATGCCCATCATGTCTTCATAATGCTTTATATCAGCACTTATAAAAAAAAACCAAATTCTTGAAAACAATAAACTCAAATGATCATATATTGAGAAATGTGTACCTTTCAAAAAGCCTTGCTAAGATATGTAAAGCCCACTTCTTACATTTCCACCATGGTAACTCAGGTCTATCATCTTCTTCAACTTGAAGTGTTTCCTTTAAAGAGACATTTATTTA
Organism: Lipotes vexillifer; assembly: GCF_000442215.2. Classification (NCBI taxonomy): domain Eukaryota; kingdom Metazoa; phylum Chordata; class Mammalia; order Artiodactyla; family Lipotidae; genus Lipotes; species Lipotes vexillifer. Next base: position 104,453 of record NW_006799037.1, on the reverse strand, counting down.
ATGATAGACAATACAATCTAAAAGGAATAGTGTGTGTTCAGAACAGACTCACAAAAACATGAATCCTCCTCCAATGATGGCCTTTCATAATAAAAGGCTAGAATAGGAAAAGTATTAACCCTTATTTAAATATAAGAGGCAGGCACTTCACTACTTAGTTACAAAGGACATGCTTTCTCAAAGTCTTATTAAACTTTAAACTCAAACATTTTAATCAAGATCCAAATAATATATAGATCAAAGTCATGGCAAGTAGCTTAAACTAGTATAGTTCAGGGCTTCCCTGGTGGCGCAGTGGTTGAGGGTCCGCCTGCCGATGCAGGGGACACGGGTTCGTGCCCCGGTCCGGGAAGATCCCACATGCCGCGGAGCAGCTGGGCCCGAGAGCCATGGCAGCTGAGCCTGCGCGTCCAGAGCCTGTGCTCCGCAACGGGAGAGGCCACAGCAGTGAGAGGCCCGCATACCGCAAGAAAAAAAAAAAAAAAAACTAGTATAGTTCAAATCAAAAGGGCATGAAAAACTTCATTTTAGAAATCTAGTTTCAAAAATATTAGTATACATACATAAATATATATGTATGAGAATGTTCATTTACAAAACCATTTGTAACAGAGAAAAACTGCCAAGCACTAAACATTCATTAACAAGGGGATGTTTAATTATGCAACATCCATTAAAAGAATGAATTGGTTCATTACATATTGACCTAAGACATCCATGACATATTTTTAAGTTAAGACAGAGAAATGAGACTGTGGAACAACCAAAACTCCCATACACTGCCAGTGAGAGCGGTGGTACAACCACTTTGGAAGTTATTTATAAAGTTAAACATATACATTCATAGCAGCCTTATTTGTAATCTTAAAATCTTAAAACCACCCAGATGTCCATCAACTTGTAAATAAATAAACTGTAGTACACCCATACAATGGGGTACTACTCGTCAATAAAAAAGAACAAACTACCATAGCACAACATGAATATATCGTAATATTAAGCAAAAGAAGGTAGATACAAAAAATTACCTTTTTATTAGATTTTAGAACAGGTGAAGTTAATCTATGGTGCTAGAAATGAGAATGCTGATGGTAGGGATGACCAGACCCAGCCACCAGCAAACATTCTAGGTGATGGTTACTCTGGTGAATATGACTCTCATAACCCACTGAACTGTTTACTTATATGTGCATGTTTATGATTACAAATTATACCAAAAAAGGTACAGAATGTAAGTATGAAAACTCTTAAAGCTATATTTTATACCTATTAAATGTGTACAGAAAATAACACATCAAACTAGTTTCCCATGGAATGCAAGAAACGTCCTATTTATTTCTTCTGCATTTTTTTTTAAAATAAAAATTTGAGCAATAAACTACAAAACAGGAGGCTGGTCTCACTTATCTCACTAATAAAATTATGTTGGATAAATTACACAACCCTTCCATGTCTCTGTTTAAAATAAATTCAGAAGGAATTATTTTGAAGATTAAATAAGCAAGGTATATAAAAGTACTTAAAACACACTAGGGATTCAGGAATTGTAAATTTCCTACCTCTCTAGAAAACTAGATAATAAAGAAAAATTGTGGTTATTTTTAAAATCCTTATTATATGTGAAAAAAATAACATAGTTGGACAACTCTGTATGTACTACTGGAAAACACTGAATTGTACACTTTAAAATTGTAAATTTTACGGTATTTGACTTATAGCTCTATGAAATTGTTATTTAAAAAGTAATATAACTAACTACAAAGTTTGACCAACTTGTAAATCAAGTTCTACCCCTGTTCATGCATGTCTGACAAATTATTAGGCTAAAATCCAGCTATAGGCTCTTTGTTCCTTTTTGAGAAATAACTGATATTGTTATTAGTTTAAGGTATAAACATAATGATTCGACATATGTATATACTGTGAAATGACTACCACAGTTAAGTTTTAGAAGATGGTGAAAAGGTACAAACTTCCCATTGTAAGATAAGTCAGTCCTGGGGATGTAATGTAAACATGGTGTCTATAGTTAAAAATACTATATTGTTTATCTGAAGGTTGCTAAGAGAATAGATCTTAAAAGTTCTCACTACAAGAAAAAAAATTTCTAACATATGTCAGGTGACATATGTTATGAACTCAATTAAAAACTGAAGAAACAGAATTAGGATGGAATAAACAAAGATATAATACAAGCACTTAATAATATACAAAATAACCCTTTACAATTTTTCACTTAATATATTCACATATGTAAACAAATGAAATGGTGTCTCTATCCAGAAAAATCTGCCTCATAAATAATATAAATTCACAAAGAATGTTTTAGGAAATATCAGTTAAAATTCTCAAAAGGTAACTAAATATTTAAGCTTAGTGATATAAGAAATACAGAGAGACTTACATTAGGTACATCCCTGTTCACAACAGTCTTTAAAATTTCTATCCATTCTGTCAGGTTCTGTTGGTTTATCAGCTCCAGTGGTAGTGTATACTAAATTAAAATCAAGAATCAATATTTTAAAATCCTTACAAAAGAAAATCCAACTTCCTTTTACTCTTCACAAAACCTACAAAAAGTACTTCATTCAATCCACATTTTCTCTTTCAGTACATAGGCAAATTTTTCATCTGGCTGATTTGGTTAGTTATGTACAATGGTGAACTGTGGCACCGATAGTGGGCATCCTTGTCTTATTCCCAAATTACTGGGAATGTATCTGATTTTCACCATGAGGTATATTTATTGTGATTTCTAGTGAACATTTTTTTTTTTTTTTTTTTTGCGGTACGCAGGCCTCTCACTGTTGTGGCCTCTCCCATTGCGGAGCACAGGCTCCGGACGTGCAGACTCAGAGGCCGTGGCTCACGGGCCTAGCCGCTCCGCGGCATGTGGGATCTTCCCGGACCAGGGCACAAACCCATGCCCCCTGCATCGGCAGGCGGTCTCTCAACCACTGCACCACCAGGGAAGCCCTCTAGTGAACATTTTTTATCAAGGTAAGGAAATTTCTATTCCAGGATTCTTAAGTATTTTTGTTTTGTTTTGCTTTAAAGCAGAAATGGTTATTAAATTTTATCAAATACTTTATCTGGCATCCTTAAAGACTGTTTACAGGCCTCTCTTTTCGTGTAATATAAAAGTTAATCACAAAAACTGGGTTTTTACTCTTGATCCATTCCTGTGTTCCTGGGATATAAATCACATCACTTAATAGGCTCACAACATCAATATCCCATTTAGGATTTTAGGACCTCTATTTTCACAAATGAGACAGTACTATATTTTGATGTCAAGGTATGCTAGTCTCAAAAAATTAGTTGGGTCCTATGCCCTAGAATAATTTATAAAAAGAATTTATTTTTATAATCTAGAAGTTGTGATCCTACCAGTTAGACGGAAAAACAATTAAAAAACAGTATATTGTCTATCCAAATCATTTTTTAAAAAGTTATATAAGAAGAAGCCATTAGAAAGATATTAGATTATCTTTAAAGATCTAGCAAAGGCATGAAAAATCCAACCAAACAATAGAGTGAGTCAGTTATAATAATCTTAGTGGAAATAAAGTCACAGGTCCATTTAAATGAGATTTAAAAAAAAAAAAAGTAATAGCATGAATTGAACCAAAGGTCCTGGTAGATGAGATGAATCTTTCTTTGGCTATGTGGCACAAAAAGAGCCAGAATTTTAATCCAAATCAAAAACTCTGTTTCATAAGTAATTATAGTCCACTGAGACTACAGACACAACCATTTCTTTAGTGGGATCTTTTATCCCAGGAAGGTTTAGAACAATATACAAAGATCATAAGAAAATTTTACTAATTTTGTAAATAGTATTAGATGGTTTAAGAAAACTTAAGACTGCCCACTTATAATTTAAGACTTATCAGAGCTATTTGTGTATTTGGGAAAGTATGCTTGGTTAGACTTTAATGTATTTATAATTTTGGCAATTTATATTTGACTAGCAATTTATCCACTTAATGTAGATTTTCAAGTGAAAATATTATTCAGATGCTGAAATTCTTTATCATTGTTTAAGGTGACAAATGACAGACTGACTTTACATATAAAAACTACTTTATAAAATTACCTGAACAAGAGCATAGAAGATCTTGAAAATCTGTTTCTGGATGAGGACAGATTGATCAGACTGATCAGAAAGAAGCTGGATAAAACGGTCCTTTAGAACTGGCAGGAAATGTTGCATTGCTGCTACCAATGGACTCCGTTCCTCTGGTTTCTTATACCTTTGGGTAGGAATACAAACTAATTCTGTGAGAATTTATTCACAATTATATATATATATATATATATAGACAGATAGATAGGTAGGTAGATAAGTATATATATCTATACATATCTATTATATATATATTTATATCTTATATACATATGAGATATAAATTTAAACTACTTGTCTGTTCATACAAATATAAGCAAATACTTTCTAAGCAATTTTACATTCCTAGAAAGAAGAAAAACCTACTATGGAATCAAACCACAGGCAAAAAGCAACTTGAAAAAAACCTCAAATAATAGTATCTAAAATTTACTGAGCACTTATGAGGTAAATAATCTTCAAGGCCCCATTAGTATTCTCACTTCTATAGTTGAGGAAACTGAGGCACAGAGACGTTAAGTATCTTTCCCAGTACAGACATCTAGGTATGAACCTCAGCAGATTCAGGATCTGCCCTTTAACCACCTCACTATGCTATCTGTAACTGTGAATACTGATACAACTGAGGAGCTACAACAATTTGGCTTTTAAACATTAGCAGCTGATCAATATAAAATTGATTACATATAACCATCCTTAAGTAATTTACATACAAAGCGCATTAAGGCAGAAGTGGCATCTATAAAGCAGAAAATATTCTATTTCTAAAAGCACTATAAATCAGAAGTTCTTTGGTAACCTTTTGGCAACAAAACCTGACCTCAACAGGCTATTTATGATCTCTATTTATCCCATTTGGAGTGAATATTCACATATTTTATATCAGATATAATAATAATATGTTTGATCCCTGGGTACTGGTACATAGGAGTGTATTATGTGAACCTTGTTACCCTTCTAAAATCTGAAAAATCCTGAATTCTGAATCACATTTTGCTCTAAGGATATGAGTGAAGAATAGCTAATTGAGACATTCCCCCATATAGATTCCTTAGCATTTTAACAATATTGTTAAAAAGTCTGTTGGCTTTTTAAAAAAATTTTTAGGTAATTGATTTTCCCTACCAGACTCCAGTTTTATCTACCAGTAGCCTTTTTGAAGGGAGAAAATGTATCTAAGAATTGAATATCTTAGCACAGTTTTAAAAGGTAGACACTCTTAAAAGACTGGATTGTTTTTTCCTACTGGGAGAAATGAGAAGCAAAGTAAATTGCCAAGAATAAAAAACACCAAGAGAGGGCTTCCCTGGTGGCGCAGTGGTTGAGAGTCCGCCTGCCGATGCAGGGGACATGGGTTCGTGCCCCGGTCCGGGAAGATCCCACATGCCGCGGAGCGGCTGGGCCCGTGAGCCATGGCCGCTGAGCCTGCGCGTCCGGAGCCTGTGCTCCGCAGCGGGAGAGG
>NW_006799037.1:84674-98743 GCF_000442215.2 Lipotes vexillifer | reverse complement strand
TGTAAAAAAAAAAAAAAAAAAAAAAAACACCAAGAGAAATGTTCATGCTAATAATGACTGAGATTATTAAACAATTAACTGACAGACTTCTAAATATTATTTAATGTCCTGAGAAATTACACTTAGCATACATTTTAAAAGGTTACCTGTACATTTCTTTGAGTAAATAAAGCAATAACAATTTACAAAAGGAAGCCATTTGCACTCTCCAATCTCATTAGACAAACTATATTAATTACTGACAATATTATCTTTTAACAATAAAGGTGAGGACTATATTATATTATGCACCTCTCTCCATTATCCAACCCAGGTGATCACTCACATTAAGAGGGTTTGAATACCCATTCCATGTTAGATATTATTCTCTCCTACCTCCTTCTCTACACTGAGTAGTGGACTGGAAGTTGGGTGGTACCATATCCAAACTAATGGGTATGAAAGTAATTTATGCCAGGAAACAAATATTATTTCATAGGACCTGAAAGTTCCTGAAAGCGCGAAAATGTGACACTAATAAAAGCCTAGGGAGTGATCAAGATGGTGGAGGAGTAAGACGTGGAGCTCACCTCCTCCCACCAATAAAAGTCTACTACCACAAGGCTGCAGTGTGTCAAACTGGTGAACCATACTCACAGGAATCCTCAAATACTAGCCCATCACTGTTCTGTTAAAAAAAAGTCAACGGTTCATCATGTAAAAGATCACATGCAAATCCCCCATCATGGCATTCAAAACCCTCTTAACACAGTCTCAATTTACCAATTCAAAATGATCCCCCTCTACCACCAAAAAAAAAAGAAGACAAAATGATCCCCAATTTCTCAACAGAAGTTATCCATACCATTTAGTGGTCTCCTCACTACCCACTAAAGACAGTGTCACATTTCCACCTCTGTACCTTTCTTTCTTTGCTCATACTATTCCATGTGGTATGAGATGCATTCCTCTTCAAATGTTCCTTCTATGCTCCTTCACCTGACAAGCATTTCCTGAGGATCTATGCTCCTGAAGGCCATCACAACTTCCAATTTCTCCATGCATTTTCTTAGAACTGCTTCAGTCCACACAGATCCCTTGTGAACACCCTGTGCTCCACAATCAAACACTAGCTGAAAATGAACTGTAATTCCAACACTGTTGCAGCCTATGTCTCCCATTTTAAAAATCCCTGTCATACTCTCTCCTGCTAAGATTAAGGACAGGAGAGACGAACCTCCTCAATGACAATGACAGCTTATTACTGTTATTCTCTCTCAGTTTGGTCACTCACTTACCAGAACTACAACTGGCACTCTGACAGAGGTTGGAGCAACAGCTGGAACATTCCTTAGCAGGAAGATGGGTAGCTGGTGGGAACACAAGAAAACACCAGTACCAATGCTGTAAATGGTTTATTTCTCTCCTGCTCAGAACAAAAGCAGCAGTTCATCAGCTACTTTGAGTTGGGACCCAAAAAGGGTACTGGAGGCTAACTACAAGTCCCAGAATTAGAGGGCTCACAATGGCATCTGTGTAGCTGTTAGGGCTGGAAATAAAGCCACCATCATGGTGTAAGTGTTCCTTCCTCATAATTTGCTAATATCAAAACTTTCAAGTGCCTACCGATTTCATTACTTTCACCACACACTTAAGAGAAAATCTCTGCAACATTTGGCTTACTACTTTTAGTGCTATACCTCAACTTCCAAGGTTAGATTTTTTTCTGATCCTTAAGCCCAGGTCTAAAATGATCCCTAAATCTTTCTTACTGATACCAATTACTTACATGAACTATAATTTGCTCAAGTATGCCAACACTGAAGCAGATGACTATGAATCCCTCAAACACAATGATTAAAAATGATCATATGAAATTCCAACATATTCTTCTTAAAAAATTAGAGGTAGGTTCTTGAAACTTCACAAGAACCCAAATTAAGATAAAAATTCAAAGAAAGGCAGAATAAAGAGCTCTAATGATCAATGTACTTTGACCCCCTTCACATCTTAAAACCTTATCTTTAGGCCTTTCATCACCACAAATTGAGAAGCCTATATTGAAAAGTTAGGGATAACTTGGGTTTTGAACAGGGAAACATCATGATTAAGAAAAAAGGGCACAAGGAGTTTCATAGTTGAATCAACAGAAGAGACTGCAGAATTAAAACAAGAATGCTATTTCAAAAAGAAGACACAATTAAAATCAACATGTAATTCACTAACTTTAGTATATATACCAAATGAAATTTCAAGATGTTCAAACCAATTAGCTTAAATTTCCCAAGCTTTTTCTACTTCTCAAAACTCTACAGGAATTGAGAGAGATACTTACTCATAATTTTTCACAAGCTGATAGAGGCAAAGAAGAATTCCTAGCCAACATGCACTGTTATCAGACTGCAGGTAAAAGCCAATTTTGTCCACAATGGCAGTCCAGCGACTTGGATAATCATGTTTGATGATATGATGAATGCATGTAGTAAGCTGTACCCTAAAAGTCAAAAATAAACAATAAGGAGGAAGAAATGCTACCTCAAGTTTTGTTAACTCATATAAAGAAAAAGGCTGTTTAGACAAAAATAAATAAGTCACTAAGCAAAAACTGTTACTACTGACTCAAAAGAAACCCAACAAATGTTACAAATGCAAGTGATTTTATTTTTTTCATCCCCATCATCAACTGACAGGTTTCATTTAGAACATCAACTATTCTCATTAAAAATTCTACAAAATCGGGCTTCCCTGGTGGCGCAGTGGTTGAAGAGTCCGCCTGCCGATGCAGGGGACACAGGTTCGTGCCCCGGTCCGGGAAGATCCCACATGCCACGGAGCGGCTGGGCCCGTGAGCCATGCCCGCTGAGCCTGTGCATCCGGAGCCTGTGCTCCGCATGGGAGAGGCCACAGCAGTGAGAGGCCCGCGTATCGCAAAAAAAAAAAAAAATCTACAAAATCAAGGGTCAGGACAGGAATAAAGACGCAGATGTAGAGAATGGACTTGAGGACACAGGGAGAGGGAAGGGTAAGCTGGGACAACGTGAGAAAGTGACATGGACTTGTATATACTACCAAATGTAAAACAGATAGCTAGTGGGAAGCAGCCGCATAGCACAGGGAGATCAGCTTGGTGCTTTCTGACCACCTAGAGGGGTGGGATAGGGAGGGTGGGAGGGAGACGCAAGAGGGAGGAGATATGGGGATATATGTATACATATAGCTGATTGACTTTGTCATAAAGCAGAAACTAACACACCACTGTAAAGCAATTATACTCCAATAAAGATGTTAAAAAAAAACTCTACAGAATCATACACAACGAGCTTTCAAATATCAAAAGACTATACAATATAATGTATATGACAGTATTCTATAACTTTCTATACCCCCTTTCATCTGATCATAGTATGTTTCACAAGTTTTACATGAAGTTTAAAGTTTTGGTTTTTAATAAATATAAAATTAAACTGTAGTAAGAAAATAAAACAAAAAAGAATTCCCCTGTAACAGCATTTGTTAAGTTTTGTGCCACAAAAAATGACAGATTTTTATGTTCTGAAAAGACCCCCTCTTCTGCACCCCTCCAAAGCCCACAAATTATATATCTGCAACAAAGGTTAAGTTTAAAACATATACATACCTGATGAGCTCAGGAGAGTGGATAATGGCTTCTACAATATTTTCTCGAATACAATGTCGATCTTCTTCTGGAATAGTATAAGGGGATATATCCCCTGGTGCCGTTTCCCGATCAGGCCAATACTGTGTTATCATATTTTTCAAATAGATAACACCTAAAATATAGATCAATTTGACAAAAGAAAGTGAAAGCACTGTAAATATCCCTGTGTCTACACCTCAATTTATTTCTGTCAGACCAAACATTACTAGGAAAGCTAACCTTTTGAAATCAAAATACTATATAATTTTAAAAGTTGATAAAACACAAGTTTAATGCTCAGCTACAGTAATCACCCACAAAGTTATTATTAAACATACAGTCTAAGAGAACTCTGCAAACTACAAACAAAATTGTTTTTACAACACATTTATACACACTTTTCATCCCTGTTTTCTGTAGGAAAGCTCTTTTACCAAATCCGCTTTCTAAATGAAGCCTCTAAAAACAAAACCACATACATATACCAAGTTTCTATAATTAATAACCCTGTTATACAGACTGAATGTTTGTGGCCCCCAAAATTCATACAGAAACCCTAACCCCCAATGTGATGAGGGGATGAGGGCTTTAGTAGGGTGATCAGCTAATGAGGGCTCTGCCCTCACGAATGGGATTAATGCCCTTATAAGAGACCCTAGAGAGCTTCTTCCTCTTCTACCACGTGAGGGCCTATGAACCAGAAAGTAGGTTCTCGGAGACCAAATCTGCCAGTGCCTTAATTCTGGACTTCTCAGCCTCCAGAACTGTGATAAATAAATTTGTTGTTTATAAGCCATCCAGTCTATGGTATTCTGTTAGAGCAGCTCAAAGTGGCTAACACACACAAAGGTTGTTATTTTTAATCATAGAAAAATTACAGTATATAAAGGTTCTCAGTCAAAAAATTTAAGTATTTCAATCATACACCACATTCACACCAATTCAAATTCGTGTTATTTTATGGGAGAATTTGCTATGTTCAAAAATTACAGACTACTACCTTCTGTCAGTTATCATACTGCCACCCTGCACATTGCTAGCTCCTTCTGTCTGTTATCATACTGCTAGCCTGCACATTGCTAGTTAACTCTAACTGAACTAGCTTGGTAATAATGCTTTTTATCCAGACCCCTCCACCCAAATGAGAGAGAAAGAGAATCCTCGAACACAAATGTACAGAATGTATAGGAAAGGGAAATTATTCAAAATTAATTTCTAAATTCTGCAAAACACTCATTCTTCTCTGATTAGTAATTAACACTTACCCGGAGTCTTGTACCTATTCAAACAAGGATAACTGATACAAATATGATTTTTATATTCTACTTTGGTTTATCTTGGAAATTAAAACAATACCCCATCTCACAGCATTTCAAAAAAGATTACAACTACATATTAAAATATCCTTCAACAAAAGCTTTAAGATAAACTACATCTACAGTCAAGAACACTGATTCAGCATGTGGGACTGACATATTTCAGATTAATACTATTTTATTCTTTAGTTCCAAAACAGAACAAAGATAAAAATTAAGACTTGATATAGCCCCTGTGTCTTCCAGATATAGCCTCTGAGTATTTCTTTCCAACAAAATGCACAAAGGAAGTGAATATATATACTTATTTGTACACTTTTGATTCAGTATTTTAAAAAGTGTTTGCTTGAACAAAACACATAAATAGGTGAGAACTGCACTGAAAGAACCTCGTGATTCAGTCTACTCCATCCAGAATGCTTGAGTTCTACTACAAAGACAGAATGGATGCATCTTTCAAAGTCTAGCAGTTGAAACCACCATATACCATGTACTACAAAATATCATTCAATTATTACAAGGATGTAATAAATTTTAAAGTAATGATTATATTTTGAAAATCAGGACCAATTTCATAGTTTGGTTGCTTCTGGTTTTGTACATACTAATAAACAACTTTCTAGTAGAATTTAATTTTGCTAATACACATAATCAAGTTTCTAATGTGTTAAGGTCCCTCCTAAATGCCAAGTGCTTTCAACATCTTAGTAAAATTTTGAGATTTAAAGGCAAAGATTCTTATCTAAAAAAATAACTAAATGGGAAAATGTTAACCTCATTAGTAAAAAAGAACTGACAGTTAAAATAAACAAAGCCACCTTTTCCTATTTAACTAGAAAATTTTTTTTAAAGATTTACTGCTGACCAGGGTTCAGCAAAATTACTGTATTTTATAGGCACAAAAAATATCCCATTTTTGTGCTACTTATATATCAATTTAAAAAAATCATAAAACAACTTACATTGATTCATTCATTTACTGAGTACCTGCAGTGTGTCAGGCAATACCTTAGGCACTGGGAATACAATTGTTAATCAAACAGACCTGAGATTAAATTCCAACAACTGAGAAATGGTTCACTGCATATGGCACATTATTGTAAATTATTTAGCCATTAAAACATAACTTTTAAGATAAACACTATGTAGAGAAAAGGGATGTGCTTACTATACATTAAATACAGTAAGCAAAAAAATTCTTTTAACAAAACTGGAGTAGGGAAAAAGAACAGCAAGAAATAACCCCAGAATATAACTGGTTTTTCTAGAATAGTAAGGTTATTGGCACTTTATATTTCCTATAAGAAATACATCTGCAAATAAATTAAACAACAAGCATTAAAGAGGTCAATTCCATTATTTTGCAGACTAACAGATGATATCAGGAGCAGTATGCCACATTTTCATAGACTCTGATACTGAGGGAATTACTCAATATTTTGTTGAAACTGAAACTAAGAAACAGTACCTTTTAAATGGTTAAAATAAAATAGTAAAAGCAAACAGCTGGAGGTTTATATCTTAGAATCATCCATCATGGAAGAAAACAGGGAATATGGAGACTCTTTCAATAAACCCCATCAATTTCTCCTTCCAGCTTCTTTTTTAATTCAGTGAAATATCACATTCCTTTAAACTCTGCCACCAGATATCAAGGCACTTGTGGCAGTTTGTAGTAAACACAAGGGAGCAAACCAATTTTCAGTGAAGAAAATCACTGAAGGGCCTTCCCAAGATATTTCTGCTATTCAACTATGAACCTCTGAAATGATATTATTTACATACATCCAAGAAAATAATTCAGGAAACTTGCCTGCCTGTCTCACAGGTAAATCCAGTTGTTCCGACATAGTAATCTGAAGCAGTGTTGAAACAAAATTCAGAGACTTGTGTGCCTACAAATAAAAAAATACATTTTAAATTTCTGCAAATAAATATTCTCAGTACTCTATTTCACTGCTTGGCTGGCACAAAACGCTCTCCTCCACAAGTTGATTCCAGCCTTATTTCCTATCACTCACATATAAGGAACTCAAAAAATTCAGTAACCTAACTCCTAAAACTTTTGTATGTTTGCATTTGCCTGTGTGCCATTGCACTTCTGACCTACATTGGTGGCAGCAGCTCAAAAACAGTGTCTTTTGTGATACCTATTTCCTCAATTCAGTAATAATTTCTCCAGAGACATTCTATGAAGTGGCTAGACAAAAATTAAATGAGTAAAAATTAACAGCCTGAGGGGCGGTTTCCAAGGTGCTAATAACGTTTCTTTCTTTAAAAAAAAAATCATTTATTTATTTAATTATTATTATTTTTTGGGGGGGGCTGCGTTGGGTCTTTGTTGCTACGCGCCGGCTTTCTCTAGTTGTGGCAAGCGGGGGCTACTCTGCGCTGCGGTGCGTGGGCTTCTCATTGTGGTGGCTTCTCTTGTTGCGGAGCACGGGCTCTAGAGCATAGGCTCAGTAGTTGTGGCGCACAGGCTTAGTTGCTCCGAGGCATGTGGGATCTTCCCGGACCAGGGCTTGAACTCACCATGTCCCCTGTGTTGGCAGGCAGATTCTTAACCACTGTGCCACCAGGGAAGTCCGACGTTTTATTTATTAATACGTCTGTTTTATAAAAGTGTGTCCAGTTTGTGAAAATTAATCAACTGTATCCTCACGATCACTTTTCTGTATGCATATTTCAATAGGAAATTTAAATGAAGAGCTTTGAACATACAATAAAAGTAGGATACAAACTATACGATGATTTAGCAAATATATTTACATGAATATACAATGCAACATATACAGAAAACGAGGAAATACACCAAAAATGCTAATAAGTTGTATCTGGGATGGTAAGACTATAGAGGAACTATTGTATATGTTATTTTCTATTATCCAAATTTTATGCTATGATCCTGGGTTACTTTCATTAACAGTATAAAAGTTATTTAATAATTCCTAAATTTGTCATATTTGATTTTGATTTATTAATAAAGAACTGAAATCTCTTCTCATATGTGTTCTCATTCCCTCTCCCCCAATATAACCATTTCCTATAATGTTATCTCCTCCTTCCAGCCCAAGTTTTAGTATTTTTCTGCACATGTTCACATGGACACTAGTGATTTTTATTTTAGTTTCTTCCTTACAGACTTTTTTTTCATATCTTTATTGGAGTATAAATGCTTTACAATGTTGTATTAGTTTCTGTTGTACAACAAAGTGAATCAGCTATATGTATACATATATCCCCATATCCCCTCATCCCTCTTAAGCCTCCCTCCCACCCTCCCTATCCAATCCCTCTAGGTCATCACAAAGCATCGAGCTGATCTCCCTGTGCTACTCAGCAGCTTCCCACTAGCCATCCATTTCACATTTGGTAGTGTATATTTGTCAATGCTACTCTCTCATGCATTCTACAAACACAATCTTAGAAACAGAAAAATTTCCCTTTGGATATAAAAATATGTCTTTCACATTAGACCCAGAGTGATACTTTGCTCATTCAGTCACTCCAAAAATTATTTATTTAGGTGTTCTTGGTGCAAAACACTATGCTAGGAGCTGAAAATACAAGGTTGAACAAGACAATGGGTCTCCATGACCTCATGGAAACTTAACAGTGAAGGAAAACAAGACAAACAGGTAACTGCCATAAAGTATAATGGAAGAAACAGAAAACACTATGGAAGAATCAAAAGTAGAACCTCCTAACCCAGAAGTAATGCTTAAATTTAAGACCTGGACAGGAGAAATAAGATGAAGGGGAGGAATTTACCCTTTCCAGTACTCCAAATAGATCGGAACACAGTTAACCATTATCGCTCTCATGAAACACCCTTCCACCTACATTGTTCATACACCACTCTTCCTGGTACCTTCTCAGGCTCCTTTGCTTGCTTCTCATTCTATGTACAAATGCTAGAACATGGTGCAAGAACTCAGTCACAGGCCATCTTTTCTGCTCCCTAGCTGATTTCATCCAACTCCTGTCTTTAAATTATGAAACACCCTTCCACCTACATTGTTCATACACCACTCTTCCTGGTACCTTCTCAGGCTCCTTTGCTTGCTTCTCATTCTATGTACAAATGCTAGAACATGGTGCAAGAACTCAGTCACAGGCCATCTTTTCTGCTCCCTAGCTGATTTCATCCAACTCCTGTCTTTAAAGGAATAAAGAGACTATAGAGGAACTATTGTATATGTTATTTTCTATTATCCAAATTTTATGCTATGATCCTGGGTTACTTTCATTAACAGTATAAAAGTTATTTAATAATTCCTAAATTTGTCATATTTGATTTTGATTTATTAATAAAGAACTGAAATCTCTTCTCATATGTGTTCTCATTCCCTCTCCCCCAATATAACCATTTCCTATAATGTTATCTCCTCCTTCCAGCCCAAGTTTTAGTATTTTTCTGCACATGTTCACATGGACACTAGTGATTTTTATTTTAGTTTCTTCCTTACAGACTTTTTTTTCATATCTTTATTGGAGTATAAATGCTTTACAATGTTGTATTAGTTTCTGTTGTACAACAAAGTGAATCAGCTATATGTATACATATATCCCCATATCCCCTCATCCCTCTTAAGCCTCCCTCCCACCCTCCCTATCCAATCCCTCTAGGTCATCACAAAGCATCGAGCTGATCTCCCTGTGCTACTCAGCAGCTTCCCACTAGCCATCCATTTCACATTTGGTAGTGTATATTTGTCAATGCTACTCTCTCATGCATTCTACAAACACAATCTTAGAAACAGAAAAATTTCCCTTTGGATATAAAAATATGTCTTTCACATTAGACCCAGAGTGATACTTTGCTCATTCAGTCACTCCAAAAATTATTTATTTAGGTGTTCTTGGTGCAAAACACTATGCTAGGAGCTGAAAATACAAGGTTGAACAAGACAATGGGTCTCCATGACCTCATGGAAACTTAACAGTGAAGGAAAACAAGACAAACAGGTAACTGCCATAAAGTATAATGGAAGAAACAGAAAACACTATGGAAGAATCAAAAGTAGAACCTCCTAACCCAGAAGTAATGCTTAAATTTAAGACCTGGACAGGAGAAATAAGATGAAGGGGAGGAATTTACCCTTTCCAGTACTCCAAATAGATCGGAACACAGTTAACCATTATCGCTCTCATGAAACACCCTTCCACCTACATTGTTCATACACCACTCTTCCTGGTACCTTCTCAGGCTCCTTTGCTTGCTTCTCATTCTATGTACAAATGCTAGAACATGGTGCAAGAACTCAGTCACAGGCCATCTTTTCTGCTCCCTAGCTGATTTCATCCAACTCCTGTCTTTAAATAGGAATAAAGACACAGACCTACTAGAGAATGGACTTGAGGAAATGGGGAGGGGGAAGGGTAAGCTGTGACAAAGCAAGAGAGAGGCATGGACATATATACACTACCAAACATAAGGTAGATAGCTAGTGGGAAGCAGCCGCATAGCACAGGGATATCGGTGCTTTGTGACCACCTGGAGGGGTGGGATAGGGAGGGTGGGAGGGAGGGAGGGAGGGAGACGCAAGTGGGAAGAGATATGGGAACATATGTATATACATAACTGATTCATTTTGTTGTAAAGCAGAAACTAACACACCATTGTAAAGCAATTATACTCCAATAAAGATGTTAAAAAAATACTATCTATAAATCAAATATGTCATTTCCAGTCCAGGACACAGACCTATTTAACATCCCTACCTTCATTGTCTCACAGGATTCTCAGACTTACTATGTTCAAATCATTTTTTTCCCCTAAAAGCTGTGACTCTACTTCCTTGTACCACCCCTCCCAACCCTTGTCATCACTATCCTCACAGTTATTCATGTCTGAAAACTGAATGTCATCTTTAATACTTCCCTCTTTTTTACCCCAATACAATATATCAGGCCCTATCAATTCTATATACGAAATGCTTGTATAATTATTATATCCACTTTCTCCATTCCCAATATCACCAACATAGTCCAAGTGACTATCATCTCTCTTAATGTAACCATCTGCCCCCCCAACCATTCTCTATTTAGCAGCCAATAATCTTTAAAATTGTAAACTAATCCCCTTTAACCAAACCTTTTAACAATTTTCTACTCTATTTCCTAAAGCCTAAAAGGCCCTGTGTTATCTTGCTCCTGCCTGTATCTTCAGCCTCATTTAAAGAAACCTTCTCAGGGCTTCCCTGGCGGTACAGTGGTTAAGAATGCACCTGCCAATGCAGAGGATACGGGTTCAAGCCCAGGTTCAGGAAGATCCCACATGCCACGGAGCAACTAAGCCCATGCGCCACAACTACTGAGCCTGCGCTATAGAGCCCGCGAGACACAACTACTGAAGCCCGCACGCCTACAGCCCGTGCTCCACAACAACAGAAGCCACTGCAATGAGAAGCCCTCGCACAGCAACGAAGACCCAAGGCAGCCATAAATAAATAAATAATAAAGAAACCTTTTCATCCCCCCACTGCCCCACCTTAGCAGCCTTCTTTAGGTCCTTTCAACAGTACACATTACCCCATTGCAGAGTCTTTGTACATGCTGTGACTTTCTACCTACAATACTTCTCTCCAGTGCTCCACCAGAGTTAACTGGTCCACAGCTTCACATTCTTTGGGTCTCAGTTTAAACATTTCCTTAGAGAAGCATTTCCTCACTGATCACACTAGGGCTAAGCAGGGCTCCCTATTACTCTCATAAGCTCCAAGGTTTTTTTTACTTCATAATACTTGCTACAAATATAATAATTACAAATATTAATTATTATATTTGTAGCTGGTTTTATGTCTGCCTCTCCTATTAGACTTTAAGCTCCACTGAGAATAAGGACTTTACTGTATACCCAGTTCCTCATATGTTTGACATTCAAAATACTCAACAAATTTACTGAAAGAATAACAATGAATCAACAACAAAAAAGGCACTTTGGAAGCAGTTCTGATCACCTAGGGGCTGTGCAGAGTGAAAAAGCGTATTTATATTTTTAGACCGATGAGCCCACAAAGACCACTACTATGGCACTTTTTAGGCCATTAATATCACAGTAGGGGATTCCCTGGTGGCGCAGTGGTTGAGAGTCCGCCTGCCGATGCAGGGGACACAGTTTCGTGCCCCGGTCCGTGAAGATCCCACATGCCGCAGAGCGGCTGGGCCCATGAGCCATCGCCGCTGTGCCTGCACGTACGGAGCCTGTGCTCCTCAACGAGAGAGGCCACAACAGTGAGAGGCCTGCATACCGCAAAAAAAAAAAAAAAAAAAAAAAAAAATTACAGTAGGTATCTTGTCTCCCGCATCAAATTGTGAACTCCTGGAATGAACTGCTAGAATCAGACAGTTATAAACGTAAGTGATGTCACTTCCTACATTTTTAACTCTTGAGCAAGTTTGATTCAGCAAATCTAACTCTTAATTACCAAGTTAGTATAACAAAATCTACTTCACAGGATAGCCCTAAGGAATAAATATGGAAAGTATTTTGACAAATATCAAGACATAACAAATGGGGAGTTCCCTGGTGGCCTGGTGGTTAGGATTCTGGGCTTTCACTACCATGGCCCGAGTTCAATCCCTGGTCGGGGAACTGAGATCCCACAAGCCGCGCAGTGTGGAAACACACACACACACACACAAAGAATTAGTACAAGTGGACAAGACAATCCTACCACAAAACAATATATGCAATACACCAAAGCACTGGTCAAGATGGGAAAAAAAATGGAACACAGTGCTGGTAGACGTATAAAACGGTACAACCATGTTGGAAAACCGGCAGTATCTGACATGCACCTATCTTACAACCTAGCAATTTCCCCCTTATATATCCAAGAGAAATAAGTGCTTATGTTCACAATACTACCTGTCCATTAACAAGTGAATGTATAAACAAACTGTGGTACAATTCATACAATGAAATACTATACAATAAATTAAAAAAATAAAACCAACCTACAGAATCAAGCAATAATACAGATCTCAAAAATATGTTGAGAAAGAAGCCAGACTATATCACATACTATGTGATTCTATTAATGTGAAGTTTAACGACAGGCAAATCCAAGTTATAGTTAACAGAAGTCAGAATAATGGTAACCTGAAGACAAGTCTGAAGAGAAAATTCTAGGCCAATGGAAATGTTTTATCTATCTTATCTATCTTCCTACCTACCTACCTATCTTAACCTAGATGGTGGTACCTAGGTAAACGCTGACTAAGCTGTACATATTTTTGAGCTTTGTGTTATATGTAAATTATCCCTCAATTAAAAGAAAAAGCCAACAACACTACTTTTACTTGAACATTCACAGCATTATTCATAAAAAAGTAGAAACAACCCAGATGCCCATCAACTGATGAATGGAAGCAAAATGTGGCATATCCATACATTCATGTAACGTTATTCAGTAATAAAAAGAATGAAGTACTGACACTTGGTACAACATGTATCAACCTTAAAAACATTATGCTGTGTGAAAGAAGCCAGTCACAAGACCACAGATGATATGATTTCATATATATCAAATGTCCAGAATAGGCAAATCTATGAGCAAAAAGTAGCCTAGAGGGCTTCCCTGGTGGCGCAGTGGTTTAGAGTCCGCCTGCCAATACAGGGGACACGGGTTCGTGCCCTGGTCCGGGAAGATCCCACATGCCGCGGAGCGGCTGGGCCCGTGAGCCACAGCAACGGGAGAGGCCCCAACAGTGAGAGGCCCGCATACTGCAAAAAAAAAAAAAAAAAAAAGTAGCCTAGAACTGGAGGTGTAAGGCGGAATTAGGAGTAACTGCTTAATGGTATGGGGTTTCCTTTAAGGGTGATAAAAATGTTCTAAAGTTTGTGGTGATGGATGCATAACTGTGAATACACTAAAAATCACTGAACTGGATACTAAAGTGGCTAAAATCAATAAATTTATTTTAAAAAATCATCAAAACTAAACACTGAAATCAAGCACTTAGTTTATTACCCTATTATTTTAGGTCACTTTGAATGCCTTCATAAACAAACTAGCATAAATACAAAATGTACAACTGACCAAAAAAAAAAAAAAAAGTTATTTCAGACAACAGAGCTAGACCAAGGGTAAGAAAGAAAGGATATTTCT
>NW_006799037.1:82833-84664 GCF_000442215.2 Lipotes vexillifer | reverse complement strand
AGCAGGAATAGCACAAGCAATCTCAACCTGGGACATCTATCTACTGGCCCCATCCAGCTGAAATCCCTAGTGCAGGAAGCCTTGTATTCTCCCTGAGAAGGTAACAAATGGACTTAAATTAGTACTAAATATTAAAAATCAGGTTCTCAAGAAAATTGAGACAGAAAGTAGGTTCGTAATCACTTAAGACTGGGATGGGGATTAACTACAAACTGCAAAGAGGCATCTTACTGGAATAATGGAAATGTTCCAAAACTGGATTGTGGTAATAGTATTATCTACCAAAAATCACTGATTTCACTTAAAACAGGTAAAGTTTACGATTTGTAAATTATACCCCAATAAAGTTTCAAAATGGGGGAAAAAACTCACGGATCTGTACAATTATAAAACACAGGACAAATAAAGATATACACTAACTATACAAGTTAGGAAAAAACTCTTTCAAGCATTGGGTAATCTCTAACAACTTTCCGGCATTCTTGAATATAGCAAACTACCACATATTTAGAAGAATTCCTATCACATGTTAACTATTACTATATTTATTAACTATCATAAATTTTAAAGGTCTTCATGCTTTACACTATAAAAAATAAATTTAAGTAAAAATATCACTAGCATCAATTTTTATCACAAAGTTTGGCAAACACTGATTAGGCTTGAGAAGATGCTACAATAAATCTTTTATTAGTCAAAGTATCTGGCTTCTAGCAGTCAGAGAACCAGGAGAAATGAAGCAACAAATGGGTCATTATATCATTAAGTAGAGCTAAAACTGCTAATACTCAGGTTTAAAAGCTGCTCACCATAATAACGCAAAACTACCTTTCTAGACAACTTCTTACCTTCTCACGATCTGTCATCATGCCAAATAATTCAAAGTTCATCCTTAACCCACCTCATCAAAATTCTTCAATAGCCCCAACTCCATCTCCATCTCCATCTCCTTTAACTCCACTCCACTTACTAGTACTTACAACATGCCAGATACGACAGAGATAAAAGATCACTGCTCTAAAGTAGGTTGGGAGATTAATTCTAATTAGACTGACAGGTAAGTTTTTTAGTTAGACCCTAAACCCACAGAGATGGAGAGAAAAGATTTTTAAAAGGAAAAGAAGTATGGGTTATGTTTAAAGAGATTACTAGAAGAATGAAAGAGAACAGTGGAAGACAAAAATGAATAGGTAGGGACTTCCCTGGTGGCGCAGTGCTTAAGAATCTGCTTGCCAATGCAGGGAACACAGGTTCGAGCCCTGGTCTGGGAAGATCCACATGTCACGGAGCAACTAAGCCCGTGCACCACAAATACTGAGCCTGTACTCTAGAGCCCGTGAGCCACAACTACTGAGCCTGTAAGCCTCAACTACTGAAGCCCGTGTGCCTAGAGCCCGTGCTCTGCAACAAGAGAAGCCACCGCAATGAGAAGCCTGCACACAACTAAAGAAAGCCTGCGAGCAGCAAGAGACCCACTCGCCACAACTAAAGAAAGCCTGCGAGCAGCAACAGAGACCCAATGCAGCAAAAAATAAAAATAAATAAATCTATAAAAATTATTTTTTTTAAAATGAATAGGTATATTGTGACCACATCAACATCCATTAAGTGTGAACTTTTTTTGAAAGTTTTTACATGATCAGATCTATGCTGCAGGAAGAATAAGGTCCTGAAGCAGTATGAAGAATATAATTCTAGGATAGATGACTATTAAAACATTACAAGGGCCTCCCTGGTGGCACAGTGGTTGAGAGTCTGCCTGCTGATGCAGGGGACACGGGTTCATGCCCCGGTCTGGGAAGATCCCACGTGCCGCAGAGCGGCTGGGCCC
>NW_006799037.1:52309-82822 GCF_000442215.2 Lipotes vexillifer | reverse complement strand
GAACCTGTGCGTCCGGAGCTCCTCAACGGGAGAGGCCACAACAGTGAGAGGCCCGTGTACCACAAAAGAAAAAAAAAAAAATTACAAGTAGAAAACTATTATTACAACAGGTAATAATAGGCCTGAAAAACTTCTACTCCACAGGTAGCTCCCCATACTCCCCAAAATAAGTCAAACTACAAAAGAAAAAAAAAAAACGAAAGACATACATATCACATAAACAAATTTCCCCTGACCCTACTACCTTTTTAACCTACAAACTTATTCCTACCCCCTTACTAGCATTTCACTCACTAACCCTGTAATCAGAAATTTTCTCCAAGGTTGCCAATATTTTTAAAGCTCCCCTCCCCTGCCCCCACCAAACTCATTTTGCTTTAACTTCCCCTCATTTAGAAATATCAACAACCCTTTCTTTTTCTAATAGCTTTTTTACTTATTACAAAAGGAATTCATGTTCACTGGTAGAAAACTTATGAAATTTATTTATGGAACAAGGAAACTAAACCTACAACCAATCTTCTTACTTGAAATTCCTTTTCTTGGCGCCCTCTGGCTTTTCTGCACAATTCTCCCATCTCCTTTTCCCTATGTTTCTCAATGTCCCCAAAATGGGCATGGCCCAAAGGGTATGCAGCCCTCTAGTCCACTCCACACCTCTGGATCACACTCCCTTCCTCTCAATTCACCTGCAGAAGAAAAATCACTTTTCCATTACTGCTTTCTCTCCTAAACTTCAGTTCCACATTCCCAATTGCCTACTAGACATTTTCTCCTTGGTGTTTCCAGCTCCTCAAACCAGACACACTGTAGTCATGCTTTCTCCAATATCAATTTCCCTTCTAGACCCCACATTTTCCAGTGTAATCACCTAATGTCAATATCTTTTAAAGCTTACTTTAAGACGTAACTTTTTTTTTAATTCTCACCATTTTGTAATGTAACCAAACAGACCTTCAATTAGTTACTGTACTTTACATCACTTATAAGGAAGAGAGGTGCTTAAGGGCACTATAACATCAGAGTTTACATAAAATGAATACAATCAGGTAATTTCAAGAGCCAAGGAATTTCTACCCTCTGCTTTACTAGAGAAGTTGACAAAGGCAAATACTGTATCTATTTTACCTACATGAAATATGAGGCACAGTGAGGTTAAGGCAGTGTAGTGGTAAAACCGGGACCAGGCTGAGGCTCTTCACTGTGTCCCTCCTGCCTTTCATTAAATTGCAATAATGCTTTCCAACTAAGGAGTTTTTAAAAAACTTCTTAATTATAAATTACTTAGCAACCAAAAAAAAAAAAAAAGCGCCCACTTTAAATCAAGCTCATCGTTAACGTGCCACTGACAGAAACAGTAAGTAAAATAATGCATGCATCTATTTCTGAAAAAGAAAATTGTTTTCTTACAAATATTAATATGGTGTTATCTTTCTTTCAGACCTTTAACATGCTCTATTACTGAATAACTTCCTGTCTAACAGTCTAAGAATCCAGGAACTTTCCCTCTCCAAAATTCACAACAGGATCTACTTCATGATATTCCTAATTAAAGAATGTTAACCTGTTCAGACTACAAACTATTCTATCTTCCAAAAACACACACCATGGGCTTCCCTGGTGGCGCAGCGGTTGAGAGTCCGCCTGCCGATGCAGGGGATGCGGGTTCGTGCCCCGGTCTGGGAGGATCCCACATGCTGCGGAGCGGCTGGGCCCGTGAGCCGTGGCCGCTGGGCCTGTGCGTCCGGAGCCTGTGCTCCGCAATGGGAGAGGCCACAACAGTGAGAGGCCCGCGTACCAAAAAGAAAAAAAAAAAAAAAACACACACACACACCATAACCTCATAAATATTTGCTGAATTTCTAGACTTGCTAAATTGTCCTATAAACGTGCCGTCATTTTGCACTTTTCCAGACCTAAGATTTTCATTGATTAAACATTTCATAAGCCTTTAATAAAATAAAATAAAATTAACCATTTATAAATAAATATATCACTTTCAGTTGTAATAGTAACCATCTGTGAAGACAGCAGATGTGACTTAGGTAGTTCGTGAATTTTAAAGATAAACACAAAATATCAAGAAACTTATCAAAGCTATGTCCTCTTACTTTTTTTGACATAAAGCACGTGAAAAAGCAGCATTTCTGTCTACATAAGCATTTTACAGCAATTAAGCTTAAGAACTGAGGGTTTAAAAGAGATTTAAATGAGATTTATGGTTAGGAAAAATTTCAGTTTAAGGAGATAAGAGGTTAACAGGAGGGGTGAGCAGCATGAGTAAAGGTTTGCATATAGAAAGGTTTCCACTGAAGAACACTGGCAGCTAAAGCAGGAAGAGGGCAGGGATACTGTTCTCTGTTATAATAATCTGCCAAAAACCTCCAGACATTATTTTCTTTATCTTACAAATGAAAATAACAAGTATTTCTGAGTGTGTGTGTGCGTGCGCGTACAGATAGGAAAGGACAGTCTTTGTATTCAAGAGGAAATAGTATGGAATATAAGAAACAATGTTGAATGAATACCAAATGCACATATTTTACATTAGCTAAACAAATTTTTTGAAATTGCACTTCTAGATATACTAGAATATACAGTATAGAATTTAAATGAGAAGTGACAGATGTCTGTAACACAAACCTACGTTAACAATTCAAAGATGAGTATTCTTAACATTCTTAACATTATTCAAGGGCTTCCCTGGTGGCACAATGGTTAAGAATCCACCTGCCAATGCAGGGGACACGGGTTCAAGCCCTGGTCCGAGAGGATACCACATGCCGCGGAGCAACTAAGCCCATGTACCACAACTACTGAGCCTGCGCTCTAGAGCCCATGAGCCACAACTACTGAAGCCCACGTGCCACAACTACTGAAGCCCAAGTGCCTAGAGCCCGTGCTCCACAACAAGAGAAGCCACCGCAATGAGAAGCCTGCACACCACAACGAAAAGTAGCCCGTGCTCGCCGCAACTAGGGAAAGCCTGCACGCAGCAACAAAGACCCAACTCAGCCAAAAATAAATAAATATATTTAAAAAGAAAAACAAAAAAACATTTCTATTATTCAAGTTCTTATTTCTCTTTGCACTCAACAAACATTTACTACAGAGAACCTATAATGTGGCAGGCACTGTGCTTGTAAGAGTGCCAATTTTCATGCTGCAATAATGCTATCTACTAGTGAGCTCAGTGTCCAAATAATATGTACTTGTGTTCTTTCTCCATCAGTGCTGATCATCTGCCACTGAGATGAACAACTACAAAGTTGGTAGACTGAGGTAGGAAATGAAATGTATTGCACGTTGGATTGGTTAATCAATTGGCACTTAAACAGTAATTCAAATACTCTGGAGAGAACTTAGTAGTTGCCAAACACTTTCCTAAAATTTTTACATTCATCATTTCATTCAACCCACACAACACAATGACATACCATACTAACATAAGGAAAATGATGGTTAGAGGTTAAGTAACTTTAACACCCCACAACTAGTACAGAAATCTTTAGTTTAAAAAAAAAAAAGAAAATGGTTTCCTTCAGTATTTGAGGCAAAGCTTGTTGTACAAACATATTTCAAATTGGGACATGAGAGAGAACAATGGGTTCCAAATTACAGAAGAGGTTCAAAAAAAAAATCAAAATTCATAACACACTACAGAGTAAGTGGGGAATACTAAATCAGATTTATCTTGAAATTATCTGCCCAAAAGAGTGTCCTTAACTGTGGTCTTTAACAGTCTTATGGAACTTTATCTATATGTAACATAAAAAACATATAATCAGGCACTTCCCTGGTGGCACAGTGATTAAGAATCCGCCTGCCAGGGCTTCCCTGGTGGCGCAGTGGTTGAGAGTCCGCCTGCTGATGCAGGGGATGCGGGTTCGTGCCCTGGTCCGGGAGGAACCCACGTGCCACGGAGCGGCTGTGCCTGTGAGCCACTGCCGCTGAGCCTGCGCATCCGGAGCTTCTTGCTCCGCAGCGGGAGAGGCCACAGCGGTGAGAAGCCCGCGTACCGCAAAAAAAAAAAAAAAAAAAAGAATCCGCCTGCCAGTGCAGGGGACACGGGTTTCAGCCCTGGTCCGGGAAGATCCCACATGCCGCAGACCAACTAAGCCTGTGCGCCACAACTACTGAGCCTGCACTCCAGAGCCCGTGAGCCACAACTACTGAAGGCCATACGCCTAGAGCCCGTGCTCTGCAGCAAGAGAAGCCACCGCAATGAGAAGACCGTGCACCGTGACGAAGAGCTGCTCCCGTTCTCCGCAACTAGAGAAAGCCCAAGCACAGCAACGAAGACCCAACACAGCTAAAAATAAACAAAATAAATAAATGAAATTAAAAAAGAAAAAAAGCACCCTTAAAATCCTTGAAGTGGAGGTGGTTTAAGACATCTAAAGCCTATACTGTTCTCTATTATAACAGGAAGTCAGTAAAGCCTACCATTGACAAAGAATTGCAGTAACAAAACACAGTAATTCCTGACCTCATGAAACTCAAAAATTATACTGGGGAAACAATAAGTAAAATACATATGATAAATAAGTGACACATAGAAAAATAAACAAGTGAAGGGAGACAGGGAGCATGGTAGTCAGGCTACTCCTTAGGGATACGGAGACAGTTGAACAGTGATAGAAGTTTCTGGGAGACAACTGAGTAAAAGGGGTTCCAAGCAGATGGAACAGTTAAGTGCAATAGCTCTGAGACAAAGGCACTTTTCGTTTTGTTTTTAAACCATCTGCACTCTAATACTTGGATAACATTTACAATTTTTATAGAGTTAGTGATTACTTCACTTAGCTGAAGAGATCCATTCAAATGGCAATGATCTTTTTCTTTTAGCTAAATGAACCAAAATGTAGCTTCAGTTGAATGAGACATCATGGACTGATTGGTTCACCCTATTTTATCCAAAGCAAGAAGAGCTTGCCAAAAATAAAATGCTACTTCCTCCTTCTTACTACAGTAAAGCTTCTTCAAGACTTATCTGGGATCTATTTCCTAAATCAAGGTTCTGCCACAAGAAAGTCAAAGCAAAAAGTATTCAAGTGGAAGCACTTCATTAAAATGGAATCAAGATTAGAAATGAGAATAAATATTCTAATTAACAGAAAAGTTGTCTTAGGAAAATTACTAAAAAATCTAGGTGTAATGACAGAAAGAAATTTGCAAAATGTAAACATTTAACCATCACAGAAATACAGGCCAGATATCAAATTTTTTTGAAAGATAAGCAGTGTTCACTACTCCAGAGTATATTAAAACCCTAACAGCAGCTTAAGGGTTAAGTAATAAATGCTTTGAATACTATTTTGATTATTTATCTTCTAAAAACTAGCTTGTGAAATACTTATCCCAGGTCTCTACTACAAGATGTTAGTACATACAACTGAACATTCAATAACCTGCTT
This sequence comes from Lipotes vexillifer, assembly GCF_000442215.2. Lineage (NCBI taxonomy): Eukaryota > Metazoa > Chordata > Mammalia > Artiodactyla > Lipotidae > Lipotes > Lipotes vexillifer. The sequence continues at coordinate 77,405 of NW_006799037.1, read as the reverse complement.
GAGGAATAAATGAATTTCAAATTTGCAGAAAGTATCACTTACCCAATTTTTCTACAAGGGAACCAATTCTTTCAAATAACAATTTTTAAAATTAATAATTACACACAAGTATTTTAGTCAAAATAATGTGCTTTTAGGGCAAAGTCATGGTAGAAATCACTATGACTAAACTTTTAGTGTGTCTAGGTTTATATATGCATTAGCACATCATCAACAAAATTATGTTCATCTTAACCTGTGTCTATCACAAAACAAATCAAAATAAAAAGCAATCCACAACTCCCTCTATGGTTTAGTAATGGTTCAAAGTGGGAATTTCTTTCAACTCACTATTTTATATCCAAAAGAAATCCATCCTCCTCCCAAGTTGTCTTCAAGCCTAAGAAATTCACCATCATTTTTGGCAAGATCTAATGGTCTTATTCACATATAAAATAGATTTAACTTTTCATTTTTAAATAATTTTACACTTAATTTGTCTATACTCCGTGGGTGGTCTTAAAATTTAAGTTCCTTGAGGCCAGGAATCTCTAAAACAGCATTGTACACTGAAGATGCTCAATTATCAATACTCCGGGAAGTCAATATAAATAATGTTTTAAAATAATTTACCCACCAGCTAAGAAGAGCATAAACTAACTGAATTTCTATTTTAACGAGGGACTTCTCTTTATGTAAAAAAAAAAAAAAGTACACTAAACTTCACTAAAGCTGGGCAAATTCATAGGAAGGCATAGGAAGTGACAGCGATCCTTTAAAGAAGCCTTTAAAATACTCACTAAAATATAACTTACAGAAATTTAGAAACAAAGAATGAAACTGAAAAAAAGTACCATAAAATACCCACATAATAAGGCTCTTTTCCAAAGGGTGGTCTCCTCCAAAAATATGGGAAAAAAAGAAACCAACGCTCAGAGTTGACATGGAGCTTGGCACGTTTCAAGGCACTCTGTCTTACATCGTCTCCCTTGACTGTCACAGCAAACCCTGTGGCCTAATTTTATGAATGGGAAAAACTCAGCGTCGAAAGATTAAGAGACTTGCCCAAGGTCAGTCAAGAAATTAGTGGTACAGCTCTACCTAGAAGGGTGCACTTCACCTGACACCTTGCACTAAATCGCGCTGCCTCCCCGACAGAGGCGTTAACAGAGTAGAAGAGCAGTGAATCAGACTCCCATGGGTATCCCGCACTCCCCGCACCCTGCCTATGAAGCGGGAGCTCGCCTCTGAAAGCTGTCCCTAGCAGCTCAGCCGGAGAGGAGAAAGTTGTGCAGGTCACCGATCAGCCCAGGGAAGTGACAAGCTGACAGGCACAGCCCCCAGTGGGACTAGCTCTGCATTCCCAGGAGCCCCTCAGAATCCGGCGCCAGCGAGACGGCTACCGGAAACGTCTGAAAAACCTCCCGGTGACTTTCGCCCCCTCCTGGGCGCGAGGAACGAGCTGGGAATGAGCCAGAGGGCGGCCGGCCACCCGAGCCAGCCATGTGTCCAGCCCGTCACGCCCGCCTCGCCCCAGCCGGCTCCTCATGCCTCGACCGCAGCCAGAGGCCCAGCTCAGGATCCAACGCAAAGGCTGCCTTGGCCGCCGCCGCCGCCACCACCGCCGCAGCAGCCTGAGGGCCCCGGCGTGGCACTCGCCGTCAGGTCCCCGCCCCACGGCTCCAGTTGGGCCCCTCAGCGACGCCGTCCCCGCCTCTGGCCAGGCCCGGAGGGCTCGGCCTGCCACAGTCCGCCCGCCCGCCCGTCCGCCGTCGCCGCCGCCAGCCCAGCGTCCTTACTTCATTGAGCTGGCGCTCCGCGGCCTCACGCAGGGCTGGGTCCATGGTGCCCCGCAGGGCCTCGATAATGGTGTTGGGGTCCATCGCAGGGCGGACGCAGTCAAACCCGGAGCTCGGGTGCTACTGGGCCAGGAATAGCGCCGCTCACTGCGCACATGGACCCGCCACGCACCGCAGCGGCAACCGGCGCGAAAGGAAAGAGAAGCGCCAAGGCCCCGGATAGAACCTCTTCTCTTCGGCGTGGAGGCGGGAGATGCTCCGGCCACTTCCTGTCGGCGCGCCCGTGGAGCACTTTGGGAGATGTAGTCCACTTGGGCAGTCCGCAGCCCACGTGGCCCTGAGCTGTCGCTCCTACAGACAAGACCTGTTCTTCAGAAAGAGAAAAATGTTCAAACTTCACAGAAAGAAAATTAAAGCAATCAGTTACACATAGATTTCACATAATAATATACCTATGGTAACTATAAGGTAAGGCTGATGCAATGTGTGATGCTAGTAGCTGTGTAATTGAAGCAAGCCTTTTGAAAAGCAATTTGAGATGTGTTACTAAATGCCATAAAAATGTTTATAATCTTTGACCCAACTAATCCCATTTATGACACTTTATCCTAAGGAAATAACATTAAGGGTTAAATGACCTTTATGTGTAAAAGGTGTTTATCACATTACATATTTATAATCAAATACTAAAATTATGGGGGTTTTGTTTTGTTTGTTTTGTTTGTTTTTTGAGTATCCAAATTTTGGCACAGATCACCTCTAAATGCAGAATAAAAGCATAATCCCTATTAAAATCCACCTTCTTTAAACAGGCATCCCAGTTCCCAGCACTATAGCTTAAAAACCATATTTCCCCCACCACTCCTTCACCCTTTCAGTTTCAGGCAGAGGGAATTAACATTTTTGGAGCACCTTCTTTGTGTCAAGTGCTTTTACATACATTGTGCTATGCTGTAATTGTCACAATTCCATTATGTACAAGTCAATGCTGGAGTCTAAAATAGCTATGTAGTAATGCAAAGAGGACTGGCTTTGGAATCATGAAGACTGAGGTTTCAATTCTGGCTCAGCCACTTACAACTGAAAGTCATTACTAGTTCACTCATTCCTTTCTTCATTTATTCACTAAAATATCTTGGTTGTACAATTTTACATTACCACCAGCCATCATGGACATTTCATTGTTCCACATCTTCATCAACAGTTTGAATTCTCAGTCTTTTCAAGTGTGTCTAGGGACTTCCCTGTTGGTCCAGTGGGTAAGACTCCATGCTCCCAATGCAGGGGACCTGGGTTTGATCGCTGGTCAGGGAACTAGATCCCGCAGGCTGCAGCTAAGACCCGGCACAGCCAAATAAATAAAAATAACAATTTAAGTCTATCTAGTGCAGTGGATGTGTAATGGTATGTACAAGATGCATTTCTCTGATGACTTAATAATGTTGAGCATCTTTTCATGTTCTGCTATATCTATTTGTATCATCTTTTGAAAAGTAACAGTTTTGCCTGTCTTTTTTTTTTGGTCATGCCACGTGGCTTTTGGGATCTTAGTTCCCGGACCAGGGATTGAACCAACAGGCCACGGCAGTGAAAGCGCCAAAAGCACCAGGGAATTCCCTGTTTTGCCTGGTTTTTTTGTTTTGTTTTGTTTTTAATATTCAGTTATTTATTTGGCTGTGCCAGGTCTTAGTTGTGGCACTTGGGATCTTCGTTGCCACATGTGGGATCTTTAGTTGTGGCATGCAGGACCTAGTTCTCTGACCAGGGATCGAACCCGGTCCTCCTGCACTGGGAGCTCCGAATCTTAACCACTGGATCACCAGGGAAGTTCCTTGACTGTTTTTAAAATTGGGTTGGGCTTCCCTGGTGGCGCAGTGCTTGAGAGTCCGCCTGCCGATGCAGGAGACGCGGGTTCGTGCCCCGTTTCGGGAGGATCCCACATGCCGCGGAGCGGCTGGGCCCGTGAGCCGTGGCCGCTGAGCCTGCGCGTCCGGAGCCTGTGCTCCGCAAATGGGAGAGGCCACAACAGTGAGAGGCCCGCATAACGCAAGAAAAAAAATAAATAAATAAAATAAAATAAAATAAAATAAAATTGGGTTGTTGCCTTACTGCTGTTGGGTTGTAAGATACTCTGGGTACAATTCTTTCTGTCAAATTTCTGTTTTGTGAATATTTTCTTTCGGTTTGTGTCTTAATTTTTTTAACTGATCTTTCAAAAAATGATTTTCTATTTTGATAAAGTCCAATTTATCAATTGTTACTTTCATAACTGTGCTTTTTGTGTTCTATGTAAGAAATCTTTCTCACCTTAAGATTGTAAAGATTTTCTCTTATGCTTTCTCCTAGAAATTTTACAGTTTTAGCATTTATGTTTTGATTTATGATCCAATGTGAATTAATTTTTTGTGTGTATGGTGTGAAGTTAATTGTTTCTGCATATGGATATCCAGTTAGTACAGCACAGTTGGTTAAAAAGCTTACCCTTTGACCATTGACTTACTTGGCCACTGTTGAAAAATCAGTTGCTCAAATACATATGTGAAGATCTATGTTTAAATTATCTATTCTGTTCCATTGATCTATTTTATCTGTCCCTATGCCAATATCACAACGTCTTGAGTCTTTTCTGTTTTTTGAGAAGAATTGTAAAGTCTTTTTTTATTGTCTCTGCTGAGAGGAGTCTACCATCTGTTAATCTGAATATTTGTGCTTCCAATATTTTGCTTTTTTTAAAATTTAAATCACTTAATTACCAAAAAAAAAAAAGTATAGTCTATGTCTATGAACATTTCTAGACTGATAACTGGGAATTTTCAGTTGTGCTTGTAAGTTTCTTAAATAATGCCAACTGATATGACATCACTAACTTTGATGCCCTATTATTCTTATTTTCTGCTTTAAACAACTGTAACCATTACCTTTTAAATAACCTGAGTCAAGTAACTTAACTGCACCCCATTACAATTACACTCTCAAACTGGGCAAAAGTTTTGTTTAGCTGTTCATACCATCATTTCTTCTACCTTTCCCCTTCCCTACAACCCCTGTGTGAATTCTTTTTTTTTTTTTTTTTTTTGTGGAAGTGGAAAGTTCTGTTTACCTTGAGTCCCACCCCCAAAGGCCTGTCCTTCAGAGTCATAAAGACAGAGCCTTAGAACTGATACGTAAGAACTGTAACTTGCGTTTTATGAATTCCATTGAAACAGACACACAAAACAGTCTACAGGGTGTCCATAAAGCTGGAAACATAGGTAAATATATATAATGCAATTGAAGATATTTTCAAAGTGTAAAATACAAACACACACACACACACACACACACACACACACACAATGCTTCCAGACTTTATGTAGAATGGAAATCAAGTTCCGCATACCTGGAATCCTGTTCAGTGTTACCCAGAAATGTTCATCAGGAGAGTAGGTGTCCTTCAACCACCCAAGTAAATCAATGGCCCTCTGGTCCTGGAGAACAAAATTAGCAAATTCTCTTGTAAGGGCTACATAGGTGGAGCCAAAGTAAATGGTGAGATTATGGAGAGGAGACATTTTTCTTATCCAAGTCCACAGCATGAAGGAAAACAATTGGTACTTCTGCTCCAAGTGCATAAATCTGGTTTTTCTGATAATATGAGGAGGAGGCAGCACCCCTGGGGTGACGTTTTTCCCTTTAAATCCTTTTATATACTGAACGATCTCCCTGTTGGTTTTCAGGGGGAAATCTTTTTTTTTTTTTTTAATATATAGGAGGTTCTTATTAGTCATCAGTTTTATCCACATCAGTGTATACATGTCAATACCAATCTCCCAGTTCATCCCACCCCCACCCCCACCCCCCCACGGCTTTCCACGCTTGGTGTCCATACATTTGTTCTCTACATCTGTGTCTCAATTTCTGCCCTGCAAACTGGTTCATCTGTACCATTTTTCTAGGTTCCACATATATGCATTAATATACGATATTTGTTTTTTGCTTTCTGACTTACTTCACTCTGTATGACAGTCTCTAGATCCATCCACGTCTCAACAAATGACCCAATTTCGTTCCTTTTTATGGCTGAGTAATATTCCATTCTATATTTGTACCACATTTTCTTTATCCACTCATCTGTCGATGGGCATTTAGGTTGCTTCCATGTCCTGGCTATTGTAAATAGTGCTGCAATGAACATTGGGGTGCATGTGTCTTTTTGAATTGTGGTTTTCTCTGGGTATACACCCAGTAGTGGGATTGCTGGATCATATGGTAATTCTATTTTTAGATTTTTAAGGAAGCTCCATACTGTTCTCCATAGTGGCTTTATCATTTTACATTCCCACCAACAGTGAAAGAGGGTTCCCTTTGCTCCACACCCTCTCCAGCATTTACTGTTTGTAGATTTTCTAATGAAGCCCATTCTAACTGGTGTGAGGTAATACCTCATTGTAGTTTTGATTTGCATTTCTCTAATAATTACTGATGTTGAGCAGCTTTTCATGTGCTTCTTGGCCATCTGTATGTCTTCTTTGGAGAAATGTCTATTTAGGTCTTCTGCCCATTTTTGTATTGGGTTGTATGTTTCTTTAATATTGAGCTGCATGAGCTGTTTATATATTTTGGAGATTAATCCTTTGTCCGTTGATTCGTTTGCAAATATTTTCTCCCATTCTGAGGGTTGTCTTTTCATCTTGTTTATTGTTTCCTTTGCTGTGCAAAAGCATTGAAGTTTCATTAGGCCCCACCTGTTTATTTTTCTTTTTATTTCCATTACTCTAGGAGGTGGGTCAAAAAAGGTCTTGCTGTGATTTATGTCAAAGAGTGTTTTGCCTATGTTTTCCTTTAAGAGTTTTATAGTGTCCAGTCTTACATTTAGGTCTCTAATCCATTTTGAGTTTATTTTTGTGTATGGTGTTAGGGAGTGTTCTACTTTCATTCTTTTACATGTAGCTGTCCAGTTTTCCCACCACCACTTACTGAAGAGACTGTCTTTTTCCATTGTATATCCTTGCCTCCTTTGTCATAGATTAGTTGACCATAGTTGTGTGGGTTTACCTCTGGGCTTTCTATCTTGTTCTGTTGATATATGTTTCTGTTTTTGTGCCAGTACCATATTGTCTGGATTACTGTAGCTTTGTAGTATAGTCTGAAGTCAGGGAGTCTGATTCCTCCAGCTCTGTTTTTCTCCCTCAAGACTGCTTTGGATATTCGGGGTCTTTTTTGTCTCCATACAAATTTTAAGATTTTTTGTTCTAGCTCCGTAAAAAATGCCATAGGTAATTTGGTAGGGATTGCATTAGATCTGTAGATTGCTTTGGGTAGTATAGTTATTTTCACAATATTGATTCTTCCAATTCAAGAACATGGTATATCTCTCCATCTGTTTGTATCATCTTTAATTTCTTTCATCAGTGTCTTATAGTTTTCTGCATACAGGTCTTTTGTCTCCCTAGGTAAGTTTATTCCTAGGTATTTTATTCTTTTTGTTGCAGTGGTAAATGGGGGTGTTTCCTTAATTTCTCATTCTGAGCTTTCGTTGTTAGTGTATAGGAATGCCAGAGATTTCTGTGTGTTAATTTTGTATCCTGCAACCTTACCAAATTAATTGATTAGTTCTAGTAGTTTTCTGGTGGCATCTTTAGGATTTTCTATGTAGAGTATCATGTCATCTGCACACAGTGACAGTTTTACTTCTTCTTTTCCAATTTGTATTCCTTTTATTTCTTTTTCTTCTCTGATTGCCAAGGCTAGGACTTCCAAAACTATGTTGAATAATAGTGGTGAGAGTGGACATCCTTGTCTTGTTCCTGATCTCAGAGGAAATGCTTTCAGTATTTCACCATTGAGAATGATGTTTGCTGTGGGTTTGTCATATATGGCCTTTATTATGTTGAGGTAGGTTCCCTCTATGCCCACTTTCTGCAGAGTTTTTATCATAAATGGATGTTGAATTTTGTCAAAAGCTCTTTCTGCATCTATTGAGATGATCATATGGTTTTTATTCTACAATTTGTTAGTATGATGTATCACATTGATTGATTTGCATATATTGGAGAATCCTTGCATCCCTGGGATAAATCCCACTTGATCATGGTGTATGATCCTTTTAATGTGTTGTTGGATTCTGTTTGCTAATATCTTGTTGAGGATTTTTGCATCTATATTCATCAGTGATATTGGTCTGTAATTTTCTTTTTTTGTAATATCTCTGTCTGGGTTTGGTATCAGGGTGATGGTGGCCTCGTAGAATGAGTTTGGGAATGTTCCTTCCTCCGCAATTTTTTGGAAGATTTTTTGAGAAGGATGGGTGTTAGCTCTTCTCTAAATGTTTGATAGAGTTCACCTGTGAAGGCATCTGGTCCTGGACTTTTGTTTTTTGGAAGATTTTTAATCACAGTTTCAATTTCATTACTTGTGATTGGTCTGTTCATATTTTGTATTTGTTCCTGGTTCAGTCTTGGAAGGTTATACCTTTCCAAGAATTTGTCCGTTTCTTCCAGGTTGTCCATTTTATTGGCATAGAGTTGCTTGTAGTAGTCTCTTAGGATGCTTTGTATTTCTGTGGTGTCTGTTGTAACTTCTCCTTTTTCTTTTCTAATTTTATTGATTTGAGTCCTCGCCCTCTTTTTCTTCATGAGTCTGGTGAACAGTTTATCAATTTTGTTTATCTTCTGAAAGAACCAGCTTTTAGTTTTATTGATTTTGCTATTGCTTTCTTTGTTTCTATTTCATTTATTTATGCTCTGATCTTTATGGTTTCTTTCCTTCTGATAACTTTGGGTTTTGTTTGTTCTTCTTTCTCTAGTTCCTTTAGGTGTAAGGTTAGTTTATTTATTTGAGATTTTTCTTGTTTCTTGAGGTAGGCTTGTACAGCTATAAAATTCCCTCTTAGAACTGCTTTTGCTGCATCCCATCGGTTTTGGATCGTCATGTTTTCATTGTCATTTGTCTCTAGGTATTTTTTGATTTCCTCTTTGATTTCTTCAGTGATCTCTTGATTATTTAGTAACGTAGTGTTTAGCCTCCATGTGTTTGTGTTTTTTACGTTTTTTCCCCTGTAATTCATTTCTAATCTCATAGCGTTGTGGTCAGAAATGATGCTTCATATGATTTCAATTTTCTCAAATTTACTGAGGCTTGATTTGTGACCCAGGATATGATCTATCTTGGAGAATGTTCCGTGTGCACCTGAGAAGAAAGTGTAATCTGCTGTTTTTGGAATGTCCTATAAATAGCAGTTAAATCTATCTGGTCTATTGTGTCATTTAAAGCTTCTGTTTCCTAATTTATTTTCATTTTGGATGATCTGTTTATTGGTGTAAGTGATGTGTTAAAGCTCCCCACTATTATTGTGTTACTGTCGATTTCCTCTTTTATAGCTGTTAGCAGTTGCCTTATGTATTGAGGTGCTCCTATGTTGGGTGCATATATATTTATAATTGTTATATCTTCTTCTTGGATTGGTCCCTTGATCATTATGTATTGTCCTTCCTTGTCTCTTGTAACACTCTTTATTTTGAAATCTATTTTATCTGATATGAGAATTGCTACTCCAGCTTTCTTTTGATTTCCATTTGCATGGAATATCTTTTTCCATCCCCTCACTTTCAGTCTGTATGTGTCCCTAGGTCTGAAGTGGGTCTCTTGTAGACAGCATATATATGGGTCTTGTTTGTCTATCCATTCAGGAAACCTGTGTCTTTTGGTTGGAGCATTTAATCCATTCACGTTTAAGGTAATTATTGATATGTATGTTCCTATGACCATTTTCTTAATTGTTTTGGGTTTGTTTTTGTAGGTCCTTTTCTTCTCTTGTGTTTCCCACTTAGAGAAATTCCTTTAGCATTTGTTGTAGAGCTGGTTTGGTGGTGCTGAATTCTCTTAGCTTTTGCTTGTCTGTAAAGCTTTTGATTTCTCCATCAAATCTGAATGAGATCCTTGCCAGGTAGAATAATCTTGGTTGTAGGTTCTTCCCTTTCATCACTTTAAGGGTATCATGTGACTCCCTTCTGGCTTGTAGAGTTTCTGCTGAGAAATCAGCTGTTAACCGTATGGGAGTTCCCTTGTATGTTATTCGCTGTTTTTCCCTTGCTGCTTTCAATAATTTTTCTTTGTCTTTAATTTTTGCCAATTTGATTACTATGTGTCTTGGCATGTTTCTCCTTGGGATTATCCTGTATGGGACTCTCTGCACTTCTTGGACTTGGGTGGTTATTTCCTTTCCCATGTTAGGGAAGTTTTTGACTATAATCTCTTCAAATATTTTCTTGGGTCCTTTCTCTCTCTCTTTTCCTTCTGGGACCCCTATAATGTGAATGTTGTTGCATTTAATGTTGTCCCAGAGGTCTCTTAGGCTGTCTTCATTTCTTTTCATTCTTTTTTCTTTATTCTGTTCCACAGCAGTGAATTCCACCATTCTGTCTTCCAGGTCACTTATCCGTTTTTTTGCCTCAGTTATTCTGCTATTGATTCCTTCTAGTGTAGTTTTCATTTCAGGTATTGTATTGTGTATCTCTGTTTGTTTGTTCTTTAATTCTTCTAGGCCTTTGTTAAACATTTCTTGCATCTTCTTGATCTTTGCCTCCATTCTTTTTCCAAGGTCCTGGATCATCCTCACTATCATTATTCTGAATTCTTTTTTGGGAAGGTTGCCTATCTCCACTTCATTTAGTTGTTTTTCTGGGGTTTTATCTTGTTCCTTCATCTGATACATAGCCCTCTGCCTTTTCATCTTGTCTGCCTTTCTGTGAACGTGGCTTTTGTTCCACAGGCTGCAGGATTGTAGTTCTTCTTGCTTCTGCTGTCTGCCCTCTGGTGGATGAGGCTATCTAAGAGGCTTGTGCAGGTTTCCTGATGGGAGGGACTGGTGGTGGGTAGAGCTGGGTGTTGCTGTGGTGGGCAGAGCTCAGTAAAACTTTAATCCACTTGACTGCTGATGGGTGGGGCTGGGTTCCCTCCCTGTTGGTTGTTTGGCCTGAGGCAACCCAACAATGGAGCCTACCTGGCCTCTTTGGTGGGGCTAATGGCAGACTTTCGGAGGGCTGACGCCAAGGAGCACTTCCCAGAACTTCCGCTGCCAGTGTTCTTGTCCCCACAGTGAGCCACAGCCACCCCCCGCCTCTGCAGGAGACCCTCCAACACTAGCAGGTAGGTCTGGTTCAGTCTCCCCTGGGTTCACTGCTCCTCCCCTGGGTCCCGATGTGCACACTACTTTGTGTGTGCCCTCCAAGAGTGGAGTCTCTGTTTCCCCCAGTCCTGTCGAGGACCTGCATCAAATCCCACTAATCTTCAAAGTCTGATTCTCTAGGAATTCCTCCTCCCATTGCCAGACCCCCAGGTTGGGAAGCCTGACGTGGGGCTCAGAACCTTCACTCCAGTGGGTAGGCTTCTGTTGTATAAGTGCTCTGCAGTCTGTGAGTCACACACCCAGCAGTTATGGGATTTGATTTTGCTGTGATTGCGCCCCTCCTACCATCTCATTGTGGCTTCTCCTTTGTCTTTGGATGTGGGGTATATTTTTTGGTGAGTTCAAGTGTCTTCCTGTCAAAGATTGTGCAGCAGCTAGTTGTGATTCTGGTGTTCTTACAAGAGGGAGTGAGAGCTTGTCCTTCTACTCCGCCATCTTGGTTCCCCTGTGTGAATTCTTGCTGTTATACATAAAGACACCGGAATTCCTATCCCTTGATCCTCTCTCCAGCCTGTTCTGTTGGTGTAGGTTTGGTTATCCCAAGAAAGGTCCACTCTTGTAGCTTCACTCTCAGGGCACCTAATGCCACAACGTCTTGAGTCTTAAAATCAGGTAGCCTAAATCCTCCAACTTTGTTACTCCTTTTCAAAATTTTTAGACTATTCTAGGTTAATTGCATTTCCAAATACATTTGGAAAATTCAGCTTGTTGATTTCTAATTTATAAAAAGTGTGTTGGGATTTTGATAGATATTGCATTTAATCTATATATCAGTTTGGGTAAATTAACATCTTAACAATATTGAGTGTTCTAATCCATGAATATGGTATATCTCTCCATTTATTTAGATATTTAAAATTTTTCTCTCAGTAATATTGTTAGTTTTCCAAGTACAGATCTTGTACATATTTTCTTAAATATATGCCTAAATATTTCATGTTATTGTTAATCATACTTTAAAATATCATTTTCCAACTGCTTGTTGCTTGTATCTAGAAATGCAATTTATTTCTGTATTTTGACTTTGCATCCTGCAGTTCTGCTAAGCTAGTTTATTGATTTTACTAGTTTCTTTTCTATGTTCCTTAGAATTTTCTGTGTACATGATTAGGTCTTCTGCAAATAAAAACAGGGTTTTTTTTTCCCCCCATTCTTTAACCACAGGTTGTTCACAGATTCTCTTTATCAGATTTTAAAAGTTCCCATTTGTTCCTAATTTTCTTAAAGTTTTTAATGTGAACATGGTGTTGAATTCTGTCAAATATTTTTCTAGAGCTATTAATATCATCATATGGATTTTCTTGTTTATTCTGTTAATGTGGTGAATTATATTATTTGATTTTCACATGTTGCTTTCCCGGAATAAACCTCACTTGGTCATAATGTATTACCATTTTTATATATTGCTGTACTCAATTAGCTAAATTTTTTTTGGAAGATACTTACATCTATCTTTGTGAGGCATATTGGTCACTAGTCTTCTTTTCCTAAATGGCTTTACCTGGTTTTAGTACTGTATCATGGTAACACTAGCCTCATAAAATGTACTCCTTTCTCCTTTGTTTTCTGGAAGAATTTGTGCAGGACTTGTATTATTTCTTCCTTAAATATTTTGTAGAATTCAACAGTGAAACCATCTGAGCCTTGGAGTTTTCTTTTCGGAAAGATTTTCAATTATGAATTTAAGTTTTAATAGATATAGGAATATTCAGATTTTCTACTTTTTTCTTATGTCAGTTTTGGCAATTTATATCTATCAAGGAATTTGTCCCTTTCATCTAAGTTGTCTAATTTATTAGAATAAAGTGGTTCCTAATATTCACATGTTACTCTTTTAATGTCTGCAGTATCTGTAGTGATATTCCTTCTTTCATTCCTGATGTTAGGAATTTGTGTCACATTTTGCTACTTCTTGCCAGGTCTGGTCATTTCTTTATTGGATGCTAGACATGGTAAATTTTATGTTGTTGACTGAGTGAATTTTCTTGTCTTTCTTTAATGTATGTTGAGCTTTGTCCTGGTAGGCAGTAAGTTATTTGGGGTTCAGTTTGACACCTTCAAGCCTTGTTTATAAGGTTTCTAAGGGTAAGTCTAAGTTAGCATTTATTATAGGGCTATTTTACAGTAAAACTAAGGTGTGGCCTTTTGGGGTTCTATTGATGTCCCAAGTGATCAACAAGGTCTTTGCAGTCTGGCTGGTGGGAACTCTCAGGTCCCAGCCCTATGTGAACTGTAAGAACTATTCAGGTCACAGCTTCCTGGTTACTATTTGCCCAATCTTTGAAGTTTCACCCTATGTATAAACACCCTGGGACTTCCCTCATTCTCCAGTGGATAAGACTCCACGCTCCCAATGCAGGGGGCCCAGGTTCAATCCCTGGTCGGGGAACTAGGTCCTGCATGCATGTCGCAACTAAGAGTCCGCATGCTGCAACTAAAACCCGTTGCAGCCAAAATAAATAAGTTAAAAAAAAAAAGATCACAATCCTGCTCCTTGTTTGAAGTCAGAAAACAGTTGTTTCATATTTTTGTCCAGTTTCTAGTTGTTTACAGCAGGAAGTGTTCACTGTTACTCCAACATGATTGGAAACAGAAGACTTTCTGTGCAATTTTTAGCTACTATGGACAGGTGAATACTCTCTTTATCACATAAAGTAGTCAGGATAACCATGAGGACCAAAAGAGAAATCACATATCAGGATTATTATTTTAATTCACAGTGGAAATTTTCCTTTTACCTACTCACTCATAATGTGGGGGAAATATGCTACTTACTTTGCACAGTCCTTTTATATGCAGATCAAGCCCAACAAGCAGATTGAAGGGTGGAAAATAGAATACATGTGAGTTAGCTTTGGCCCCAGTAACCAGAAAACTCTGACCTGAGGTCAGATTACCCCATTTGTTGGGAAGGAGGTCTGTGGTTGGTTATTTGGAAGACTTCATTTTCCAGGAAGGTAGTCTAATGGAGAGCTGACCCAGAAAGACCTAGCTTTTAGCTGGCAAAAATTATTCCAGTTAGTCATAGAGCTTCAATACCATTATGGTTTAGTAGAAGGAGCATTAGTGTCAAAGACAAACAGACTTGGGTTGAATCTTGAATTTTGTTTTTTTTAATGTATTTATTTTAGTTATTTATTTTCGGCTTTGTTGGTTCTTCATTGCTGTGCGTGGGCTTTCCCTAGTTGCAGCGAGCAGGGGCTACTCTTCGTTGAGGTGCGCAGGCTTCTCATTGCAGTGGCTTCTCTTGTTGCAGAGCACAGGCTCTAGGCATGCGGGCTTCAGTAGTTGTGGCATGTGGGTTCAGTAGTTGTGGCGCATGGGCTTAGTTCCTCCGCGGCATGTGGGATCTTTTGGGACTAGGACTTGAACCTGTGTCCCCTGCATTGGCAGGCGGATTTTTAACCACTGCACCACCAGGGAAGCCCCAGACTTGGGTTGAATCTTGACTCTACATCTTCCTAGTTTTGACATGACTGAGGACCTCAGTTTTTTTTTGTTTTTTTTGCTGTAAAATAGGAATTTTATCATTAGATTGTTGTAAGGTCATGTATATCAAGCAATTAGCACAAGCCCTGCACACAGGGTACACAGAGTACAAGTAACTCAATAATGGTAATTTGAATAGACACCTCACCAAAGAAGATGCACAGATGGCAGATAAGTATATGAAAAGATGCTCAACATCGTATGTCATTAGGGAAATGCAAATTAAAACAACAACAAGGTGCCACTGTACAACTATTGTTGTATATGGCTAAAATCCAAAACACTGACAACACCAAATGCTGACAAGAATGTGGAGCAACAGGAACTCACATTCACTGTATGGCAATGCAAAATAGTACTGCCACTTTGAAAGACAGTTTGGCAGTTTCTTACAAAACTAAACATACACTTACCATATGATCCAGCAATCACAATCTTTGGTATTTACCCAAACGAATTGAAAAATTATGTACAAACAAAAATCTGTACATGAATGTTTATTGTAGTTTTATTCATAATTGCCAAAACTTGGAAGCAACCAAGATGTTTTTCAATAGGTGAATGAATAAACAAACCAAAAGTAAATCCATGCAGTGGAATATTACTCAGCAATAAAAAGAAACATGCTATCAAACCACAAAAAATATACAGGAAGCTTAAGTGCCTATAGTTAAATGAACAAAGCAATATGAAAAGACAACATACTATTAATATATGATTCTAACCATATGACATTCTGGAAAAGGCAAAACTATGAAAAAAAGTGAAAAGGTTAGTGGTTGCCAGAGGCTCAGGGGAGGGAGAGAGGGATGAATAGGTAGAGCACAGGGGATTTTTAGGCAGTGAAACTATTCTATATGATACTGTAATAGTGGATATATGTCATTATACATTTGTCAAAATCCATAGAATGTACAACACAAAGAGTGAGCACTAATGTAAACTGTGGATGTCAGTTAATAATATATCAATATCAGCTCATCAGTTATAACAAATGTACCACACTAATGCAAGATGTTGAGGATAGGGGAAACTGTGTGGGGAGAGGTGAAGGGATATATGGGAACTCTCCATACTTGCTGCTCACTTTTTCTATTATCCTAAAACTGCTCTAAAAACTAAAGTCAATTCAAAAATCAATAGTGGCAAAATGATAAAATTATATAAGTGGAGAAGAAATTAGTGGTTATCAAGGGTTAGAGATGGTGGTGGACAAGGGGGAAAAGAAGTAATGTGACTCTAAAGGGGATAACACAAGGGTGATGTGATTATGGAATAGCTCTGTATCTTGATTGCAGTGGTGGCTATATGAATCTACACATTGGATTATATGGCATAGAACTATACACACACATTGTACCAATGTCAACTTCCTGGTTTTAATATTGTGCTAATGTGAGATGTAATGGGGAAACTGGGTGAAGAGTACACAGGACTTCTGAAGACTGACTTTGCAACTTCCTGGGAATTTACAATTGCATAATAATAAAAAGGTTTTTTAAGAATAAATATCATAACCAAAAGGAGTCTAAATAAACATGAATGTTAAATGCCATGTAGCTGTACCACAATGCTCAATGCAGCACTATTTACAATAGCCAGGACGTGGAACCAACCTAAATGTCCATTGACAGATGAATGGATACAGAAGATGTGGCATATATACACAATGGAATATTACTCAGCCGTAAAAAGAAATGAAATTGAGTTATTTGTAGTGAGGTGGATGGAACTAGAGTGTGTCATACAGAGTGAAGTAAGTCAGAAAGAGAAGGTGGATGGACCTAGAGTGTGTCATACAGAGTGAAGTAAGTCAGAAAGAGAAAAACAAATACTGTATGCTAACACATATATATGGAATCTAAAAAAAAATAAAATGGTACTGATGAACCTAGTTGCAGGGCAGTAATAAAGATGTAGACATAGAGAATGGACTTGAGGACACGGGGTGGGAGGGGGAAGCTGGGGCAAAGTGAGAGTAACATTGACATATATATACTACCGAATGTAAAATAGCTAGTGGGAAGCAGCAGCAAAGCACAGGAAGATCAGCTTGGTGCTTTGCGATGACCTAGAGGGGTGGGATAGGGAGGATGGGAGGGAGGCTCAAGAGGGAGGGGATATGGGGACATATGTATGCATATGGCTGATTCACTTTGGTGTACAACAGGAAGTAACACAGTATTGTGAAGCAATTATACTCCAATAAAGTCCTATTTTTAAAAAATGCCATGTAGCATCCTGGATGGGATCGTAGAAGAGAAAAAGGACATTAGGGAAAAACAGGACATCTGAATAAAGTACGGACTTTAGTTAATAATAATACATCCATAGGGCTTCCCTGGTGGCGCAGTGGTTGAGAGTCCGCCTGCTGATGCAGGGGACACGGGTTCGTGCCCCGGTCTGGGAAGATCTCACATGCCGCGGAACAGCTGGGTCCGTGAGCCATGGCCACTGAGCCTGCGTGTCCAGAGCCTGTGCTCCGCAACGGGAGAGGCCACAACAGTGAGAGGCCCGCGTACCGCAAAAAAAAAAAAAATAATAATAATAAAAAAATAATAATAAATAGTGACAAACTAATAAGAACATAAGTCCAAGTACATAATGACATATCCAGAGTATATAAAGAATTCCTACAAATCAGAAAAAAATAAAATAAAAAGACAGACAATTAGAACATCTACAAAAGTCTGGGGGCTTCCCTGGTGGCTCAGTGGTTAAGAATCCACCTGCCAGGGCTTCCCTGGTGGTGCAGTGGTTGAGAGTCCGCCTGCCCATGCAGGGGACATGGGTTCAAGCCCCAGTCTGGGAAGATCCCACATGCCGTGGAGCGGCTAGGCCCGTGAGTCATGGCCGCTGAGCCTGCATGTCCGGAGCCTGTGCACCACAACGGGAGAGGCCACAACAGTGAGAGGCCCGCGTACCGCAAAAAAAAAAAAGAATCCCCCTGCCAATGCAGGGGACAACAGGTTCGAGCCCTGGCCCGGGAAGATCCCACATGCCGTAGAGCAACTAAGCCCGTGTGCCACAACTACTGAGCCCGTGCTCTGCAACAAGAGAAGCCAGTGCAATGAGAAGCCCACTCGCCACAACTAGAGAAAGCCCACTCGCAGCAACAAAGACCCCACACAGTCAAAAATAAAATAAATAAATTTATCAAAAAAAAAAAAAAGTCTGGGAATTCCCTGGTGGCCTAGTGGTTAGGATTCCGAGCTTTCACTGCTGTGGCCCTGGGTTCAATCCCTGGTTGTGGAACTGAGATCCCACAAAGCTGTGCAACGTGGCCAAAAAAAAAAAAAAAAAAAAACTACAAAAAACTTAGACATCTCACTACAGAGAAAAAGAGTAAAACAAAATGAATGATAAACTTATGAAAAGGTGTACAACTTCATTAAAGTCATCAAAGAAATACAAATTAAACAACCATAAGGTAGATTGACCCATGCAAAAAATGTCTAAAACTTAAGTGATTGACAATACAGTGTTGGTTAAGATGTATAACAACTAGAACTCTTATGCATTGCAGGTGGAATATAACTTGGTACAATCACTTTGAGTAAATGTTTGGCAGTGCCAACTAAAACTAAGCATTCATGTGACACTGGATATATACTCTAAAGAAATTAGTGTTTATGTCTATCAAAAGACATGCACAAGAATGTTTGTGGCAGTGTTCTTTGTAATTTCTCAAAACTGGAAATGACCCAAATATCTATTAATAGAATGGATAAATAAATTCATACACTGGGATATTACACTGAAATGAAAAAGGACAAACTATTGGTACACACAATATGGAAGAATATCCCTGAGAATGTTGAATGAAAGAAGTCACACACAGATACCGTATGTATTGTATGACCCCAGTTATATTAAATTCAAAAGTACAGGGACTTCCCTGGTGGTGCAGTGGTTAAGAATCCGCCTGCCAGTGCAGGGGACATGGGTTCAAGCCCTGGTCCAGGAAGATCCCACATGCTGCAGAACAACTAAGCCCATGCACCACAACTACTGAGCCTGCGCTCTAGAGCCCGAGCCACAACTACTGAGCCCACATGCCACAACTACTGAAGCCTGCACACCTAGAGCCCATGCTCCGCAACAAGAGAAGTGACTGCAATGAGAAGCCCGCACACCGCAATGAAGAGTAGCCCCTGCTTGCCACAACTAGAGAAAGCCCACATGCAGCAACAAAGACCCAGTGCAGCCATAAGTTAAATAAATAAATAAATAAATAAATAAAATTTGAAAATAAATAAATAAATTCATGCATTGGAATACTACACTGAAATGAAAAATAACAAACTATCAATACACACAATATGGAAGAATCTCCCTGACAGTGTTGAATGAAAGAAGTCACACACAGATACAGTATATGTTGTATGACTCGATTTATATTTAAATTCAAAAGTATAGGGACTTCCCTGGTGGTTCAGTGGTTAACAATCTGCATTCCAATGCAGGGGACAGGGGCTGGATTCCTGGTCAGGAACTAAGATCCCACATGCCACAGGGCAACTAAGCCCAAGCACCACAACTAGAGAGCCCGCGAGCTGCATAGAAGAGCCTGTGCGCTTCAGTGAAAGATCCCACATGCCACAACTAAGACCCAATGCTGCCAAATAAATAAATAAATAAATAAATATTTTTTAAAAATTCAAAAGTATACAAAACTAATCAGTGGTTGTAGAAGTGAGAATAGTGGTTACCCCTGAGGATACTATCAGGGAGAGGGAACAAGAAACCTTCTGGGATGATGGAAATATTCTATGTATTGGTTTGAATGGTGGTTACAACAGTTATATACACAAGCAAAAATTATCTAGCTCTTCACTTAAGATTTGTGCACTCTATTATATATGTTATGCCTCTATTAATCTTCCCTGGCAGTCCCCTGGTTAGGACTTGGTGCTTTCACTGCCAGGGCTCAGGTTCAATCCCTGGTGTGGGAACTAAGATTCTGCAAGCTGCGCAGCACAGCCAAAAAAAAAAAAAGAGAGAGAGAGAAATAATAACATTCACCTGTGTCAACCACAGCCAACTAGAGAAGATAATAGAAAATAACATACGACTCACAATAACACCATATTGCCTTACCATAAAAACCATAGCATTAAAAGCATGTATGTATGTCACTGGCTCAGAAACAGACAAATAGAAAAATGGAACAGAACCAAAAGCTATAAACTGGACCCTCATATAAATGGGAATTTCATATATGACAAAGGGGACACCTTAAAGTAACTGGAAAAGTACAGGTGGTTTAGTGGGTAGTTTTGGAAAACCTGACTCTTTTTAAGGACAGAAATAAAACTGGATCCCTACCTCACACCATATACATAAGTGGATCCCAGATAGATTGCATACAATTTTGAAAAGCACAACTGTAAGGCTAATAGAAAAAGTGTAAGAGAATTTTTTTTTTTACTTAGATGAAGGGAAAGGCTTTTAAAATCAAATCCAAAAATGTATCTACATGAAAATAAAGATTTCTATCCTATAAAAGATACAACAGACTAAGTTAATAGACAGATAGCAGACCCTATAAAGATATTTTACCACATCTGAAACCCACAGAGGGGAACTTCCCTGATGACACAGTGGTTAAGACTCCACACTCCCAATGCAGGGAGCCTGGGTATGATCCCTGGTCAGAGAAATAGATCCCACATGCATGCCACAACTAAGAGTTCTCATGCCACAACTAAGGAGTCTGCCTGCTGCAACTAAGACCCAGCACAACCAAATAACTAAATAAATAAATTTTAAAAAGAAGTGTCCAAAAGTATTTGATTGATTGAACCAAACGCAGTACTCAGTGACGGTAAGGCCAGTCTCCTGCGTGAGACACTAGATTGCCCTACTTGTAAAAAATAAAATAAAATGAAATAAAATAAAACCCACAGAGGGTTATTATCAAGTATATATGTAGAATTCCTTCAAATCAGTAAAACTAAGACTCCAAAGAAAAATGGAAATATATTACTTAGAGGTAATTCATAGAAGGGGAAGCTTGAATTGCTAGATGGGATATAAAGAAATGCTCAAGGTCACAAGTAATTAGTGAAACATAAAACAATGAAATACCATTTTTATTTCACTGGAATGACAAAAAATATAAAGTTTATAATACCAAGTATTTACAAGTGTATGGGAATATTGGCACTCTTGTCCAGTGCTTATGAAAATATAAACTGATAAACAAATGGGACCTAATGAAACTTCAAAGCTTTTGCACAGCAAAGGAAACCATAAACAAGACCAAAAGACAGCCCTCAGAATGGGAGAAAATATTTGCAAATGAATCAACTGACAAAGGATTAATCTCTAAAATTTACAGGCAGCTCATGCAGCTCAATAACAAAAAAATAAACAACCCAATCCAAAAATGGGCAGAAGACCTAAATAGACATTTCTCCAAAGAAGATATACAGACTGCCAACAAACACATGAAAGAATGCTCAACATCATTAATCATTAGAGAAATGCAAATCAAAACTACAATGAGATATCATCTCACACCAGTCAGAATGGCCATCATCAAAAAATCTAGAAACAATAAATGCTGGAGAGGGTGTGGAGAAAAGGGAACACTCTTGCACTGCTGGTGGGAATGTGAATTGGTTCAGCCACTATGGAGAACAGTATGGAGGTTCCTTAAAAAACTACAAATAGAACTACCATATGACCCAGCAATCCCACTACTAGGTATATACCCTGAGGAAACCAGAATTCAGAAAGAGTCATGTACCAAAATGTTCATTGCAGCTCTATTTACAATAGCCCGGAGATGGAAACAACCTAAGTGCCCGTCGTCGGATGAATGGATAAAGAAGATGTGGCACATATATACAATGGAATATTACTCAGCCATAAAAAGAAACGAAATTGAGCTATTTGTAATGAGGTGGATAGATCTAGAGTCTGTCATACAGAGTGAAGTAAGTCAGAAAGAGAAGGACAAATACCGTATGCTAACACATATATATGGAATTTAAGAAAAAAAAATGTTATGAAGAACCTAGGGGTAAAACAGGAATAAAGACAGAGACCTACTGGAGAACAGACTTGAGGATATGGGGAGGGGGAAGGGTGAGGTGTGTTAGGGCGAGAGAGAGACATGGACATATATATACTAACAAACGTAAGGTAGATAGCCAGTGGGAAGCAGCCGCATGGCACAGGGAAACCGGCTCGGTTCTTTGTGGCTGTCTGGAGGGGTGGGATAGGGAGGGTGGGAGGGAGGGAGACAAAGAGGGAAGAGATATGGGAACATATATATATGTATAACTGACTCACTCTGTTATAAAGCAGAAACTAACACACCATTGTAAAGCAATTATACCCCAATAAAGATGTTAAAAATAAATAAATAAATAAATAAATAAATAATATAAACTGATTCAACTATTTTGGAAAATAATCTGTTAGTATTTACTTAGCAAAATCAAATAATGCTTACACACTATAAGGCAGTACTCCCAGTCCTAGGTCTACATTTCAGATCATATTCTTCATGGCTTTTTCTTTTGGGGGAAGTAGGAGGGAACCCAGATATCTATCATTAGGGCAGTGGAAAAGACAAAAGTAGTAAATTCACACCTTGGAACACTATGCTGCAGTTAAAAGCAACAGTCTCAGTGCACCTATAGCAATATGAACAGATCTGGAAAACACAGTGTTGTGGAAAAAGGAAGCAACTTTATGAGATTCATAGCATAATGACATTGATGTAAATTACAAACCTATACACATGCCACTTCTGACCATAACAAAGTAACTGCAGGAATAGCCATCTCACTGTAAACAACTATAAAATTGGGAATTCCCTGGTGGTACACTCTACGCTTCCACTGCAGGGGCACAGTTTCAAACCCTGGTTGGGGAACTAAGATCCCCACAAGCCATGGAGGGGAGCCAAAAAAAAAAAAAATTGGACAAAATATATGAGGCATCCATTTTGAGGTAAAGGAAAAGATAAAAGTATAAGACTGTGATCCCCGAGAGAAAGGGAACTTACAAAGTGAGCCCCATGATTGTCCATCTATCTGTCTTTTTTAAAAAATTTATTTTATATTGAAGTATAATTGAATTACAATGTTGTGTTAATTACTGCTGTACAGCAAAGTGACTCAGTTATACATATATATATATTCTTTTTCATATTCTTTTCCACTTGGTTTATCATAGGATATTGAATATATTTCCCTGTGCTATACAGTAGGACCTTGTTGTTTATCCATTCTATACATACAAGTTTGTATCTGCTAATCCCAAACTCCCAGTCCAACCCTCTCCCACCCCTTGGCAACAATCAGTCTATTCTGTCTGAGGATAATTCCTAACTACAACTTAAGGAAGAGGGTTCTGGAAGAACACCAGATCTGAGGAGGCAGAGATCAGAGTTCAGGACAGGAGAAATTGCTGGAATCATTGGGGTGAGATTTCCTAGAGGAGGGAGCTGTGTAGAGGTGAGCTGTGGAAGTCTGGGTAGTGGTGGTCTCCCATGAGAACATGGCTGAGGGTTGTGCTATACATTCACAGAGTGAGACCATACAAGGCTTGCTAGATAGAAGCTCCCAGGAGCTGGAGAATGAACCAGAGATACTAGAGATCAAGCAGTCTGGGAGTCACTGGAGTTCCAGCCCCGTCAGAGTGAAGAGATCCCATTAAACATCTCTGGACTTCAGATGAGACCCTAGAAAATCTGTGCCTTAGGCATAAGGGCCATATCTTAAAGAAAAAGCTATGCTAGATTCAACTTGATAAAATATAAAAGCAAATCCTCAAAGATGACCCAATATGTTTTTAGGAAATAAACATAGAAGAATTTAGCATTAAAGGGGTATCATGTGAGCTACTCTCACTTCTGAGAATGACTGCATTCTGCCTATAAAATGAGTATCTCTCTAATTAAACTCACTTTCAGGACTTTCCTGGTGGTTCAGTGGTTGAGAATCTGCCCTGGTCCGGGAAGATCCTACATGCTGCATAGCAAATGAGCCCGTGCACCACGAGCCTGTGCTCTAGAGCCCGCGTGCCACAACCGCTGAAGCCCATGATTCTAGAACCCATGCTCCGCAGCAAGAGAAGCCACCGCAATGAGAAGCCCGCGCACCACAACGAAGAGTAGCCCCCACTTGCCGCAACTAGAGATAGCCCGTGCGCAGCAACGAAGACCCAACGCGGCCAAAAATAAATAAATTTATTTAAAAAATAAATAGGGTTTCCCTGGTGGCGCAGTGGTTGAGAGTCCGCCTGCTGATGCAGGGGACACGGGTTCGTGCCCAATTCTGGGAAGATCCCACATGCCGCGGAGAGGCTGGGCCCGTGAGCCATGGCTGCTGAGCCTGCGCGTCCGGAGCCTGTGCTCCGCAATGGGAGAGGCCACAACAGTGAGAGGCCCGCGTACCGAAAAAAAAAAAAATAATAATAAATAAATAAATAAATAAATAAACTCACTTTCACTTTAAAAATAAAAAATAAATAAATAAATAATAAATAAAGGGGTATCATGTCTGCAACTTACTCTCAAAAAAGAAATATATGCAGAGAGAATAATAAAGCAAATGTGATAAAATGTTAACATTTGAGAAGTCAGGGTAAAGGATATATGGGAATTTTTGTACTCTTTTTATAACGTCTGAAAATGAAAATTAAAAATAATAACAAATACAATTTAAAAATAAAAATAAAAAGTTAAAAAATAAAAGATAATGAAATAATAACCCATGTTGTCACATTCCCCCACACACACCCGCCCCAAGCAACATAAATTTATTTTCTCATAGCTCTGGAGGCAAAAAGTCCAAGATCAAGGTGTCAGCAGGATTGGTTTCTTCTGAGGCTTCTCTCCTTGGCTTGGAGATGGCTGCCTTCTACCTGTGTCCTCACATAGTGTTTCCTCCATGGACATTGTGTCCCTGGTGTCTCTTTTTGTGTTCTAATCTCTCCTTATAAGGACACCAGTCAAGTTGGATTAGGCCTTGCCCTAATGGCTTCATTTTTTTTTTTTTTAGTTTATTTTTGGCTGCGTTGGGTCTTCGTTGTGGTGTGCAGGCTTCTCATTGCAGTGGCTTCTCTTGCTGCGGAGCACAGGCTCTAGCTGCGCGAGCTTCAGTAGTTGCAGCACATGGGCTCAGTAGTTGTGGCTCGCGGGCTCTAGAGTGCAGGCTCAGTAGTTGTGCACGGGCTTAGTTGCTCTGCGGCATGTGGGATCTTCCCGGACCAGGGCTTGAACCTGTGTCCCCTGCATTGGCAGGAAGATTCTTAAACACTGTGCCACCAGGGAAGTCCCCTAATAGCTTCACTTTAACTTCACGTCCTTTAAGGCCCTATTTCCAAATATAGTCACATTCTGGTAGTTAAAGCTTCACCATATGAATTTTGGGGAGGACACTATTCAGCCTGTAACATCCTCAGTCCCTCTTTTTCTTTCCTAATTCCTCTTTGTTTCTTCAAATATTTGAAAAATTTAAAATCACCTGTGATTGTGGATTTCTAAATTTATTCTTATAATTCTATCAGTCGGTTTGCATTACATATTTGGGGCTATGCTATTTACGGAGGAACTGAAACTTTTATCATTATGAAATGATTCTCTAGCTCAGTAATTTTTTTCATTAAAGTGTATATATATATATATATATATATATATATT
>NW_006799037.1:44869-52180 GCF_000442215.2 Lipotes vexillifer | reverse complement strand
AGGCTCAGCGGCCATGGCTCACGGGCCCAGCCGCTCCGCGGCATGTGGGATCTTCCCAGACCGGGGCACGAAGCTGTATCCCCTGCATCGGCAGGCGGACCCCCAACCACTGCGCCATTCTATGTCCCCTGCCTATGTGTCCCGAGCCTGTGCTCCACAACGGGAGAGGCCACAGCAGTGAGAGGCCCGCGTACTGCAAAAAATAAATAAATAAATATTTGGGTATATCTTTCTGATGCCCAGTGCATAGGATATCATGCTGACCTAGATATCGAGTAAAAGCTGGATCTTGCATTCAGCAAACATATATTGAAATTCTACTACGTGCAAACCAGTTCTGGTTCAATGACATGTTCTTAAAGATAACTGACACCATGAATGAACTAAGACTGAGAAATGGGGAGAAGATAGGCAACGTATCAATAGAAGGAGAAGTAAATAATTAAACACCTATTCTATGCATGGCTTTATGTTTAGCTCTGCTATGAAGGTAACAGAGATGAGATAGTCATTGTATTTACTTCAAGGTACTCATCTAATAGAGGTGATGTTTTTCTATAACAGAGTTGGGAGTGAGAAATATTCTTAAAAGAAGTAGAAATGGGAGCTCCAAGGACAGAGGAAGCCATTACTTGCAGCTAAGATAACAGGATGGAGGAGATGGTGTCCAAGCTGGACTCTGGGTACATAACACTGAGTCATGCAATAACGAGACCATGGGGCAGAACATTGTAAACAGAGGAAATGGCAGAGGCACAGAAATGGGAGAGCATGATTTGGAGAAGCTGGTAGTTAGGATCTTTGGTTGCAAAGATCATATTACCAGGCTTCCCTGGTGGCGCAGTGGTTGAGAGTCCTCCTGCCGATGCAGGGGACACGGGTTCGTGCCCAGGTCCGGGAAGATCCCACATGTCATGGAGCTGCTGGGCCCGTGAGCCATGACCGCTGAGCCTGCATGTCCAGAGCCTGTGCTCCGCAACGGGAGAGGCCACAACAGTCAGAGGCCCGCGTACCGCAAAAAAAAAAAAAAAAGATCATATTACCTTAAGTGATAAAGATTTCCTCCAAGGCTATGTGGGAAAATAAAGAAGACAGGAATCTCAATCATGTAGGACTGAGGCCTTGTGGGGGATTAAATTCCATCTGGGAACGGGAAGGTTATACTAGATCCAAGGCAGCTCAAGGGAACAGGTATTTTGTGTGGACACCTCTCTAAGGCTGCGCCGCTGTGTAGGGACGCTCGTTCTGCATCTGTTGCTCCTGCTCCTACTACTTCTTATTTTGCTTCTGGGTACTCAAGACGTCTGTCTACTCCTGCATTATGCTGCATCATAACTTCTGATTACAGCCTTTTCTCTGTGTGTCTTTCATCTTCTGACCCTGCCATTAACGAATTGCCTGTCTGGGTCTCAAATTCAATCTTTGCAAGAGAAAATTTGATTGATCTGGTTAATTATTATCATTCCTATTGAACATCTCTCTTGGGCAGTTGGGCAGACTATGAATAGACTGGTCAATTAGATGTGGCAAAGTTGACAGAGCCCAGTGGCATAGGACATGGTGACCTCAGAGCAGTGGGAATAGAAGCCACTGCTCCAAAACTGGGAATATCAAGTGAAACAACTTGGCCTGATCCTAGGTATAGCAAAGAGAAATAAACCTAAGACAAGACAATGATGGCCATAAGTGTCAGGATGAGTCATTTAGATTTATTTATTTGACTAGGCCAGTTGTTCTCAACCTTATCCGACCTCTTTTTGTAATGTCCTCTATGCTATTCTTAAATGAGGTCTATAGATACTATAGTCTAAATACACATATTTTTAAAGAATCAATATAGTGCTTTAACTATAATACAAGGAAGAAATAAAAGGAAAGTGAGGGGACTTCCTTGGTGGCGTAGTGGTTGAGAATCCAT
Source organism: Lipotes vexillifer (assembly GCF_000442215.2). NCBI lineage: Eukaryota > Metazoa > Chordata > Mammalia > Artiodactyla > Lipotidae > Lipotes > Lipotes vexillifer. The sequence continues at coordinate 50,262 of NW_006799037.1, read as the reverse complement.
CTGCCAGTGCAGGGGACACGGGTTCGAGCCCTCGTCTGGGAAGATCCCACATACCGCGGAGCAACTAAGCCTATGCGCCACAGCTACTGAGCCCGCGTGCCTGGAGCCCGTGCTCCGCAACAAGAGAAGCCACCGCAGTGAGAAGCCCGTGCACCACAAGGAAGAGTGGCCCCCGCTCGCCACAACTAGAGAAAGCCCACGCGCAGCAGTGGGGACACAACACAGCCATAAATAAAAATAAATTAAATAAATTTATTTTTAAAAAAGGAAAGTGATTTACAATAAAATAATCTGTATTTTAATATGCAGTTGCTCATGGACAGCTACACTAAAAGTCATAAAGCAGTAGTCAGATGCTTGCAACAATACAAAAGCACAAAATTATACAAGTTCTGGCTACAATTCAGACTGATATAAGTGCGTTGTGTTGGTGACTCAGATGCCATCAACAATATTGGAACCAGTAACGGTAATTTTTTGAAATGGTGTCGTCAAACCCTAGCATAGTGTCCAGTACTCAGATTTAGTGTTTTTTGAGATAAATAAAAAACTTTTCGAAAACAAAAGAGATCCATTCAAGATTTTTAAAAGAGAAGTATCTGGATCAGAATAATCTTCAGGAAGATTTAAGACCCTAAAAGATAATAAGCTTCAAGGTCTGGGTTGTTTTCATATTTGGCTCATCTCCCACTCCTACCCCAGTGCTTATAAGCCGTGGGTACTCAATACGTGATTTTGAATTGAATTGATTTGAATCAAAGAATTTCTCCAGCAAAGTGCCCACGGGGCCCTTTTGTATAACATTAGCTTTGGGCAGAGCTCCAGAAAAGCAGCGTTGGTGGAAGAGATTCCCTTACCACAGGGCCCAAAGTTAGTCCTATCTCTATTTCATATGTGCAGGATTCTGGAGTCTGAAATAGAATGTTCTAGGTACAGCTCTATTGCAAAGAAAGCTACATTCTGTCAGATCATCTCAAGATTCACTAGCAACAAGCACAAGGACCAACAATCACAGAAGTCTTTAACAAAAAATCCATTCTATGTAGCTGGCACACATGTGTTTCAAACTTTGGTTGCCTGTTTGAGGAATGTCTTCATTACCAAGCATAGTGCCTGGCACATAATAACCACTTAACGAATATATGTTGAATGGATGAATGAATAGCAGCAGTTGAAAACAGTGCCTAAGATAGAAAAATGGAAAAGCAAAATTCTAGTGTATGTTACAAAAGAACCACATCTGGGACTCCATTAGTTTTCAGTTTGAAGAACCATCTAACAGACTGACTCAAAAGCAAGCATTCAGGTTACATATCCAAAACAAAACAACAGTGAAAAAGTAAGTAATATATGTGCATGGTGACAAAGTAATGCAGAAGAGCCTAAGATGAAAAGTAACAGCTTCTTTTTTAAAAAAATAAATTTATTTATTTATTTATTTAAAATTTATTTTTGGCTGTGTTGGGTCTTCGTTGCTGGGCTCAGGCTTTCTCTAGTTGCAGTGAGCAGGGGCTACTCTTCGTCGTGGTGTGCAGGCTTCTCATTGCAGTGGCTTCTCTTGTTGAGGAGCATGGGCTCTAGGCGTGCGGGCTTCAAGAGTTGTGGCATGTGGGCTCTGTAGTTATGGCTCACGGGCTCTAGAGTGCAGCCTCGGTAGTTGTGGCGCACAGGCTTAGTTGCTCCTCGGCAATCCCAGAGCAGGGCTCAAACCCATGTCCCCTGCATTGGCAGGCGGATGCTTAACCACTGCACCACCAGGGAAGTCCCAAGTAACAGCTTCTTGATCTTCTCCCCACAACTTTCAGTCTCATTGCCCCAGATAGGTCCAAGTTTCTAAAAGTAAAATTTTGTTCAAAAGATCGTATGACATTATACACCTATTTTCAGCTTAAGCCATTTTCTCTAACTATGAAACTACTGATCTGATTAAGAAGACTTACACATGGAGTTGATTTTCAAATGGTGGGTAAAGTTTGCAAGGAAACACTTCTACCATTTCAACTTTGGTAGCCATGGCAGATGTTGCCTGTCATTACTCAGTATAAAGCCATTGTTCTCTTTAATAGCAGAAAGACAATAACATTTATTTATAAGTAAACATTTGTTGAGCATTATGTGCAGGCATTCGAAGCACTCACTTTACAAATATGATCTCATTTAATTCTCACAATTTTTGAAGTATGTACTATTATTATTCCAATTTTTCAGATGAGGAAACTGAGATTGAGGTTAAATAACATGTTCTGAGTCATACAGAAGACAGTAAACAGTGGCACTTGAACACAAACTGCTTGAAGAAAATCTGAAAATGTCTCACAACTCTGAATCCCACTTCTGTCAGACTCCTGGAAAGTTCTGGTCTTTTAAAATGTATACCTTACAGCATTTGAGAAAGGCTGTGATTATCCAAGTGGGATAAAATATCAAGACTATTTGGGAAAACGATGCAAACTCTTAAAAAGAAAATAAGCTTTCCTGTACTGCAATGGTTGGCAGCCACTTTTCCTCATAAGGTTCCTCATTTTGCCCAGTGAGAACGTTTCCAATGGAGGACAAAGGCTGACAATCAGAAACAAGTAAAGAGCAATAAACAACCTACAGTCAATAAAACAACCTACAGGGACTTCCCTGGTGGCACAGTGGTTAAGAATCCACCTGCCAATGCAGGCGACATGGCTCCAACCCCTGGTTCGGGAAGATCCCACAAGCCGCGGAGTAACTAAGCCCATGCACCACAACTACTGAGCCTGCGCTCTAGAGCCTGCGAGCCACAACTACTGAAGCCCACGCATCTAGAGCCTGTGCTCCACAAGAGAAGTCACCAAAATGAGAAGCCCATGCACCTCAATGAAGAGTAGCCCCTGCTCACCACAACTAGAGAAGGCCCTCAGGCAGCAACAAACACCCAATGCAACCATAAATAAATAAATAAATAGTAATTGTGCTCTCTGGTTGAGGGACTGTAATTAGGTGTCATTTCCAACCCCCCATCCCCCAGCAATTTCTATAGTATCATTTTTAACTAAAAAATAAATTTGAGCAAAAACGATAAAGCATTATTTTACTAAAATAGGTTCTGGCCTCACTATTGTAGAAGTGGGGAGAAACAGGAGAAAGATCTTGGGATCACGTTTATCAGGGATCTCTAGAAAGTTCCCTCTGCCACACTCCCATCTTGTTGAAACTTTGTCTCAGAAACCAAGGTTTATTTTCTCTCGGAATTTTGGAAGTTTTGCTCTTGCATTAAAAAGAAAAAAAAGTGAGTGTTTTGTTTTCATTATTATTTACTAAATTTGGGAACTGGGTCAGGCAAACCAGTTCCGGTCCTGGGCAAGTCCCTTTGATCTTCAAAATCCAGTCAGTCTTTGAGACACACAGCCTGTCTCCTTTCACAGGTCAGGAGCTTCCACTGAAACCTGCACAGAGCACCTGTTGCTTGGGGCGACTTCAAGATGTCAAATTTCGGTCTCAGATTCCAGTCCCGGGGCGGGATATTCGAAAACCTGCGCCTAATCTCTTCCGGGCGGTGGTGCCGGGATGGCCTGGGATCCACAGGCGCAGCCCTCGGCGCAGGCTGCCCGGATGCGGCGCGCGGGAGCCGAAGGTGCGGGTACCCTGCAGTCGCGCGTCCGACCTCCACACAGGCCTCCGCAGGCGTGGCCTGCGCTGACTCAGCCTTTCCGGTCAGTGGTGGCTCCCCACTGCCCCGCACGTGCGGCCGCAGAGCGTCACGGCTCACTACGCAGAGCCGGGGGCGGCCGGCGCCCTCCGCGCTGACCGCGTTCCGGCCCCGCCGTGACCAAGCCGCTTCCGCCTCGGGGTCCGTTCAGCTCCTGCAGCCGCTGCCGCTGCCGCCGCCGCCACGCGCCTTCTTCCGCCCGCAGCCGCTGGCCTCTAAGGTCCCGACAGGGCTTGGCAGCTGGATAAAGCATCCCTGAACTCCAGTGCCCTCTGCAAGGCTCTTAGTGAAGAATTGAGGAGCTGAGGCCTCAGGTCGGGAAAACGGCCCTCACCGCGCAGTGCAGAGTGGGTGACTGGGGTTGAGGCAGCGGAGGCCTCGGCAGCCCCATGACCTGCGTTGGAAGCTCAGCATTGCTCCTTGCTTGCCGGGTGTGCGACTCCTAGAGAGTCGCTCAATATGACCAAATCTCATTTTAAACATGGGCGAGATGGGGATGAGACCATTACCCACCTTGGTGGTGTTGGCCCAGCCTAGCAAATAGCGGGAACTCAGCAAATCTAACTTTTTGTTATTTCTTCTTTTGAAATTACCTTTTGGATGTAGTTCTCTCTCTCCACGCCACCGCAACCATCTTGCACTTCTTAACATCTCAGTGCAGGGTCACCGCGGGTGACTTCCTAACTGGTTTTGCCACATTCCCATCCGACTCTCACACAATGACCTGGCATGTTTTTAAGGCACACTACGTTTTTCAAGCAGATTGCCCTGCTTCAAGAAAATGGAACACCTCCCTGTTGTTTTTTGGTTTGCGTAGAAAGTCCCTTTTCTGGTATTTAAGCACTAGAGTGTAGCCTGGCTCACCCAAACCCTCATCCCTCCTATAAATATTTATGCTTACTCTTCATCCTACATTGTGGCTCATCGGGGGGGGGGGGGGGGGGGGGGGTGTATACTATGTAATAAATGCTCTCATCTAAGTGCGAACAAGAAAGGAAGCAACTGAGAGAATAGAGGGGGATGAGAAAAGGTTTCACGGAGGAAGTAACATATGGGGGTGTGTGTGATAAGGGCAGTGGCTCGGTGGAGTTTGTCAGCACTGTGATAGATAATATATATATCAGTGTCCTGGTTGGTGTAGAACCCAGACATCAAGTTGGGCTCTGCACTGTTGTGACAGAGTGCTTGAAACACCTAGTCCCTTCCCTTGATTTTCTTGGGTCCAGAAGAAGTATGTAAAATTTGAGTTTTAAAATGAACATCACCTGATGAAACACAGGCTGTGGGAAGTAATAATGGATTCCTTAAGGGAAAAATCCCCTACTGAGGAAGGAGTTCCCATAGAGGGTAGATTCAGCCACAGGGCCTGAATGTTAGAAAAGGGTGTTTATGAAGATTTTATAAAGCTGTATTTGAACATGGTCCCCACTCAGTCCTAGGAAGGAGAAGGCTGTGTACTGAAACAGAAACAGCCAACTCACCAGGAGCCCAGGTACTCTTCTGGATGATTGCTGAAAGAACTGAATTGTTAGGAACTCAGCTGTGAGATCCCCAATGAAAAGAGCTTTGCATGAGAAAGGGACAGGCATTTGCCTACCGACCGGAGAGAGAAGGGCAGCACAGATCTGCAAGTTGGCAGAGACAGACTCGAGATGGCAGTAGCAGAGAGTGGATGCTCCAAGGGACCTCGGCATTCTAGGGCACCTCTGTGACA
>NW_006799037.1:12539-44781 GCF_000442215.2 Lipotes vexillifer | reverse complement strand
TCGGCATTCTAGGACACCTCTGTGACACTTTGCAGGTAGCCCAGGTAGCATTGACTGGGTACTTGGAGAGAAGACAAGGGAGCAAAGAGGTGGCAAGAGGAGCAGTTTACACAGGGACTGCGATTACAGTTGATCTTAAGTTCTTTCTTTTGATGTTTCTGAATTAAAATTTCCATCATGAACATGTTTTACTTTTAGTATCAGAAAAGGAAACAGGGGACTTCCCTGGTGGTCCAGGGGTAAAAAAAATCTGCCTTCCAATGCAGGGGATGTGGGTTCGATCCCTGCTCGGGGAAACTAAGATTCCCACATGCCACGGGGCAAATTAGCCCAGGTGCGACAACTACTGAGCCCACCTGCTTCAAGTAGTGAGCCTGCGTGCCACAAACTACAGGTGCTGCAACTACTGAAGCCCACGTGCCTAGAGCCCATGCTCTGCAACAAGAGAAGCCACTGCAATGAGAAGCCCGCGTACTGCAACGACGACTGGCCCCCACTCGCCGCGATTAGAGAAAACCCATGTGCAGCAACAGACTCAGCGCAAGCAAAAACAAACAAACAAACAAACAAGTACATCATGATACTATTAATATATTAATATAAATTTAAGAATACACACGATAGGGACTTCCCTGGTGGTGCAGTGGTTAAGAATCTGCCTGCCAAGGCAGGGGACACAGGTTCAAAGGGGACACAGCAAAGAAGACCCAATGCCAACGCAGCCAAAAAATAATTTTTTTTAATTAAAAAAAAAAACATCACAGTCCATTGGTGATGGATACATATGTGTTTGCAGATAAAATTACAGGGAATGGAATGGAAAGATACACACCAAACTCATGGTGGCAGTTTCCACTGGACATTGAGAGCAGAAATGGGACTGAGTGGGAGAGTAAGTGGTTAAAGAAGACAATAAAATTATCTATAATGTTTTCCTTCCTTTAACAAGGTGAATGCAGGGACTTCCCTGGTGGTCCAGTGGTTAAGACTCCATGCGTCCATTTTGGGGGCTGTGGGTTCAATCCTTCATCAGGGAACTAAGATCCTGCATGCTGCCTGGCGTGGCCAAAGGGAAAAAAATATATATATGAATGCATATCCTGTAATAACCTATAACGGAAAAGAATCTGAAAAAGAATATGTATATGTACAATATGTATATATACACAACTGAATCTCTTTGCTGTACACCTGAAACATTGTAAATCGACTATACTTCAATTAAAAAAAAGAGAAAGGGACTTCCCTGGTGGTCCAGTGGTTAAGGCTCCGCACTTCCAATGCAAGGGGGTGTAGGTTTGATCCCTGGTCAGGGAACCAAGATCCCACATGTTGTGCAGTAAGGCCAAATGAATAAATAAATAAAATAACAGATTTAAAAAAAAAAAGAAGAAAATGAATGCAAATATGAAGCTTAAAAATTGGTGGTTCTGGGTGGTGGGAAAATGTGTGATTTTTATTTTAGTTATTATATTGTTTTTAAATTTTTGATTTTTTAAAAATAACTGTGGGGACTTCCCTGGTGGCACAGTGGTTAAGACTGTGAGCTCCCAATGCAGGGGACCCGGGTTTGATCCCTGGTCAGGGAACTAGACCCCACACGCATGCCACACCTAAGGAGCCCGCCAGCTGCAACTAAGACCCAGCGCAACCAAATAAAGAAAGAAAGAAAGAAATTTAAAATAAATAAATAAATAACTGTGGAGTCTTTTTTAAAAAAGCAAATTATGCATGACTAAAGAGAGATATAGGTAAAGTTCTATGGGAGTTCAGAATGGAGAGACATTATCAAAGGCAGGGTGGGAGAGAGAGGCATCTGAACTATGAACTTCAGAAAAGGCATCTGAACTATGCCTTCAAGGATGGAGAAGATGAAGATAGATGAGAAAGGAAATGTGGAATGGTACTCCAGGCAGAATGAGCAGCATGAAAGAGGCATGGAGACAGGAAAGCAAGGGACTCTTGAGTAGTTGCTTGGCTGGACTAGAAAATACCTGATGACAAATAGCAGGAAGCAAGGTTTAAAAGATGGCTGCAGCCTCATTCAAAAGGAGCCTTCTATGGGAAATCAAAGAACTTCAGCCTTTTCTGTAGATAGTGGCTTGTCATTACGGGTTTTGGGGTTGGAATGATAGCATCAGGACAGGAAGATTAATCGGGCCATGAAATATAAAATAGTTTGAAATGGAGCAGGACCAGAGGCAGAGAAAGCAGCTAGGAGGAAATGACTGTAAGGAGTCTAAGTGAGGGATGAATACAGGTCCTTCCCCATCACCTCCCCCCAACTCCTTTTTTAAAACAGCTTTACTGATCCTGGTGTCCTTCTGACCACACACAATAGTCTCTGAAATAGTGTTTCTGCCTCTGGGATGATGTTTCCCAACCATTGTTCATGTTCCTGGCTGAGAGTTATAACACACACTTCTCAGTTACAGTGGTTCACTGAAGCAGGGGTTCTAGGGACATCTGGTTGAAGTGTGCAGTTTGAAAGAGGATCCAAGTGATTTCTGATCAATCATAACTTTCATCTTGTCCAGACTTCTCTGGTGGCGCAGTGGTTAAGAATCCGCTTGCCAATGCAGGGGAAACAGGTTCGATCCCTGGTCCGGGAAGATCCCACATGCCGCAGAGCAGCTAAGCCTGTGAGCCTGAGCTTTAGAGCCTGCGAGCCACAACTACTGAGCCCACGTGCCACAACTACTGAAGCCTGCACGCCTAGAGCCCATGCTCTGCAGCAAGAGGAGCCACTGCAATGAGAAGCATGTGCACCGCAACAAAGAGTAGTCCCCACTCGCCGCAACTAGAGAAACCTGCGCACAGCAAGGAAGACCCAACACAGCCAAAAATAAATAAATATAAAATAAAATGGAATGGTTGAATGAATGAAAGAATACATTTTTGAACATTTTTTCAACTGGATTTTCTTTGGTGTATTTCCTTCCTGGAGGTTTACCCAGCTGGTAAAGCAGAAGGAAATACCAGTCAGTCTTTTTTGCCAGCTGTGTTAGTTTCAAGTAATAGAAAACCAACTCATACTGACTTACACAATAAATCTCTTGATTTATAAACCAAGGAATCCATTGGTGGATTGCTGGCATTAGGATTGGATCAATGTTGTAACAATTTTGCCTTTCTCTTTCAGTTTTGTTTTCCTCTAAGTTGACTTAGTTACCAGGCAGTCTCTCCCTATGTGGTGTCAAAGATGGCACACAGTGGCTCCAGGTTACATTCTATCAATTTAGTAACCCCAGCAGAAAGCACTTCTTTTCTGATAGGGCAAGTAACATTTCCAGCTAAGACTGCCATTGGCCCAGCTTAGGTCACATGCACATCACTGTAATCACTGAGTCCGAGGAGTGTCATGTTGCTCTGATTGGCCAGGGGGTAAAGCTGGGGTTTGGGTTAACCCTACCAGAATGCTGGATTGAGAATAGGAAAGGAAAAATTATGGTACCAGACCAGAAGGGATGCTGAGCAGGCAAAATAAATGTCCATTAAACACATATTCACTTAACTAGTACTCAGCAGTCTCTGATCCAGGTTGACTGTGCCTGAGTAGAGACTGCAGGTGACTCCATGATCTGTCCTCAAATGACTCACTACACAAGTCTCTTCTGATTTGGTCCCAAGGGTTGCACTGTTCTTCAGAGCAGTTATATAATAAAACATCCTACTCAGGGGAAATGGTTCATGCCTGGCTTGAGTCCTATAATGGCCTAGGGCCACTGAGAGGAAAAGACTGGGATCTGATACCACCAGGGGACACGGTGTCAACTGCAATAGTACTGGGCAGGCCAAATCTGCCATTGGGAGGGCACAGGAACAACCAACGAGCAGTAGCATGGGCAAGCAGTTCGTTCCTGGGGCCAAACGGGACCTGACATGTCTTAACGGTAGAGAGAAAAAGTCTGAGATAGGAGATACTCAGGACTTCAGATGAACAGATAAGTCTGGTCAGCAGGTAGCAGGACTCCAGCCACTGGACTAAAGTTCAGGGACAGTCCAGTCTCAAGGAGTGGGGAATTGAAAGGGGCACGCATGTGCCAGTTGCAGGGGGATCAGGACTCGGCAGAGTATAAGGATTGGATCTAAGGCACTAGGCTGAAATCCATGGACTAGGTCTGGAGTCCACAGCAGGGCTGAGTCTCAAGAATAAGACTGAATGTCAGTTAACAGATAGGACCGGGACGTAAGTTCAGATGAGCAACAGCCTTGATAAGAACCCGTAGAGTGAGGGATGGAAGTGCCATAAATTCCTCTTGCCTCTGCTGAGGATTCTGTCCAGTGACTAGATTAAGCCTGAGCCTGCAGATGCCACTGAGTAGTCTCTCAGCTGAGGGGAAGGAGGGAGACAGAAGTTGGCCCACAACAGGGTCTAACCAAGTAAAAAAAATTGAGACGTGTTCTCATTGGAATGCATAACCTAATAAAAAATCAAATTGAAAAACTTACAGCTGGAATGTATTAAGAAACAAAGACACCTGGAAAGAAATAGATAAAATCGTAACAAGATGTTAACTGAGATTTCCCTCTTTTCTTCTTTTCACAGCTTAGAATAATAGATGGCAAGTACCCTCATATTATAAGAAGACATGTCAGATCGTGTTTGCATGACTTGCTCAGGGGGTGGCCCCCAAATTGGTTCTGAGATCTGTAGCCTGCCACTCCCACTTTTGGTCTGAGAAAAGATGATCAAGAGGAGAGGTTTAACAATGAGGTATAACCTCACATCTGTCAGAATGGCCATCATCAAAAAATCTACAAACAATAAATGCTGGAGAGGGTGTGGAGAAAAGGGAACCCTCTTGCACTGTTGGTGGGAATGTAAATTGATAAAGTCACTAAGGAGAACAGTATGGAGGTTCCTTAAAAAACTAAAAATAGAACTACCATATAACCCAGCAATCCCACTACTGGGCATATACCCTGAGAAAACCATAATTCAAAGAGTCATGTACCACAGTGTTCACTACAGCACTATTTACAATAGCCAGGACATGGAAGCGACCTAAGTGTCCGTCGACAGATGAATGGATAAAAAAGATGTGGCACATATATACAATGGCATATTACTCAGCCATAAAAAGAAACGAAACTGAGTTATTTGTAGTGAGGTGGATGGACCTAGAGTCTGTCATACAGAGTGAAGTAAGTCAGAAAGAGAAGAACAAAGACTGTATGCTAACACATACATTTGGAATCTAAAAAAAAATGTTCTGATGAACTTAGGGGCAGGACAGGAATAAAGATGCAGATGTAGAGAATGGACTTGAGGACACAGTTGGGGGGGCAAGGGTAAGCTGGGATGAAGTGAGAGAGTAGCATTGACATATATACACTACCAAATGTAAAACAGATAGCTAGTGGGAAGCAGGTGCATAGCACAGGGAGATCAGCTCGGTGCTGTGTGACCACCTAGAGGGGTGGGATAGGGAGGGTGGGAGGGAGAGCAAGAGGGAGGGGATATGGGGATACATGTATACATATAGCTGATTCACTTTGTTATACAGCAGAAACTAACACAACTTTGTAAAGCAATTATACTCCAATAAAGATGTTAAAAAAAAAAAAAGAGGAGAGGTTTAAAAAGTGAGGATTGTTTTGAAGAGAACTAACAGAGTGCTGTGATTTTCTCTATCTTTGGTCAAGGGAAAGTAAAGAATAGGGACCTGCCAAGAGGGGAGACTGACATTGCAGGTGGATGTGTGCTGAATGGAAGACATGCCCTGAGGTGGCTGGGACCTGGAGCAGAGTATGGTGAGAGAGTTCTTGGGACAACCTAACCTGAGTCCCCTGAGTTGTGGTGTAGAGAGACTGATATCTTTTCTCACCTGAGAGCTAGGTGAGAGGCTGGCTGGAGAACCAAAGATGGTAGGTTAAGGGGCTGGGAAGGGAGAGTTGACAGAATGAGTTTGAAAGGCAGTAATAAGAAAGAATAAAATTATTCCTTCCATTGGTTAAAAGGTAAGAAACCTGAGTTCTCCTTTCAGCTCTCCCACAAATTAACTGTGCTACCCTGGAAAACCGCTTGATCTCTCTGGATCTCAGTTTTCTCTTCTATAAAAGGAATAATTGGATTAAACTGTCTCTAAAGTACCCTGAAGGGACCTTCCATGACTTTCCAATTCTATGGGAGTATTAGGCTGAACTCCATGGTGACTTGTGGAGTGGGATGGGTTATGATGGTGCATATATATACATCCCATTACACTACGCCCTAGACATTCAGGTCTCAAAGGTGCAGCATTCTCTTTTTCCCCTGCCCCATCTTCTCCTAACAAGTACTTAAAAGATAAATTATTTTAAATTTTTTAAAAGGAAAAGTAGGGCTTCCCTGGTGGTGCAGTGGTTGAGAGTCCGCCTGCCGATGCAGAGGACGCAGGTTCATGCCCTGGTCCGGGAAGATCCCACATGCCGCGGAGTGGCTGGGCCCATGAGCCATGGCCACTGAGCCTGCGCGTCCGGAGCCTGTGCTCCGCAACGGGAGAGGCCACAACAGTGAGAGGCCCGCGTACCGCAAAAAAAAAAAAAAAAAAAAAAGGAAAAGTAACTCATAATACCACTAACCTGACACATTACTAATTATCTTTTGGCTGCTTCCTTTCCAGATCTTGACCACCTATCTGCATATTTGCCCCAGTTGCAATCACTAGCACATACTTTTTGTGTTCTTACAGAGCCCCCGGTTCAATACACTATGCATGACCAAGAGGAGTAAAAGCTTGGGTGCTTCCAATTATTGCATAATAAGAGCAGGCAAGGAACAAGGTGGCCTTTGATAAGACAGTCTTTTGGGGCACAGAACTGCTCTGGTGTGGCCTCTCTTCCCCCTTAAGTCTCCTTCCCCCCTCCCCACCCTCACTTCCTGATCCTTCAGCAACAACAGGAACTCAAGAGGTCCGGTAGAGCTAAGCTAACACAGCCTCTGATCTACATGACACTCACTTTGAGTTTGCTTCTGGGCTAGAAATACCAGGTGATCCGTGTAGCAGATATCACAGCAGCCACCAGAGAGTTATGTCAAGCCCCTAAAATCACAGAGAAAACCAATATCAAGGGATATAGAGATGTGCTAGTGATTCTGTTGTTGTTAAGACAGGAGTGAGGGGACTTCCTTTGTGGCACAGTGGTTAAGAATCCACCTGTCAATGCAGGGGACATGGGTTCGAGCCCTGGTCTGGGAAGATCCCACATGCCTGAGCAACTAAGCCTGTGTACCACAACTACTAAGCCTGTGCTCTAGAAGCCACAAGCCACAACTACTGAAGCCCACGTGCCACAACTACTGAAGCCTGCGAGCCTAGAGCCTGTGCTCCGCAGCAAGAGAAGCCACCGCAATGAGAAGCCTGCACACTGCAACGGAGAGTAGCCCCTGCTCGCCACAACTAGAGAAAGCCCGCGCACATCAACAAAGACCCAAAGCAACTAAAAATAAATAAATAAACAAATAAAATTAAAAAAAAAAAGACACGAGTGAGGAGGTGGTCTGAGAGGATCAGCAAGGTGATGGCAGTCCACCCACCTTTTATTAAAATTGAAGTATAGCTGATTTACAATGTTTTATTATTTCAGGTGTACGGCATAGTGATTCCATATTTGGGTAGAGTATATTCCATTTAAAATTATTACAAAATAGTGCCTACATTTCCCTGTGCTCTACAATATATTCTTGTAGCTTATCTATTTTATACATAGTAGTTTGTATCCCTTAATCCAATATCCCTATCTTGCCTCTCCCTCCTCCTTTCCCTCTCCCCACTGGCAACCACTAGTTTATTCTCCATGTCTGTGAGTCTGTTTCGTTATATACATTTGTTTGTGTTATTTTTTTATTTTTTTATTTTTTTATTATTATTATTTTTTTTCTTGCGTTATGCGGGCCTCTCACTGTTGTGGCCTCTCCCATTTGCGGAGCACAGGCTCCGGACGCGCAGGCTCAGTGGCCATGGCTCACGGGCCCAGCCGCTCCGCGGCATGTGGGATCTTCCCGAAACGGGGCACGAACCCGCGTCTCCTGCATCGGCAGGCGGACTCTCAAGCACTGCGCCACCAGGGAAGCCCTGTGTTATTTTTTTAGATTCCACAAATAAGTGATAACATAGAGTATTTGTCTTTCTCTGTCTGACTTACTTCACTAAGCATGATACCCTCTGTGTCTGTCCATGTTGTTGCAAGACACTCCACCCACCTTAGTGCCAACTCTTGTGTCTCAGTCTCTATGACCTCAGTCCTACTGACAGGAGCACCCCTGAGCCCAGCCCAAGCAAAGTCAAGCTTTTTGGAGAGGTCTTTGTGCATTCTGATCTAGGCAGAGATGGAGATGGTTCAGTCTGGGCCTTGAAATGCTGTTCCTAAAACAAACTGGTACCGTAGAAGCTTAAAGAGCAAGGTGACTAGTAAAGGGCAATGGGTCTAGAGAAGCAGGTAGGTAGGGCTTGGTTCATGGAGTCCCTGGAATCTGCAGGGGATGAGGAGCCTCAGGTAATTTGCAGCAGGGATGTGACTTGCTCAGACCTGTTTAAGAAAGATCCCTCTGGTAACAGTGTGGGGAATGATTTGAAAAGGACAACTGGAGCCAGAGACCTGAGCTTATTAAAATTTGGTTAAGACATTACAATTTTTAGAAAAACATAGGATTTAATCATTAGAAGACAAAAAGGACAAAATGCACTAGATGATAGAGAAATACTATACCCTTGGAGAGCTCCATAGGTAAAATATCTTTCTTTTTTGTTGGGTTGCCTTTTTCTTTTTTTTTTTTGGCATTGAACATTTTAAAGAAATATGTGTTTACATTTTTTTTCTGATTACAAAAGCAACCCATAATTACTGAAAAATTTCAAACATTTCAGAAATATTTAATTTAGGAAGTAAAACTTCTACACAATCCCACCCCCAGAGGTAACAGCTGTTACTAGTAAAATACCTTTCTCACAGTTGGAAATCTTGCTCTTACCAAAGGACTTGACATGCCTCACAATCAGATCTCAAAAGGCAATGCAAAAAAAAAAAAAAAAAGAAAAAGGCAACGCAATGCTTGAATTCCCTGAAGAATAAATGATGAAAGATTATTCAGAGCAGAAAAGGTATACAGAAATAAATGGGTGAAAAAGATTAAAAGCTAAAGGATCTAATTCCCAATCATATTTTCTGCTCAGGGGTTCATTTGCCTGAAGCTATCCAGGTTGCTTGACTAAGGGGTGGCTAGAGTTTACTTCGGTGGAATAAATAAGCTCTAGAAGTTAACCTTCGTTCTTGGTTAAGTATTCATATGTTGCAGGTTTTTTTCTTTTTAAAAAAATTTTCATTATAGTTGATTTACAATGTTGTGTTAGTTTCAGGTGTACAGTAAAGTAAATCAGTTATACATATACATATATCCACTCTTTTTTAGATTCTTTTCCCATATGTTGCAGTTTTCTTTTTTTTTTTATTATTTAAAATATTTATTTATTTGGCTGCATTGGGTCTTAGTTGCAGCACGCGGGATGTTCATTGCGGTGTACAGGCTTCTCTAGGTGTGGCGCATGGGCTCTAGAGCACGCAGGCTTAGTTGCCCCGTGGCATGTGGGATCTTAGTTCCCAGGGATCGAACCTGTGTCCCCTGCATTGGAAGGCAGATTTTTAACCACTGGACCACTAGGGAAGTCCCTGCAGTTTTCTTTTTAAAAGAAAAAGTGCTGTCTTGAGGCTAAAAAGGGTTTCCCATTCCTAGCAGGCCTCTTGACATGGTGGACAGCAAAAGAAAATAATTCAGTATTTTTGTGCTCATTTGTACCTGTCAGAATGGGATAATAACATCTGTCTGCCTCCCCAGGGAGATGATGAGACAATTGATTGATTTCTTCTTTGTTACTTGTTTTTGAAATCAGAGGGAAAAATCTAGACTTAAGGCCCTTTAAAGGAAAGAACTGTCCTTTCTAAACAATTCTTGGAGAGTTTCTTTAGAAAGAGAGCCTTTCTTGGAATGCATTCTGGGGCTTAATAACTTTTACTGTCAGAAGTTCTGAACTCTTCAAATGCATACGACAGAAACCCAATTCAAACAAGGTGAAAAAGATAAGGTTATTGTCTCATTCCTCTAAAGCCTGACAAAGGTGGAATTGGCTTCAGGGATACAAGTTCCATCAGGAACTATGATTGGATTTGAGAAATTCTATTTCAGTATCTGCATGTTGCTTGAGTGGAGAAGGTGCATTCTCAAAAGCTGTGGAATGGCCATGTTTAGCCATAAGCATGTCAAAACACTGAAAGCTAGGCTTCAAAGACAGGGGATACCAAAACAGCTGTGCAGAGAGAAACAGAGATGAGAGATAGTAAGAGGACTAACAGGATCACAGTTCTTGATGGTTTTCCAGATTCTCTTTCCTTTCCCTTTGTATACTGGCTACCTTGGGGCTTTGCTAAAATGCCTTCTCCTTGCACTAGTTTAAAGTGAATTTCTCTTTCTTGCAACCCAAAGAATTATGACTATTATGATCTGAATGTTTATGTTCCCCCCAGCCCCTACTGTGATGCTATTTGGAGGTGGGGCCTTTGAAAGGTGACTAGATTTTTTTTTTTTTTTTTTTTTTTGCGGTACGCCGGCCTCTCACTGTTGTGGCCTCGCTCGTTGCGGAGCACAGGCTCCGGACGTGCAGGCCCAGCGGCCATGGCTCACGGGCCCAGCTGCTCTGCAGCACGTGGGATCTTCCCGGACCGGGACACGAACCCGTGTCCCTGCATCGGCAGGCGGACTCTCAACCACTGCGCCACCAGGGAAGCCCGAAAGGTGACTAGATTTAAATGAGGCGATGAGTGTGGGGCCTCCATGGTGGGATTAGTGCCCTTCTAAGAAAAGGAAGAAACATCAGAACTCTCTTTCTCTGCCATGTGAGTAGTCAGCAAGAAAATAGCTATCTGCAAACCAGGAAGAGTCTTCACCAGGAGTTGAATCAGCAGACACCTTGAACTTCCCAGCCTTCAGAACTGTGAGAAATAAATGTCTGTTGTTTAAGCCACCTAGTCTATGGTATTTTGTTATAGCAACCTGAGCTAACTAGGACAATGACTGAGACAACTACTATGAAAATTAGTGATGGCTTTTGCTGTATACTTTCTGCAAGATGTAAAGAAGCATCTTTCTTACCCTGAAACTTCCCTCTCAAAGGTCACCAATTTCTAAGTGCAAAACCCAATGACTTCTACTCACTTTTCATTTTTCTTTGCCATGTTGACTGTCTTTGCCTTCTGGAATCTCTCCTCTCTTGGCCTTTGTGATCCCCCCTCAATGGATTCTCCTTTTACTTCTCTGACAGTTCTTTTTCAGTATCCTTCACTGTTTTCTTTTTTCCACTTGCCATATATAGGTGATCTCTAAGATTCTGTTCTTGGCTGCCTTCTCATCTTGCTCTGCCCTCTTTGCTAAATATGTTTAGCTACTCCAACGATTTTCTCTTGCACTCATAGGCTGATGACTTCTTTTTTTTTAATAAGTTTAAATTCCTGCAGACTTTATTAGAATCACATGGAGGGCTGCCTCAAAAGATTTCCCTTTTAAGACCACCTTTAATCTTTAGAATATACTTTGGCCAAGGCAGGGGAGGGGAAATTAGTCTAGAGCCCAACTTTCTTATTAGCTTATTTCCATTTTACAACCATGGAACTACTATACATTCATCACCACTTGAGGCCTAAGGCCCAGAACACTCTATAGCAGTATCTTTTAACAAAATGAGCACTTAAGGAAAGCATCAGATTAGGAGTAAGAGTTAATTCAGTAGTTTCTCTGCCATGCATTTCTCAACATGCACTTCTGAGTAGTATTCTTCCATGCATAACAGTAGCAGGATGGGCAAGAATGAAACTCAAGAGCATTGAATAGGCTAGTCTATCATATCCCACAGAAACCTCAAGAAATCACCCCCACCAAACTACCCAAGATCAAACAATAGGCCATCTTCAACCCTAGATTATTTGAACAAATCGTTATTAACGCACACTTCTCCAACACATTTATTTCTTTAAAGGAATGGATTTTGAAGAGAAAAAGCATGGGACAGAGAGGTATGGAATAGAAAATAAATACAAATGTAAGCTGTTTTGCTAATTGCTTTATAACCACAACAAACTAGTACAGAGAATGCCCTGTACAAAACAACACAATAAAGATCGAGGTGTTCCCTTAGGCAAGGCTGAAGATTTCAGTCTCTGGTGTTTGGAATTTAGGCTGCAGTCCTTGTTTTCGGATGGATCACTGGGTGTGGCACAGTCCATGCTTTTAACCAGATTTGAACAGGAGGATGGCCACTTGGCCCAGGTAGAAGTAGATGAAGTGTTTGGTTTCATGTGTCACATAACTACCGAAGTTCCTCCCCATGATGCAGTGCCAGGTGGGGTTGTATTTCTTGTCAAACTCCTTCTTGATATGGGCCGCAATGTCCTTCTCTATATTTCTCCAATGCCTGAGTAGCACACTCCACCAAGTCCTGTTGCATCTCCTGCAACATATCGGCATTTTTGATCATGGCCTTTCAGTCACACATGGTTACCAAAGAGCAGGGGCTGGCCAACTGCAACGGTCTCCTGGGGGAGGGGCTGGCGAGGCTCAGACCCATCGAGACGAACATTCCTACTAAAGCCATGGCGCATCTATCTGATGACTTCTTCATTTATTATTCATAGCCTTAAAGTTTTAGGTCCTAATTTTTACTCTCCTGGTGAATATCCCCACCTAGATAATGTGCAAACACTGCAAAAATGTCCCAGACTGAACTCCTTTCCTTAACCTGGTCTCAAATTGCTTTTCTAGCCACCAGTCCCTTCCATACTGAACTTCTCTTGCAAGTCACACTGTCTTCTAGTCTCCAGCCCAGCTTTGTAGACTTCCTTTCCGGATACCTTTTCTCTTCTCCCCTAGGCTCCTTTTCTTGGTACTCCCTTCCTACCACAGTCTTGCTCCCATTCTCACTTTCTTGTCTAAACCTTGCCTTGTCCCAGAGCTGGTGGTGGGATGAATTGGGAGATCGGGATTGACATATATACACTAATATGTATAAAAAAAAAAACTAAAACAAAACAAACAAAGAATGTCTAGAGAAGGCCAATAAAGTAACCTTTAAAACTTGAAAAAAATAGGGCTTCCCTGGTGGCGCAATGGCTGAGAGTCTGCCTGTCGATGCAGGGGACACGGGTTCATGCCCCGGTCCGGGAAGATCCCACATGCCGCGGAGTGGCTGGGCCCGTGAGCCATGGCTGCTGAGCCTGAGCGTCTGGAGCCTGTGCTCCACAACGGGAGAGGCCACAACAGTGAGGGGCCCGCGTACCACAAAAAAAAAAAAAAACTTGAAAAAAATAAAATAAATCCTGCCTTGTCCCAATATTCATCCTCCTTTCAGCCTTGCTGAGCTCCTCTTTCCCAGGATGTGTCATGCATTTTTACATCTCCAAGATTTGTTTATGGTTTCCTTCTCCCTAGAATGCCATTTCCCCACTGTTGTCCTATTTAATTAAATCCTACTCATCCTTCAAATTCCAACTCAAATGCTAATTCTTCCATGAAGGCCCCCTGCCACATTCTGTCAGAACCAACCATTCACTTTTTCAGGCTCCCATAGAACCAGCAGAACAAGTGCTCTCAATCTGACTTGTTATTGCTAGTTATGTATTTTCGTTTCTCTCCTGGTAGAGGATGATTTTTCTTGAGGGAAGGAGCTTTCTTAACAGTGCACTGCACAATTCAGATACTCAATAATATTTGTCAAATTGCATCGTGGAAGAAACTAACTGGAAAAACTGCAGAGATCTTTGATAAGAGGCAGTGTTGCTTAAAAAAGACAATACGGGCTTCCCTGGTGGCACAGTGGTTGAGAGTCTGCCTGCCAATGCGGGGGACACGGGTTCGTGCCCCGGTCCGGGAAGATCCCACATGCCGCGGAGCTGCTGGGCCCGTGAGCCATGGCCGCTGAGCCTGCGCGTCCAGAGCCTGTGCTCCTCAACGGGAGAGGCCACAACAGTGAGAGGCCCGCGTACCGCAAAAAAAAAAAAAAAGAAAGAAAGACAATACTTTGGGGGCTGATTTCCCATATAAATTCTTTTCTGTTAAAAAATAGAGTGAGAAGGCTTCCCTGGTGGCGCGGTGGTTGGGAGTCCACCTGCCGATGCAGGGGATGCGGGTTCGTGCCCTGGTCCGGGAAGATCCCACATGCTGCAGAGCGGCTGGGCCCGTGAGCCATGGCCGCTGAGCCTGCGCGTCCAGAGCCTCTGCTCCGCAGCGGGAGAGGCCACAAAGGTGAGACGCCCGCGAACCGCAAAAAAAAAAAAAGAAAGAAAAAAACAACAAAACCTAAAATGTCAATCTCATGATTGGCTCGAAGCTCTCCACCTGCCCCAGTATAAGCTAGACTTAACGGCAGAGGAGATCAGTGGACTTTTTAAAATCCTCCTCCCACTCTAGTGCCCTAGAGGGAAGAGGAGGCTGAGTCATACCCTGGGACACCTTGTCCCCTTCCCTGTTCTCAGGAAGGGGTCAGAGAGAAGGATGAGGCACTCAGAGGTCTTCTCATGTAGCTGGTTGCCTCTTGTTGGAGAGGCATCCCTGAAATTACTACTCTGGTTCAGTTTTGTCCTGCTACTGCTGTGGCCTCTGATGGAGTGGTAGTCTCGACCCAAATGGGTTCACAATCTCTTTATGCACATGTTCAGTTTTACCCCAGATACCTCTTTAGTGATAGATTACTGAAGCACAATTGGTGCTGGAGAGGAGACTGGAAATGATGCTTGATTTTGTTGTTGTTATTATTGTTCTGACAAGCAGGGACAGTTTACAATCAGAACAAACTCTTATTTCCCACAGTGCCTGCTGAGTAACCTCCCAGGAAGGATGTGTTATAGAGCTAAGAGTGGCTGAAGCAGATCAGAGACACAAGGCCAGATGCTGCCCAAAGGGCTTCTGGATTTCAAGTACTTTAAAAAGAGCAAGGGGCTTCTCTGGTGGCACAGTGGTTAAGAATCTGCCTGCCAATGCAGGGGATGTGGGTTCGATCCCTGGTCCGAGAAGATCCCACATGCCGCGGAGCAACTAAGCCCATGCACCACAACTACTGAGCCTGTGCTCTAAAGCCCACGAGCCACAACTACTGAAGCCCACTAGCCACAACTACTGAAGCACGTGTGCCTAGAGCCCGTGCTCCGCAACAAGAGAAGCCACCACAATGAGAAGCCCGCGCACCACGATGAAGAGTGGCCCCCGCTCGCTGCAGCTGGAGAGGGCCCACGCACAGCAACTAAGACCCAACGCAGCCAAAAATAATAAATAAATAAATTTATTTTTTAAAAAAATAGCAACAACCCAAAATAATATTTATTGGATATCTACTAAAGCTAGGCACTTAGTATACATTATCCATTCTATGTGATAAGTATTATTAGCTCCATTTTACGGACGAGGATAGTGAAGGTAAGAGGGATTAAATCAATTGCCATTATTTTGAGGGCCCTGTTTCTTACTTAATTTCTATAGTCAAAAAAAAAAATCTAGTTAAGATTTCAGAGAGGCAATATAAACAAAGTCATATTTTGGACATTTAGGAGATAGCTCTGATTGCTAATGTTAATTTTTTTCTGATGCAAATATATGCCTTTACGTTGTGTCAATTCACAAGAGCCATAAAATGTCAATTAAAAAAAAAAATGTCAGTTTTTGCCATCCTTACAGTTTTTTTCACTACAGAGAACTAAAGAAAAGAATGACCTTATTGTTGTTAAGTTCAATGGGGACTTTTTCTATCCTTTTAAAATGTGTCTTCTCTATTCATGTGTATCTCTTCACCTTAGTTGAACGAAATTTTTCATTACTAATTTACATATTTCATTGAATAACAGTGTGTTTTAGGGTGACTCTTCCAAGAGCTATTGAGGAAAATATGTGTTATGGTTAATCTATGATTTGCTAATGACTTTTGATTTCCTTTGATCTCCGATCCAAGTGGTAAAATGCACTGTGTGATACACTCACACCTGGTACAGAAACCAGCGCTAAGGGCATAATTAGAAGTTGACAATGCACGTGATAATCCCAATTCATTTTTCTTTTTGGCAAGACAGTAATTGGCTGGAAATTTAAAATTCTCCTTTTAAATTCTTAAACAAATCACTCCTCCGAAGTTTTACACTTAATCACTACCATCTATCAGCCACCACCTATTCAATTATAAATATGTACAAAAAGCCTGTTGTATACCAGGAACTATTCAAGGTACTGGAGTACTGTGGTAACCAAGGCAGACAGGGTATTTGCTTTCATGGTGCTTAGGTCTTATCTAGGGAGACAGACAATAATCCAGTAAGTAAAATTTCAGATGCTGTAGTGTGAGGAAAATAAGACTAAATGTCATGAGACAGAGTCATGGGAGGAGGGCAATATTAAATAGGATAGTCAGGAAGGACTGACATTTGACTGAAACCTGAATGATGAGGAGGCAGCTGCTCACAGATTTGGAAAAGAGCCTCTCAAACCAAGGAACCAGCGGGTGCAGAGGCCTGAGGAAATGTGTGGCAACTTTTAATGTTTTGGGTACTGAGAATGCAGGCCCTCTTTACAACGAACTCCCCGCCCCTGCCCCAGCTCCCCACCACACACACACTGATAAGAACCCAGCAGTAAGTACAGTGAGAGATTGGAATATTTTACTTAACTTCTGGACGGTGAAAGATCTGGTAAGGAACTAAGCGGAAGTCAAGAAGAAAACAAAGATGAATTGGAACCTGAAAGCCTACTAAGATTTTTCTATCATTAAGGTGGATTCTAGGAAATTTACTTTTGTTGATTTAGTTTTGTTGATTCAATAAAGTTACTGACTAGCAAGGAATCCACCCTAAGTCACTCTTCTTCTATGCTTAGTGCATCACTCTATTTATAACTAAATGTTTCCTGAAGTAAAACAGCCACTTTGTTCCCTGTATTTATGCTTTTCAACAGAGATCCCATAGTAGATTTTCTTTCATTTGTGGTAAACTATCTTTAACCATGCATCAAGGCAATAAAAATAGTTTTCATGTGATTATGTCTTTGGAAGTCTGGCACAAAATGTGATTTCACTTAGCGTGGTGTGACAGCTGTAAATCGTCACATTCCAGCTTAATGCTTCAATATTGTATTTTCAGTGTGACTGAATGGCTGGCTTTTTCCGGCTTTGACTGCCTTTTCTATAGAGAAGCTGGCACTCAGACAAATCCCCTGAGACACCCTCACAAAGAGATGCTGACAGATGTCTGTCTCTCAGAGGTTCTAACTGGGCAACATTCCATGCAGACATGCTGGGCATGAGCGTGGGTGTCTGTGTCTGTTGGCCTATGGGAGAGTCTTCTCATTCTGTCTTGCCAGCAGCCAAAAGGCATGGAGAGCCCTTTGGGATGGGAGTTCTGCCCTGGGGCCAGCATGCTTAGGTAGAATGGCACTGAGCCAGTTTAACAGGGCAAGGAGTCTTATTCAAGAAAGCCAGAAGCAGTGCAGCAGGCTGGAGAATCAAACCTTTCTCATTATATATACTGTCATAGACTAAGTGTTTAATAAATAATTGGTCCTGTTCAGGCACTCTCCTCAATACGTGTGATATACAGATGCTTAGCTCAAGGAACTCACCCTAACTTGTTCAGGGAAATAGCCTATAGCAGCCAACTCTTTTTTTTAGCCACTCCACCCCAACTCCAAGACTGGTTACAACTCATTCAGTGAATTTTCAAGTAGTTGTATCAAGTACTTTCTTCTATGCCAGGCATTGTGGTCTGCTTAAGATAAACAGCAATAAAAAGACAGATTGTTCTAGGATTAATACTGTATACACAAAAATGTTATAATGGTTATCTTGGGAGAGTAGAATTAGATGGAGATATGGACAAAGACTCAAATTTTACATTTTGAACTTTACTATTTGAACTTTTTGTAACATTTTTTTGGCAGTGATTATTTTTTTGTAACTCAACTAAAATCTTCTGAGCAACTGTTTGTGCCAGGCACCCTTCTGAGCTTTGAGAAGACAGCAGTGAATGAAGCAGAAAAAGTCCCCAGTCCTCAAGGAGCTTACATTCCAATTGGGGAGTAATACAAAACAAAAAACCTATACAAATGTGCTATTATAATATAATAAGTGATGACATGGCCCATGGAAAAAATAATTTTTAAAAATAAAAGTGTTCATTTTTAAAAGTTATTCTATTCTGACTTGTTCAGATAATCTTGACTCTTTAGAGACCAGGATTCTTTACTGGCCTGGGCAAATAGCAGCACTGAGAGAAACGGGCCAGGGGGCCAAGCCTCAAAGCCTTGAACCATTCGGACTCTTGCCAACACTCTCTCCATCGAGCACAAATGAAAAGGCAGTTTGAGATGCCTGCGTTCTTTTGGCACAAGAGTGATGTCAATCCAGAGAGTTTGACCTGGCTGGTTGTTCTTGACTGGAGCCCAGACCTTTTCCCACTCAGTTTGGGGACAGAACTCACTGCTGTGCCAGTATGTGAAGGTGCCGACCCTGCCTACCCCACATACATAGCCTGCTTCTTTCCAGCTTTACCAGCTGGTTTCCATTGGCTTCTGGCCTGCCTTGTCTGACAGCTGCCTGAACACCGGGACTTAAAAATTAGTTCTAAATGCCTGAGTCCAGCTACCACATTCCAACCTATTTCTAGGACAACATCTTCTTTCTTTGGCTCCCTGAGAAACTACTCCTCTTTTTCTGTTTCTAAACTGTTTCCATTCCTAGTTCAGGGTGAGGTCTCCTCACCTGGAAGTGCAAAACTTAGGGGTTCCAGTTCCTGCTCGTAGCCAAGGAGAAGATGCTGTTTTCACTAAATTCCTCTAGTCAAAGAAGAGGTAAGACTTGATATGATATTAAAGAAACACAATAAAAACTGTACGCATACTAACATTACAAACATTTAAAAAATCTTCTTTGTTTTTATTCCAATCATGAAGGTAACACAAGCCTGTTGCAAAAACTTTAGAAAATACGGTAAAAATAATTTATACTTTAATAAATTATTTTCATTTTTATCTATTCTTGTGCTCATATGTTTATTGCTGTTATTGGTTAAATATATTATTCATGCATTTGGGACAAAATTCCAAAAGTAAAATCTGTTTCCCTGCCACCCAGTTCCTCTCCCTGAAGCGAACTCTTCATCACAGTATCCTCTTTTTTCTTAGTTTTTTTTTTTTTTTTTTTGCGTTACGCGGGCCTCTCACTTTGTGGCCTCTCCCATTGCGGAGCACAGGCTCTGGACGCGCAGGCCCAGTGGCCATAGCTCACGGGCCCAGCCGCTCCGCGGCATGCGGGATCTTCCCGGACCGGGGCACGAACCCGCGTCTCCTGCATCGGCAGGCGGACTCTCAACCTCTGCGCCACCAGGGAAGCCCATTAGTGAAAACTTTTGTATTTAAAATTACCAACTGGACTCAGTTTAGATACCCCCAATTTTGTTGGCAACTTCCAAAGCATCGTAATCAGGAGCCAGTTGAACATACGCTTTTTCTCTCCATCAGGCCTTATCAGGGTGTTCACCTTGGCCACGTCAATGTCATAGACCTTCTTTACAGCCTGTCTGATCTGGTGCTTGTTGGCCTTGATATCCACAGTGAACACCAGTATGTTGTTGTCTTCTATTTTCTTCATGGTTGACTTGGTGGTGAGGGGGGACTTGGTGATGCCATAGTGGTCAAGTTTGTTTCTCCTAGGGGCACTCTTCTGAGGACATTTGGGCTGCCTTCTGAGCCACAGTGTTTTGGGCAGTTGGAAGGTGAGTGATGTCCGGATCTTTTTTGTGTGGCTGTGGATGCCTTTCAGCACTGTGTTCTTGGCCTTCAAAGCCTTTGCTTTGGCTTCAGCTTTGGGAGGGGCAGGGGCTTCCTTCTTTGCTTTCAGCACCATCTTTGTGAAAAGCCACAGTATTCTCTTATAATCCTTTTCATTTCTGTAAAATCTGTAGAAATGTCCTACTTCAGTAAACCTTTCTCTGCTTCAAACTCCGATGTTTCAGTTTATTTGGCCTCACTGTGCATCGGGCACATGAACTTTGGTAACAATTTCTTTTCTGATTTTAATACTTTAATTTTTCTTGCTTTGTATCTTAGTCAATCTAGCTAAATATTTGTCAATTTTTTTTTAAGAAAAAGCTCTTGGTTTTATTGATTTTCTCTATTGTTTTTCCATTCTATATTGTATCTGTCTCCATTCTGTTCTTTATTACTCCCTTCCTACTGCTAGCTATTGTTTTAGTTTGCTCCTTTTTCAAGTTCCTTAAGGTGTAAAGTTACTTTATTGATTTACTTTGCCACTCTCTCTATTATGTCAATGAAAAATCAAATAACAATCAAGCTAAGAAGAAAGAAAAGAGAATATTATTCAAGACAAACTGAGGATTATAACCCAGGAAACAGATTCTCAGAAACTCTGAGAACCGCTCCACTGATCAGGAGTTAGAGATACAGTTTTATACAGTTTTGAGATAAAGAATTAATGTATCATATTGAAAGGTTAGCATTGTGCACACAGTTCATCTGTTTTTTTGTTTTTAGTCAGTTATGCACGTACAGAACAAGCCCTTGGTCAATGTGACCCTTTGTATGAGATGAAAAAAAAATATTAATCATAGAATTACAATGCTGGCATCTGAAGAAAGGGACCAGCTTTTTCTCAAAGTTTGATTTCATCCTCCTGCTTTGAGAAGGTCTGGGTAATGTATAATGTAGATGCACAGTGCACATTGGGAAAGGCCTACCATAAAGGGGTCATGTCATTTTTTTTTTCCTTTCTGTCTTAGTTTGATTGTCCAGCCATAGAAAATTTAAGATTTTTCCTCACCAACTATATATGTAGATATTATTTACTATTTTGTTTAAAAGTTATTGTACGCTAACACAACATTGTAAAGCAACTATATTCCAATAAAAATTAATTAAAAAATAAAAATTATCATACAGTATAACTGATTTTTTACAGTACTGTTCTATGAATATTAGCAAATATACAGATGTGCATAACCAATATCACAATCAGAATACAGAAAAACTACTTGTTCTGTTAATTACTGAGAGATAAGTGGTAAAATCTCCGACTATAACTGTGACTTGTGTATTTATTTCTTTCAGAATTGTTGCCAGTAGTACAAAGAATTTTTTTCTTGAATCATTTGAGTGGGATATAAAGTTACTCTTTTTCGTTTTGTAATTAATCAATATTTTATGATAGATATTTCAAAACTATATAAATGTTCTATTTTCATCAAACTAAATTTATTCATTGATTTTTTATCAACATAAATTCATGATTTCATATTTTATCCAATGAGTTATAGTCTGTTAATACCATTATTTATTTTGGGACCACGCTGGTGGCACAGTGGTTAAGACTCCACGCTCCCAATGCAAGGGGCCCGGGTTCCATCCCTGGTCAGGGAACTAGATCCCACATGCATACCACAACTAAGAGTTCGCATGCCACACTAAAGAGCCTGAGTGCTGCAACTAAGGAGACCACCTGCTGCAACTAAGACCCAGTGCAACCAAAATAAATAAATGAATAAATATTTTAAAAAATATATCATTATTTATTTTGCAACTCAAGCTATACCCAATTTGGCCACTGGAGCCTCTTCAAGCTGGCTCTTGTCCTTTTGATATGTCCCTGTCATTCTTTGAGCACTTCCTTGTTTCTTGTACAAGATGCTCCAGACTCATCTTGTATTTTTCCATGCCTGTAACTAACCCTGTAATTAGCCATTTCTCCAACAAGTGAAAAATATTACTTAGAACCAAGATCTTAACACTAAGTATATTCATTGTCCTTGAGGTGTCACTGCTCCAGGC
The DNA here is from genome assembly GCF_000442215.2 of Lipotes vexillifer. Classification (NCBI taxonomy): domain Eukaryota; kingdom Metazoa; phylum Chordata; class Mammalia; order Artiodactyla; family Lipotidae; genus Lipotes; species Lipotes vexillifer. The sequence continues at coordinate 22,943 of NW_006799037.1, read as the reverse complement.
CCTTTTGGTAGACACACTCATTTACATTTATATTCATTCTTACTTCCATCTATCTATTGAAAACCATGATTTCAGACTGATACCTCCAATTTAAATACCCTCAACATCAAAAGTTTCAGTCTACTTTTCGCCCTTCACATGTTTTTAACTCTAATGATGGCAAGAAAATCCAGCCACTATTATCATAATATTGTTACTTATTTTTTATCAATGTACCAGTTTGTAACCAATCTCTTATTGCTGCACCTTTCTCTCTCCTGTGCAGATGCCCACCTTATCCCATTTGACTCCAACACCTTGAACCAGGTTGCCCTATATGGATGCATTTTTCACCCAGTTTTGACTCTGACTCCCAGTACCAGGCTAGTACCATCACTGCCCCCTGTGTGGACACTCTCCTCAACCTTCTTTGGCTTTGAAAATCTGCTTTGAGCTGCCCCTCCTCAAGGATATCCTTGTCACCTGATGTGCAGAAGAGGTAATATAGAAGGCCTGAGACTGCTATTGCTAGAAGGGATTGTGTACAAGTTTGGTCCTTGGCTGGCACCTGGTACCTTGGATTTCAGGAGGGTTCCCACCTTCCCCATACTGATAAGAATGGTTCACTGTGCCCAAACTTTTTGTATAAATAATGTGGTTTATCCTGAACAACTTTCTTTCCTTGTGGGAATCTGGAATTTTTGTACATACAGGCATGGAGTACCTTTGTGACCAACTTTTGATAAAAACCTTGGGTTCTGAATCTTATGAGCTTCCTGATAGATAACATTTCACACATGTTGTCACTGTTTGTTGCTGGAGGAACTAAGCATGTTCCCTGTGATTCCACTGAGAGAGAACTCTTAGAAGTTTGTGCCATGTTGTCACTGTCTGTTGCTGGAGGAACTAAGCATGTTCCCTGTGATTCCACTGAGAGAGAACTCTTAGAAGTTTGTGCCTGGTTTCCTTTGAACTTTGCCCCATATGCCTTTCTCTTTGCTGATTTTGGTTTGCATCATTTTGCTGTAATAAATCATAGCCATGAGTATGACTGTGTGCTAAGTCCTGCTAGTTAATCATTGAACTTGGGGGTGGTCTTGGGACCTCTGACACACCTGGCTTGGGCTCTGAAACTCCACACTGGGTTGCTTCTCTATAAGGACACCCTCCCTACTCTTCTTGGGTTTTAAACCCCTATGCTGACCGAGTCTCCTCGTTCTGTCCAGGCTCTGACACCCTACACTAGCCCACCCCATTTCAGGGACAATGTCCTCACACTACCTGTTTCCAGTTTTTAGCTATCGTGACTAAAACTGCTATGAATATTTGTGTATAAGTCTTTTTGTGGACATGGACATGCATTTTAAACTATACTTAAGAGTGGCACTGCTAGGTCATAAAATAGGTGTTTGTTTAGCTTTATAAGAAACTGTCAAAACTTTTTCCAAAGTGGTTGTACAATTTAATACTCCCACCAGTGATATATGATTACCAATTATCCCGTAAAAACTATGTAATGAAGAAAAAAGTCTTTTATAGTTACCCATCTATTTTTGGCACTCTTCATTCCTCTGTAGGTCTACATTTCCTTCTGCCATCATTTTCCTTCAACATTTCTTGTATTTTAAGTCTGCTGACGACAAATCTCTCAGTTTTTGTTTAACTGAAATATCCTTCTCTCACCTTTGTATTTGAAGCTATTTCTGCTGGATTTAAAATTCTCAGTCCACAGTTTTGATTTTATTTTCTTTAAGCACTTTAAGGAAGTTGTTCCATTTTCTTCTTATTTGCATTATTTTTCTACAAGAAGTTTGCATTCATTCTTTTTCTGTTCCCCTGAATGAAATGTGTTTTTTCTCCAAACCCCCTCTGGCTGTTCCAAAGATTTTCTGTTCATCTCTGGCTGTCAGTATCATCATGACAGGTCTAAGTGTGTTTTTCTTTAAATTTATCCTGCTTGGGGTTCAATTAACTTTTTGATCTTGGGGCTTATTGTTTTCAACAAATCTGTAAAAAAAAATTGACCATTATTTTAAAAAGTACTTCAAATATCCTAATTTTTCTCTTCTTTCTTTCTGAAGTTCTAATTAGACCTATAATATGTTGGGCTCTGCCTTTTTCTCTCTGTGCTACAATTTGGAAGATTTATTTTGCCCTGTCTTTAAGTTCACTGGCCTTTTTTTTGTAGTGTCTAACTTGATGTTAAACCCATCTAGTTAATTTTTCACTTCAGGTACCATATTTTTTAGTTCCAGAATTTCTGTTTTGTTCTGCTTTACAGGTTACATTTCTTTAGTGGTATTTCTTGTTTGTCCCCTTATTACGTCATGGTTTCCTTTAAATCCTTAAACATATTCATAATAGCTTTAAAAAAAAGTCATTTCTGGGTCTCTACTGACTGATTTTTCTTCTGATTATAGTTCACCTTTTCCTGAATCTTTGAGTGCCTAGTAATTTTAGATTGCATGCTGAACATTGTGGATCCCATGCTATAAAACTTCTTTTTTTTTTTTTGCGGTACGCGGGCCTCTCACTGCTGTGGCCTCTCCCGTTGTGGAGCACAGGCTCTGGACGAGCAGGCTCAGCAGCCATGGCTCACGAACCTAGCCGCTCCGCGGCATGTGGGATCTTCCCGGACTGGGGCACGAACCCGCGTCCCCTGCATCGGCAGGCGGACTCTCAGCCACTGCGCCACCAGGGAAGCCCCTACAAAACTTCTTGATTTTATTTTCTTTTTAAAAAAAATTGAGCTGCGGCACAGCAAAGGAAATCATCAACAGAATGAAAATGCAACCTACTGAATGGGAGAAGATATTTGCAAATCATGTATCTGATATGGAGTTAATATCCTAAATATATAAAGAACTCACACAACTCAACAACAACAAAAACAAACAATTCAATTGAAAAATGTGCAGAAGATCTGAATAGACATTTTACCAAAGAAGACATACAGATGGCCAACAGGCACATGAAAAGATGTTCAACATCACTAAATATCAGAGATATGCAAATCAAAACCACAAAGAGAATGACTATTATCAGAGAATGACTACTATCAAAAAGACAAGAGGGCTTCCCTGGTGGTGCAGTGGTTGAGAGTCCGCCTGCCGATGCAGGGGATGTGGGTTCATGCCTCAGTCTGGGAAGACCCCACATGCCGCAAAGCAGCTGGGCCCGTGAGCCATGGCCGCTGAGCCTGCGCGTCCAGAGCCTGTGCTCCACAACGAGAGAGGCCACAACAGTGAGAGGCCTGCGTACCGCAAAAAAAAAAAAAAAAAAAAAAGACAAGAAATAATAAGTATCAGAGAGGATGTGGAGAAAAGGGAGCCCTGTTGGTGGGGATGTAAATTGGTGCAGCTGCTATAGAAAACAATATGGAGGTTCCTCAAAAAATTAAAAAGAGAACTGACATGAGATCCAACTATTCCATTTCTGGGTATTTATCTAAAGAATACAAAAACTCTAATTTAAAAAGATAAATACACCCCTGTGTACATTGTGGCATTATTTACAATAGCCAAGATATGTAAACAACCTAAGTGTCTATGATTGAATGAATGGATAAAGATATACAGATTACAGTACAATACTATACAGCCATAAAGAGAATGAAATCTTGCCACTTGCGACAACATGGATGGACCTTATGGGTACTATGCTGAGTGAAATAACTCAGGGAGAGAAAGACAGATACCATATGATTTTACTTATGTGCGGAATCTAAAAAACAAATGAACAAACAAAACAAAAACTCATAGATACAGAGAAAATATTGGTGGTTACCAGAGAGAAAGGGAAGTGCGGAGAGGACGAGATGGGTGAAGGGGATCAACTGTGTGGTAATGGATGGTAACTAGATGGTAACTAGTGGTGATCACTTTGCAGTGTATACAAATATCAATTTATAATGTTGTATACCTAAAATTTATATAATGTTATATATCAATTTTACCTCAATAAAAAAATAATTGAATTTTGTTCTGTAGACGGTTAATTTACTTGTGCATCAAATCAATGCTTTGAATCTTGTTTTTAATCTGTATTAGTGTATGTCTAAAGCAGCCTTTTCTCTAGGGTTAGATTAGCCCTAATACTAAGGCTTTGCCTTTCTGGTCTTTTTTGAATGCCAAACTTGGTCACGAGCTTTTTTCACTCTGGTTTAGTGCAACTTTAATGTCTTCCAGTCCCATGTAAGCTCTGGAATCTCCACACAGCTCACAGCTTTCCAGTATCCGTTATTTCGCGAGCATTTTTCTTTGCTCCACTTCATGTGATCTTAAGCTGGCTTGTGCAGGTTTTCAACTAAAAACCCAAGGAGATTCCTATGCAGCTATCTGGAGCTTCTTCTTTGTTCCTCTCTGGTGTCCCGCCCTGCAAATTCCAGCCTTAATGGTAGCCTTGAACTCCCATCCTGTTCTCTTTGGCCTAGTAATACCACTGTGCCCTCTTTGGGCTACCCCTTCTTGTGCTGTGGTTCAGAAAGTGCCTCTAGGCAGAAGACCATGTAATCATGAGACTCATTTGTTTCTCTTCTCTCAAGGATCATAGTCCTTGACTGACTACTGTTCAGCATCTAAAAACAGTTGTTTCAGATATTTTGCCAAGTTTTCTAGTTCTCTGCAGTGGGAAGGCTGGTCTGGTACCAATTACTTTGTCATGGCTAGATAGGGAAATCTCAAATTGGCTTTAGGTTTTGCATTATATTTTAAGAGGCTTTTCCAGTGGTTTCTCTTGGGGAGGGTGAATAGTGACTTGGAAGGAAGTATTGGGTATTCTGGGTGTGGGTACTGTTCTGTCTCTTGACTTGGAGATGCCCCTCTTGAGGCTGTGAATATTCAGCAAGCTGCAAACTTAAATTATGTCCATATTTCTTTATGTAAAATATATTTTAATGTCTTCCTTATTCCAATATTAATTTTAGATCCTTAAAAAAGCTTTTCAACTTTTATTAGATAAATATTTGCTAAGCTTGCACAAAGGCTAGACCTCCAGGGCCGTCAAGTCAAAACTGAAAGCAGAAAAGCACTGTGTTTGCTCTAGAGATTAGGAGGGGGAGAAAAAGTGAGGTGCTGACAATAAGAGGGAAGAACAAAAATGTCTAGAAGAATTTATTAACTGTCTCTCTGTTTCTCTTCCAACAATTCAATAATCTCTACATTATTCATTATTGTTTTGTGGAGTAGATTTTCCTTTGGGTGTGTGATGGGTGCTAAATTCTGTTTTAAATTTGCGCAGGGATAAAATCAGAGGCTTTCTTATAGGTTATACTAAGAAAGGTCTTTTTGCTCAAGATAATAAAAATGTTTTTTCTATTTTATCTTTCTATACTTTCATAGTTCTTATTATTAAATTTAAAGCTTTAATATCATCTGATAATTAATTTTGTATATAGTATATGACAGATATCTGATTTTAAAAATTGGTTAGACAATTATCCTAGTACCATTTATTAAATAATCTATCCTTTTTTCTTCTGGTTTAAAATGCCTCCTTTGAGTCATGTGGGACCCACCAGCATGCACTGAATTGATCTGGTTGTGCCTTATACACACACCCATACAGAGGCATAATGATTGATTTTTTAGAATGAGTTCCTTTAGGATTGCCCTTTTTTTCTCTAAATTAGTTTTTTCTTTAAATTTAACCTTCAGTTTTGAGTCACTTAGTTGCCTGTTGCATCAAATGATTCTTTGGTTTTACAGGTTGTCTCCCAGTGATGCCAGATGGGATCAGCACAGCCCCAGGTGATAGTTGCTAATGCCTATAAAATAACGCCCCCCACACAAAGGAGAATCATTTAAGAGTTCTTTGGACTTCATCTTCAAAAGTAGCCAAAGAATTCAAGTGACAGGTTATCCCAGAAAACATTTTGCAGTTAGTGAAATTAGGGTATAACTAAGAACATTCAGAATATCACACATACAGTTTAGGTATTCTTGGTATAGTGGTGGAACAGCAGTGATTATAAAATGAAAGTAATATGTACATGCTCTGTTGGGGGAGACTAAAGGGAAACAGGTGTTCAGCCTAGAAAAACATTTCTCAGTGGATTTCCTATGAAGTCAATGTGTCTTGGGTTTAACTTTGAAACAAATTAAAATTTTTTTAAATTGAAAAAAAAAATGCCTCCTTTATCATATACTAATCCCTATGATTATGTGGGTCTACTTGATCTCATCTGTTTACCTACCTTTTTCCTGACCCAGTACATCCCTGTTTTAATTACTTTATAATATTTTTTTATATTTCCTGATACAGGTCTACCCCTCTCAGCCTGCTTTTTTCATTTGTGCATTTAACTATCTAGTGATCATATGCATTTGGAGAGCTTTCATGTATCTCAAAGGCATTCACTGTACAAAAACATATTGAGAAAGGCACCATGCTGAATCACCAAAGGGGCTTATAGTCTGGTGGCAGATAATAAGTAGACAATTAGGGGACTTCCCTGGCAGTCCAGTGGTTAAGACTCCACGCTTCCAATGCAGGGGGCACAGGTACAATCCTTAGTCAGGGAACTAAGATCCCACATGCCATGTGGTGTGCCCCTCCCCCCCAACAAAGTAAACAATTAAATATAATTAGATAATTACTAAAATAGAGTCAATCCAGGGGAGGAAGTGCCTGTCATGATTGGTAGGTACAGTTAGGACAACTCTTCTAAGATAAGCAGTAATTGATCATAGAGAAACACTGGAGGGAAGACATTTAAGGCAGAGGGACAACTATTGCAAAGGCACAGTAGCACAAATGAGTATGGTGTGTTCAGGGTACTATATGTGGTTCGGAATGGTTTCTTTTATTCATTTATTTGTTTATTCACATTAGATTCAGAGTCAGGTAGACCATTTGAGCTTGTGTCAGACCATGAAGGGCTTCAAGATTGTCTCTCAGAGTCCACACTAGTGGTAATATGGAAAATTGCTTAGAGGTGAGTGAGAAGAGAGGTCATGAGATCTGAATGAGGAAGGTAAGGAAGAGGAGATGGAGATCTGACTAGACCCAGTGTTTGGATGTGGTGTGAAAGACAAGAGGAATTCATTCATTCATCATTCATTCAACAAGTTGAATTTAATGAATGTTAAATGAGAGTTCTTAGGTTTCTGGCTCAAGCTAAAGGGGAACTGATGGTGCCATCTCCCAAGACTGTGAATACAGGAAGTGTTTAAAGTTTGGAAGGATAAAGTTGATTTCAGATTTGGATATTCTGAGTTTGAGGTGCTTGTGGTACACCCTGGTATAAATGTCTAATAAGTGTTATGTGTATAGTTCTGGTGTTTGAAATAAAAATTTGTTATCTATGTATGTATAAGTGGTTATTGAAGTCATGGCCAAGATTGCCTAGAAAAAGTTTGTAGACTGAGAAGAGAGTGGATATCAAGGGGAGATGCCAGCTTTTAAGGGAAAGGAAAAAAGAAGTTTCCTCCGAAAGAGTTTACTAAGTGGTCAGAGAATTGTCATGGAAACCATGAAGGAGGGAGCAGTTAATGTATTAAGCAATAGAGAGAGGTAGCAAATGACTAAAAACTGAATCCAATGAAAAGAAGCTCACTGGTGACTATAAGGAGAGGAGTTTCAGGTGAGAAAAGATGATAGAAGTCAGGAAGCAAGGAAGTATAGATAGACAGTATCCAAAACAAAATTCAGCATCTTTCCCTCCAGTGTGACTCCTCTTCCTGTTATCTTAGGCACAAATATTCCCCTCAGCCTCCTAAACCAGAAATTCCTTGAACACCTAATCCCTTCACTCTCACTTAATATCCTTGTCTAATTAGGGCATTACTTCCCTAGATTCAACTTCCTTAGTTAACACTCCTAATATTCCAGAAGGATAAATCCCAAATATCATGATTATCTATGGATGGTGTTATTAGAGATGATTTTTATATTTTTCTGTTTGTTTTTTCAGTTTTTTTCTGGAATAACTAGTATGTATTTACTCATGTAATTAAATAAAAGTTTTAAAATAATTTTTCTCACATTATCTCATATCTGACATCATCTTTGTTTCCAGTCCACTACCCTGGGTCTAGCTGGGATTATTACAATAACTTCTTAGCTTCTCTTTCTGCTGCTAGTGTGGCACTCCTCTAATTCTGTCACTGGGCAGTAAGGATAAGCTTTGTAAAATACAAATCTTAATACATCTCTTTCCAGTTAAAAAAGTTCTTTAATGGTTTCAGATATCTTTCAGGATTAAGTTCAAACTTCTAGCACTTTGTGATAATGCCCTTGTCTTATCTCACTTTTTTCCATTCTCCTATTCTTTGCTTAAAGCTCCTTTTCAAAGATAAGCAGTGGTTAAGAATCCACCTGCCAATGCAGGGGACACAGGTTCCATCCCTGGTCCGGGAAGATCCCACATGCCGCGGAGCAACTAAGCCCCTGCACCACAACTACTGAGCCTGCACTCTGGAGCCCACAAGCCACAACTGCTGAGCCCGTGTGCCACAACTACTGAAGCCCACACACCTACAGCCTGTGCTCTGCAACAGGAGAAGCCACTGCAATGACAAGCCCGTGCACTGCAACGATGAGTAGCGTGCAGCAACGAAGACCCCATGCAGCCAAAAATAAATAAATAAATAATAATAATAAAAAAAACCAATGTTCACAAAAGCTGTTTTCTCCTCCTTTCCTTTGTTAATTCCCTCTCATCCTTTAAATCCGTTTAATAATCATTCTTCTTAGGAGACCTTCACTGCAGCTCCATTCTAATTTAGACACGCCTCTCTTCTGCTATTGCAATCTATACACCTCTCAGTGTCATCACACTGTATTAATGAACTTGTTCATCTTTTCCTAATTTGTTGGCTATTTAATTTTTCTTCTATGAATTTATTATTCATATCTTGTCCACTTTTCTGTTGAGTTGTGCTTTTCTTATTGATTTGTAGTAATTATTATTTACGTGACAAATATTTTTTCTCAGTCTGTTCCTAGAGTTTATTTTTTGGTGCTTAAAATTTTTTTTTTAGTAAAATATATCAAGGGTTTAATAGTTTTGCATCTTGCTCAAGAAGACCTCTATTCCAAAGATATAAATGTACTTGCTTATGTATTCCTTCTAATATTTTTGTTTTGTTTTTTATAGTTATCTCTTAGAATTTGTTTCTGAATAAGCATCATCCACATTATTAGTCTCTGGGTATTTTTTTTTTTTTTTTTGGCTACATTGGGTCTTCGTTGCTGCATGCCAGCTTTCTCTAGTTGCAGCGAGCGGGGGCTACTCTTCATTGTGGTGCGTGGGCTTGTCATTGCAGTGGCTTCTTTTGTTGTGGAGCACAGGCTCTAGGCGTGTGGGCTTCAGTAGTTGTGGCACATGGGCTCAGTAGTTGTGGCTCACAGGCTTAGCTGCTCCGTGGCATGTGGGATCTTCCCAGACCAGGGCTTGAACCCATGTCCCCTGCCTTGGCAGGCGGACTCTTAACCACTGCGCCACCAGGGAAGCCCCTTTTCATAATTTTTTATGGTTGAAAATCTATTCAACATATTTATTGAATGCCCTCTTAGGTGTTGGCACTGTCATCTCCTGGGGGATACAATGGTGGACAAAAAGACAAGGCCCCTTACCTTAATGGAGCTTACATTCTAGAGGTGGAGGCAGACAATAAACAAGTAAACAAATAATCCAAATAATTATTGCTTTTAATAACGACCATGAAGGAATTAAATGGGAAGCTACCTCTTACAGTGGTCACTGAAGGTCTTAATATAAGTAGGCAGAGGATGTATACATAAAACAGTTCCACTGAATGGTTCTCCCATCATTTACCTAACCATTCTTTGGTGTTGGATTTTTAGATTGCTTCCCCATTTACTATTATACTAAAAAATAATCCTGTTAAGAATAACTCCCTCTGCATGTTTATTCCCACAGAACAGCTTCTTAGAAATTTAATTACTGGATAGGAACAATCAGTACTTTTATACACATTACCAAGTTACTTTCAAGAGGGAATTCCAATACATTCACCAGTGAGTAAGCTGAATACCGCTCTGAGAGGTAGGAGTGGAAAAAGTAACCGCCAAAAAAGGTACGTTTGGGCTCTGCGAAAGGAAAAGATAAATGTGCTGACCTGGATTTACAAATGAGGGGTGGCAGGGCGATGACGTGGGAAAGCATTGGCTTCGGAACAAGAAAACTGGATTCTAAACCGATTTCTGCCACCCTGTGACCTTCACAGATTACGGGCTCCTTGAACCTTAGTTTCCTGAAACTCGGTGGATTCGGCTCAGGCTTTATGTTTTCCAACATCTTCAGACCAAGCATTGTCTAGGCCCTCCATATTCGAGACAGATTCTCGAATTGGTAGAGAAGAGAGTCAGCTGAACCAGCATGCACCGCGAAACTCCAACTAATCATTCCCGGGCACTTCCGGTCGCCAGGACAAAGGCATTACAGTCTCTGAGATCGCTCTT
>NW_006799037.1:8561-12507 GCF_000442215.2 Lipotes vexillifer | reverse complement strand
CGGATAATTAGAGCTGCGCGTTGGATGCCTGCGTCTCTGAGTCACACCCGCTGACTCCGGTACCCTGACTGCGCGTGCTCCGCGCAGTCATGAAGCGGGGCGGGGCAGCAAGTGGGGCGGAAGAGGTCCCTGACTAGTCTCGCGGTTACTGGGCGGGCGCGAGCGCGCTATTCTCGGGGGCGGGGCGGGGCGGAGCCTAGTCCGAGTAGGCGCTGCGGGTTCGGCTTAATGTTACTGTGCTCCCGGGCCTGAGGTCGTCTCAGGTGAGGTCGTCGTCCCGGAAGTGGCTGTGGCTGTGGCACCTGGGTGTTGTAAGGAGCCTGCCGCGTAGTTGTTGTTAAGGGGCCGCGGCATCACCCCGCTTTCTCCACCTTCCCTGCAGCAGCCATGACGAAAGGCAGAGTTGTCGAAAGGTCGCAAACGGGGACGCTCCATACGACCGCTCCGGGGAACAAGGCAGCGGGGCCGCGGGGTCCCTCGGCGCCAGGCAGCGGAGACCACCTGAAGGGTGAGCTCTTCTGGGAACCAGAGCTGGGGCTGGCCCAGAGGCGGGAGTGTGCCCGGGAGGGGCTTCGGAGGAGAAAGGACCCCAGCGGGTTCAGGGGATTTGCGGGTGGAAAGGGGGCCTGTTGGCATCTAGTGGCGGGAGCAGAGTGGGGGACCTAGGCTACGGCCTACCACAAGGCCGGACATCTAGTGGGTTCGTAAATGCTTTTTTAGTTGAGTTCAGTTAGAAGAAGGAATGACACTGGCTGGTTGACGCTCGGGGAGATTGTAAGGTTGATAATATTGAAGTTAGGCAGAACTGGAAGGAACGTTAGCATTCGTTGCTTTATTTTTAAAGATGAGAAAACTGAGGTCCAGAGTGGATATATAACTTGCACAAAGTCAGAAAACCAGATTAGTGAAGTATTGGCTAACAGCAAGGATTTAACTACGTCCAGGTGCCGCTTCGAGGTAGCAAGAACACTTGGGTTTGCGTCCCTGCTCTACCACTTAAGACTTTGGACTTGTTACCGTTCAAAAGCTCAGTATCTGAACTGTACAGTGGGGATGGTGATAATATTAATAATAGTAATATCTATTTAAGATTGGTGCGTGGATTAAACAAAATAATTCACATAAAGGATTTAGTGTAATGTTTGGCTTATATGAAGTGAAGGCTGAATAAATGTTGGCAATTACTATTATAGCTAAGATCTCTTATTCTCAAGCTTTTTTCCCACTACGCCATCCTGGCATTTCTCAGGGCCTCAAATATTATTTTAAGAAAAAAGTGTACCCAGAAACTAAATACTTTGATTTCATCTGGGCGTAGAGTTTTCATTGCTTTTCAGCAGTTGAAGTGATTTAAGCTCCTAAATGCTTTAAAAGCCCATAAACTTGGAAAGATCCTAACAAATGCCCATTAAGTTGTCTGCAGCTTACTCACACTGATGTGTTCCACCACCAGTGATGGGTAAAGAGAGGGTCTTTTAAGAGTGTCTAGCGACATTGTAACTATAGTCATCAGTAAAGTATTATACACTTTAAAAATATATTTATATATGGAGATAATATGTTTAACATTCAGCTGAAATTTTTTTTTTTTGGCCATGCCATGTGGCTCTTAGTTCCCTGACCAGGGATCGAACCCGGGAATTCCCATCAGCTGAAATTTTTTGAATGAAATGTAAAACATATGAAAAATTTAGAAAACATCTTGCAGAAAATGGTATTTTATTTTCAAATAATTTAAAATGTCTCCAGTCTTATTTGGGTCTTTCAGCTTTATATATTTGGATATTTTTACACCTTATGGACAATAGAGCCAAATAACTTCAAAAACCAGAAATGAAGTGTTGTCAAAGTATAAATCCACTCTAAATGACAGTAACCTTGTTTAGATGATGCTGCAACTGAGAATGACAGTAATCTAAGGGCTTCCTGAAAAAGTATTTTCCAGATAGGAAAATACTTAGGAAGTATTTTCCATGGTGTCCAGATAGGACATCCCTGATTCGGTTTGGGATAGCAGTCAGTTATTTTATTATTATTATTATTATTATTTAACCTTAAGCTGTTCAGAAAATAAGACCTTGAAACTGCCAGAGTGCTTTTACAATTGTTTATTGTATTTTAACATTTGAACAACACATTCAACAAAGTTATTTTTGTGATGCTGTCAAATGACTTCTGTGGACTACAAATCTATAGGAAGACAGAGGGAAGAGATATGAAGGCGCGCCTCCATAGAGAAGTAGGGTTTGGGTTAGTAGAGAGAACAGAAAAGGATTCTGGGTGGGGGAAACATTAGGCTTGAAGGTTAGTGTGAACCTTTTGTGTGTGTCTATAAAGAGATAAACTTGTCAGTAGTAGAGGATTTCTTTTTTTTTTTTAATTTTTATTTATTCAGAAAAGGAAAGGTTTTAGAGAAAAAAATTTTTGTTAACTCTTGAGAAATACATGGTAATAGAGTGTTTCTATAAATTCCATGTATTTGTATTTTTAAATAAATTTGTATTTTTATTAACTGATACATCTACATAATTTTGACAAATAGTTGTCATTGAGTGTATGCTTGAAATATTTTACACCTCACATTGCAGTGTTTGGTACATTTAGTGGATTCCTTGCCTTGACTCTAGTCTGACGTCTGAGTCTTACTGAGGACCACTGTGATGATTTGGGCAAGGCAATAACACTGAAAGTCTAATTCTTGCATGATTAGAAAGGGTGAGAGACAAGAGGTATTACTACTTGAGAGGCTCTTGACCTACTCTGTGTGCAAGGGTACCTGGACCAGGTGTTTTATTTTCTTTTGTTGTTTGCCCTGGCTGATCTTTTTACTCGCAAATCATAGAAATTCCCCATTTTGATTTAAGAGAACTCCTAGGACCATGTTTTCCAATATATAGGTCATACCTTTGTGAGTGGTGTGAAATGAATTTGATGGGTAATCATGAGCCATTTAAAAAAATGGAAGAGAAAATATCAGAGTTCTTTGCATGTAGTAGGGGGTAAGTATTCTTTGAATTTTATTTTTCAATTATATAGATTTTGTGTGTATCAGATCATGACATAAAATACACTGCTTATTGTGGAAAGCAGCCAAAAATGTTTGAGAAACACTGTCCTGAAGTTGGTTTTACAGCTCTTAGGAGGCAGTATTGTTCAAAATTGGATAATAAATTCCTCACAGATGCCTGTTCTAGGTTCTGCCTTGCTAATGTGGTTCAACAAATATCCTTTGAGCATCTGCTATGAGCTAGGTACTGGCTTAGAGGAAGAAGAAAGCTCTGATTACTGATAACTCGGAACTAAGACTAAAATTGGCATTTGGACATCAACCAAGGTATTAGTATGATGTGTTGATGTCAGTCTCAACCCAAATATTATATATCAGGATTCTTTTGCTTGTAATCAGTAGAAAACACAATCGAAAGCTTTGCTGAAAGGAGGTTTATTGCTTCATATAACCAGAAAGTTGAGAGATTAAGTGGGATTCACTGGCTTCAGTCTGGGACCAGTGGCTCAGTGATATCATCAGGATCAGATTTCTTTCATATCTTGTTTTGCTTACCTGATATTAGCTTTACCTTAAGGTTGATTCCTCTTGAAGGTCCAGGTAAGCTAAATGCTTCCTTGATAATTTTGAGAATCTTTTTCTAAGTATTAGCAATACAAATCTAGATATTAACTCTGATTAGATTGCCTCAGATCAAATGCTTATCCCTGAACCTATCACTGTTGTCAGAGGGTAAGAATAACCTAATTGGCTCAGCCTGATTCATGTTCAACATCTAAAAAAAGGGAGTAGAAATGAGGCTAAGTCAGTTTTCCCATAGACGAGGATTTCTGTGATGGGTCACTCATGATTTTTCTCTACTTGTGCTCAACCATCTTGGTATAGGAATGAAGAAAGTGAGCTTGAAACACTGATTTTGGGTTAGATTAGCTATAGGGA
>NW_006799037.1:0-8228 GCF_000442215.2 Lipotes vexillifer | reverse complement strand
AGAGTGAGGATTCTAATCAGAGGTGCTGCTGCATACACCATGGAGTCCAGGCTGGGCATAGAAGGAAGAGAAGTGAGGAGCCCAACAGAGGGAGAAAATGGAGGTGTTAAGCTCATGAAAGAATAAAGATGATCAAGGAATGGCATGTTGGAATTTAAAATATCCAAGATAGAACAGTCTCAGGTGGTGTAAGAACTTAGTGTACCACTGGAAGTGGGTGGCTAAAGTTGAATAGAAATGAAAGTCTAAGAACTTTGAGACTGGGTGAATCATCTAAATAGATGTATCTTTCAGGATTATGAAAAGTTTGCTTGAAGCTTGGCTTAGTCTTTGCTGAATAGGGGAAGTGCCTGAAAGTGGTTGATGATAGTGAGTGAGGCTGTGTGGGTTGAATGGTAGCAGAGATGCAGGGCATAAACATCAGAGAATGAGCTTTTATACAAGATAGGTAGTGCTCTTTCTTCTGCTGCCTGCAAACATGCTTTCTCTCTGTGTTTTTTTTTAATGGTTAATTCTTTATATTTTATAAAAAAGTTATTTTAGCTGTTTAAATTTATACTTGATGATACTACCATTTTTGATTATTAATACATAATTTAAAAAATTTTAAGCTCTTGAAATAAAATTTACTTCCAAAAATGTTACAATAGATTCTTGTAACCATAAAAAACTTGTTAGAGGAAATTCCCTGGTGGTCCAGTGGTTAAAAATCTGCCTTCCAATGCAAGGGACATGGGTTCAATCCCTGGTCGGGGAACTAAGATCCCACATGCTGTGGGGCATCTAAGCCCGTGTGCTGCAACTACTGAGCCCGGGCACCCTGGAGCCTGCGCAGTGCAACTACTGAGCCCATGTGCTCTGGAGCCCGCACACCACAACTAGAGAGAAGCCCACTTGCTGCAACTAGAGAAGCTCGCGCGCCACACAAGATCCCACGTGCTGCAACAAAGAGCCTGTGTGCCACAACTAAGACCCCATGCAGCCAAA
The DNA here is from genome assembly GCF_000442215.2 of Lipotes vexillifer. Taxonomy (NCBI): domain Eukaryota; kingdom Metazoa; phylum Chordata; class Mammalia; order Artiodactyla; family Lipotidae; genus Lipotes; species Lipotes vexillifer. The sequence continues at coordinate 7,241 of NW_006799037.1, read as the reverse complement.
TAAATTTTTAAAAAAAGAACTCTGAAATCCTTGTTAGAGTTCCTGTAAACTGTGTCCTCAGGGGAGATGGGTCTTTGGCTTCCTCCTACCTAGTAGAATGGTAGGATTCTGTAGGTCTAGAACTAATGGACTAGATGACCAGTAAGAGTGATTCCTAAAATCTTGTAGATATAAAGATTTTGTTTTTCAAAAGGTATTGATATGAAAGTTATAAGAAATAGAGAGCTACTACAGGGGCATTAAGGTTAAGTTTTGATTTTTCAGGATAAATATATGCATATTAGAAGTTAGAGAAGAGTTGCTTGTTAGTGGGAAGAATTGGAGATACTCGGTGAATGGAGATGAGATAATTCTGAGAGCAAGAGCTGCAAGGAAGTGTGTTGGCATTTGATGCAAAGATAAGGGGAAAGAGGAAAGGAGATAATTTCATGAACAGATCTTGAGGTAGAGATTGGGAAGCTCTCTAAAGTATGGAGACAGTCTCATTGGTTGAGAATAGGGGGAGGTAGAATTAAAGGCTTGAAGACTTGAAATAGCCCTTTTGGAGGGTACTGTAAAAGGATTATAGTTTGCCAGTGATAACCTTAATTGATGATAGAAAAGCAGGAAGCATATGAACTTGTAAGCCAAGAGAGCACAATGATCTTTCTCAAGCTGTACCTTTGGCCTGGGAGGAGGTTGGAAAACAGATAATGGGCTAATTGTGAATGGGAATTAGTATGATGGAAGATTTGGAGGTTAATGAATGTATAAAGCACTGTTGTGGGTGGCTCTAAATGCTAAATAACATGTGTCTAATGCAGCCAGAAGGAGGATGCACATTATAAATGTGTATGTTACACATTCACATGTTGAATCATTAAAGCAAGGTTTATAACCTTTCTTTTTTTTTTTGACTACACCTTGGACTTGCGGGATCTTAGTTCCCTGACCAGGGATCGAACCTGGGCCCCCAGCAATGGAAGTGTGGAGTCCTAACCACTGGACAGCCAGGGAATTCCCAAGTTTATAACTTTTATCTCTGTTCAGGATTAAATGAATTACGTGCTAGCCTCTAGATTTATTAAAACTGTACTAAAAAAGAATTGTGGAATCATAATAGGGAACACTCCCTATTTCCAAGTTTGTGTGAAAGAATGGAGAGCTTCAAAATTGACTGTCACTTAGTTTTATTGCATTATTAGCTGTTTTCTTGTGTTTACATTATGCTAGTAAATGCTTGAAAAAGTTTTCCTTTCAGAGAGCGAAAAAAATAGGTATCGAGTTAAACTTGGAGGTTAATTTTGTTCAACAAATGTCTATATATTTCATCATCCAACTGTAAGGCAACAAGTAGCAATCAGAGAGATGTGTACTCAAGGAAGGCTTAGAGTGGTGTTCTGTAGTCCAGTTAAGGCCACACCTTTCTCTTCTTGGACCCCTTACTTAGGACTTGTGAATTAATGATGGGAAGAAAAATATTGTAGTTAAATTTTAGAGTTGCCATGCAAAATGTCTTGTTTAATTTTTAATTTAAGAGGACTGTTACCTACTGAAGACTTTATTTAAATTTTTTTTATTGGAGTATAATTGCCTTACAATGTTGTGTTAGTTTCTGCTGTACAGTGAAGTGAATCAGCTATATGTATACATACATCCCCTCCCTCTTGGACCCCCCCACTTCCCACCCATCTAGGTCATCACAGAGCACCTCGCTGAGCTTCCTGTGCTTTATAGCAGGTTCCCACTAGCTATTTTACAGATGGTAGTGTATTTATGTCAGAACTAATCTCCCAATTCATCCCACCTTCCCCTTCCCCGCCTGTGTCCACACGTCTGTTCTCTATGTCTGCATTTCTATTCCCGCCCTGCAAGTAGGTTCACCTGTGCCGTTTTTCTAGATTCCACATATATGCGTTAATATACAATATTTGTTTTTCTCTTTCTGACTTACTTCACTCTGTATGACAGACTCTAGGTCCATCCACATCTCTACAAAGACCCAATTTCATTTCTTTTTATGGCTGAGTAATATTCCATTATATATATATATGTACCACATCTTCTTTATCCATTCATCTGTTGATGGACATTTAGGTTGTTTCCATGTCCTGGCTATTGTAAATAGTGCTGCAGTGAACATTGGGGCACATGTAACTTCTTGAATTGTGGTTTCTCAGGGTATATGCCCAGTAGTGGGATTGCTGGGTCATATGGTAGTTCTATTTTTAGTTTTTTAAGGAACCTCCGTACTGTTTTCCATAGTGGCTGTATCAATTTACATTCCCACTAACAGTGTAGGAGAGTTCCCTTTTCTCCACACCTTTCCAGCGTTTATTGTTTGTAGATTTTTTGATGATGGCCATTCTGACTGGTGTGAGGCGATAACCTCATTGTAGTTTTGATTTGCACTTCTCTAATAATTAGTGATGTTGAGCATCTTTTCATGTTGCCTCTTGGCCATCTGTATGTCTTTGGTGAAATGTCTATTTAGGTCTTCTGCCCATTTTTGGATTGGGTTGTTTGTTTTTTTGATACTGAGCTGCATGAGCTGTTTGTATATTTTGGGATTAATCCTTTGTTGATTCATTTGCAAATATTTTCTCCTATTCTGAGGGTTGTCTTTTCATCTTGCTTATGGTTTCCTTTGCTGTGCAAACACTTTTAACTTTAATTAGGTCCCACTTGCTTATTTTTGCTTTTATTTTCACTACTCTAGGAGGTAGGTCATAGAAGATCTTGCTGTGATTTATGTCAAAGAGTGGTTTTCCTCTAAGAGTTTTATAATGTACAGTCCTACATTTAGGTCTTTAATCCATTTTGAGTTTACTTTTGTGTATGGTGTTAGGTAGTGTTCTAATTTCATTCTTTTACATGTAGCTGTCCAGTTTTCCCCGCACCACTTATTGAAGAGGCTGCCTTTTCTCCATTTTATATTGTCTCCTTTATCAAAGATAAGGTGATCATATGTGCATGGGTTTATCTCTGGGCTTTCTATCCTGTTCCATTGATCTATATTTCTGTTTTTTGTGCCAGTACCATACTTTCTTGGTTACTGAAGCTTTGTAGTAGAGTCTGAAGTTGAGGAGCCTGATTCTTCCAGCTCCATTTTTCTTTCTCAAGATTGCGTTGGCTGTTTGGGGTCTTTTGTGTTTCCATACAAATTGTAAAATTTTTTGTTCTAATTCAGTGAAAAATGCCTTTGATAGGGACTGCATTGAACCTATAGCCTGCTTTGGGTAGTATAGTCATTTTCACAGTATTGATTCTAACAATCCAGGAGCATGGTATATCTCTCCATCTGTTTGTGTCATCTTTGATTTTTTCCATCAGTGTTTTGTAGTTTTCTGAGTACAGGTCTTTTGCTTCCTTAGGTAGGTTTATTCCTAGGTACTTTATTCTTTTTGTTGCAGTGGTGAATGGGATTGTTTCCTTAATTTCTCATTCTGATCTTTCGTTGTTAGTGTATAGGAATGCCAGAGATTTCTGTGTGTTAATTTTGTATCCTGCAACCTTACCAAATTAATTGATTAGTTCTAGTAGTTTTCTGGTGGCATCTTTAGGATTTTCTATGTATAGTACCATGTCATCTGCACACAGTGACGGTTTTACTTCTTCTTTTCCAACTTGTATTCCTTTTGTTTCTTTTTTCTCCTCTGATTGCTGTAGCTAGGACTTCCAATACTATGTTGAGTAATAGTGGTGAGAGTGCACATCCTGTCTTGTTCCTGATCTTAGAGGAAATACTTTCAGTTTTTCACCATTGAGAACGATGTTTGCTGTGGGTTTGTTGTATATGGCCTTTATTATGTTGAGGTAGGTTCCCTGTATGCCCACTTTCTGGAGAGTTTTTATCATAAATGGGTGTTGAATTTTGTCAAAAGTTTTTTCTGCATCTATTGAGATGATCATATGGTTTTTATTCTTTAATTTGTTAATATGGTGTATCACATTGATTTGCATATATTGAAGAATCCTTGCATCCCTGGGATAAATCCCACTTAATCATGGTGTATGATCTTTTTAATGTGTTGTTGGATTCTGTTTGCTAGTATTTTGTTGAGCATTTTTGCGTCTATTTTCATCAGTGACATTGGCCTGTACTTTTCTTTTTTTGTGATATCTTTGCCTGCTTTTGGTACCAGGGTGATGGTGGCCTTGTTGAATGAGTTTGGAAATGTTCCTTCCTCTGCAATTTTTTGGAAGAGTTTGAGAAGGATAGGTGTTAGCTCTTCTCTAAATGTTTGATAGAATTCGCCTGTGAAGTCATATGGTCCTGGACTTTTGTTTGTTGGAAGATTTGTAATTAGGGTTTCAGTTTCATTACTTGTGATAGGTCTGTTTATATTTTCTAATTCTTCCTGGTTCAGTCTTGGAAAGTTGTACCTTTCCAAGAATTTGTCCATTTCTTCCAGGTTGTCCATTTTATTGGCATAGAGTTGCTTGTAGTAGTCTCTTATCCTTTGTATTCTGCGGTGTCAGTTGTAATTTCTCCTTTTTCATTTCTAATTTTTTTAATTTTTATTTTAAAAATTTGTTTATTTATTTATTTATTTATTTATGTCAGGTCTTAGTTGTGGCATACAGGATCTTTGTTGCAGCATGCAGGATCTTTTGTTGCAGCCTGCAGGCTCTTCGTTGTGGCACATGGGCTTCTCTAGGTGCGGCACATGGGCTTCTCTCTTTTTGCAGCACGTGGGGTCTCTAGTTGTGGTGTCTGGACTCAGTAGTTGCAGCATGTGGGCTTAGTTGCCCCGCAGCATGTGGGATCTTAGTTCCCTGACCAGGGATCGAACCCTGCATTGGAAGGCAGATTCTTAACAACTGCACCACCACGGAAGTCCCTTATTTCAATTTTATTGATTTGAGTCCCCTCCCTTTTTTCTTGGTAAGTCTGGCTTAAAGGTTTATCAATTTTGTTTACCTTCTCAAAGAACTAACTTAGTTTTATTCATCATTGCTAATGTTTTCTTCATTTCTATTTCATTTATTTCTGCTCTGATCTTTATGATTTCTTTCCTTCTACTAACTTTGGGTTTTCTTTGTTCTTCTTTTTCTAGTTGCTTTAGGTGTGAGGTTAGATTGTTTGAGATTTTTCTTGTTTCTTGAGGTGAGATTGAATTGCTATAAACTTCCCTCTTAGAACTGGTTTTGCTGCATCCCATAGGTTTGGGTTGTCATGTTTTTGTTGTCATTCGTTTCCGTGTGTTTTTTAATTTCCTCTTTGCTTTCTTCAGTGATCTCTTGGTTATTTAGCAGCGCAGTGTTTAGCCTCCATGTATTTGTGTTTTTTACAGTTTTTTCCCTGTAATTGATTTCTAATCTCATAGCGTTGTGGTCAGAAAAGATGTTTGATACGATTTCAATTTTCTTCAATTTTCCGAGGCTTGATTTGTGACCCAAGATGTGATCTATCCTGGAGAATGTTCCATGTGCACTTGAGAAGAAAGTGTTTTCAACTGCTTTCAGGTGGAATATCCTATAAATATCAATTAAATCTATCTGGTCTATTGTGTCATTTAAAGCTTGTGTATCCTTATTTATTTTCTGTCTGGATGATCTGTCCATTGGTGTAAGTGAGGTGTTAAAGTCCCCCACTATTATTGTGTTACTGTCGATTTCCCCTTTTATGGCTGTTAGCATTTGTCTTGTGTATTGAGGTGCTCCTATGTTGGGTGCATAAATATTTATGATTGTTATATTATCTTCTTGGATTGATCCCTTGATCATTATGTAGTGTCCTTTCTTATCCCTTGTAACAGTCTTTATTTTAAAATCTATTTTATCTGATATGAGCATTGCTACTCCAGCTTTCTTTTGATTTCAGTTTGCATGGAATATCTTTTTCCATTCCCTCACTTTCAGTCTGTATGTGTCCCTAGGTCTGAAGTGGGTCTCTTGTAGACAGCATATATATGGGCCTTGTTTTTGTATCCATTCAGCTAGTCTGTGTCTTTTGGTTGGAGCATTTAATCCATTTACATTCAAGGTAGTTATCAATATGTTCCTGTTACAGTTTTGTAATAGTTTTGGGTTTGTTTCTGTGGGTCTTTTTCTTTCCTTGTGTTTCCGCCTAGAGAAGTTCCTTTAGCATTTGTTGTAGAGATGGTTTGGTGGTGCTGAATTCTCTTAACGTTTACTTGTCTGTGAAGCTTTTGATTTCTCCATTAAATCTGAATGAGATCCTTGTTGGTTACAGTAATCTTAGTTGTAGGTTTTTCCCTTTCAACATTTTAAATATATCCTGCCTCTTCCTTCTGGCCTGCAGAGTTTCTGCTGAAAAATCTGCTGATAACCTTATGGGGATTCCCTTGTATGTTATTTGTTGCTTTTCCCTTGCTGCTTTTAATATTTTTTCTTTGAATTTAATTTTTGTTAATTTGATTAATATGTGTCTTGGTGTGTTTCTCCTGGGGTTTATCCTGTATGGGACTCTCTGCATTCCCTGGACTTGGGTAGCTATTTCCTTTCCCATGTTAGGGAAGTTTTCAACTATGATCTCTTCAAATATTTTCTCATACCCTTTCTCTTTTTCTTCATCTTCTGGGACCCCTGTAATGCCAGTGTTTGTGCGTTTAATGTTGTCCCAGAGGTCTCTGAGACTGTCCTCAATTCTTTTCATTCTTTTTTCTTTATTCTGTTCTTCAGCAATTATTTCCACCAGTCTATCTTCCAGGTCACTTATCTGTTCTTCTGCCTCAGTTATTCTGGTATTGATTCTTTCTAGTGTATTTTTCATTTAGTTACTGTGTTGTTCATCACTGCTTGTTTATTGTTTAGTTCTTCTAGGTCTTTGTTAACATTTCTTGTATTTTCTCGGTCCGTGCCTCCATTCTATTTCCGAGATTTTGGATCATCTTTACTATCATTACTCTGAATTCTTTTTCAGGTAGGTTGCATGTTTCCTCTTCATTTATTTGGTCTTGTAGGTTTTTGCCTCGTTCCTTCGTTTGTAACATATTTTTTTGTTGTCTCATTATTTTTGATGGTTGGGGCTGTGTTCCTGTCTTACTGGTTGGTTGACCTGAGGTTTCCAGCACTGGAGTTTGCAGGCAGCTGGGTAGTGCTGGCTCTTGGTGTGGGGATGAGGACCTCTGCGAGACCTCACTCTGATTAATATTCCTGGGGTCTGAGGTTCTCTGTTAGGCCAGTGGTTTGGACTCGGTGATCCCACCACAAGAGCTCAGGCCCAACCCCCAGCCTGTGAACCAAGATCCTGCAAGCCACCTGGTGTGTGGCCAAAAAAAAAAAAAAAAAAGGAG
>NW_006799036.1:0-591 GCF_000442215.2 Lipotes vexillifer | reverse complement strand
CTTTATTTTTATAGGCAAAATACTTTAGATGATCCTAAAATATTTTTCCCATTTGATTTTTTTAAACGTTTTTATCGGAGTATAATTGCTTTACAATGGTGTGTTAGTATCTGTTTTATAACGAAGTGAATCAGTTATACATATATCCCCATATCTCTTCCCTCTTGCGTCTCCCTCCCTCCCTATCCCACCGTTCTAAATGGTCAGAAATCACGGAGCTGATCTCCCTGTGATAATGGACTCCTTCCTAGCTATCTAAAGGGGAGGGTTTTTAAAGGCCACATTTGGGGTGAGGGTTGCAGCTCATGGACTTTCTTCTGATTGGTTGGTTGTGAGGTAACAGGGTGATGTTTTGGAAACCTGAATCATCAACCTTCTGGTTCCAACTAGTCTAGGGTCTGTGTGATTGTGGTTAGCATGTAGTCAGCATCCTCCACCTGGGTGGGATTCTTAGTTTCTGCAGAAGAGCCCAAAGTTATGCATCAGGATGGTATACTGTTTAAGCTATCATTACTTTCTTGCTTGACCGCTTTTCCTTTGTTTCTCTATTCCCTCACTTCCCTAATTAGTAACTGCTTGAGTCTGCTCTTT
>NW_006799035.1:1002552-1002795 GCF_000442215.2 Lipotes vexillifer | reverse complement strand
CGTCTGTTTTTTGCTCAGACAGGACGGGGTTAAAGGAGCCGCTGACTCGGGGGCTCTGGCGCGTTCAGGCCGGGGGCAGGGAGGGGCACGGAGTGCAGGGTGGGCCTGCGGCGGCAGAAGTCGGCGTGACGTTGCAGCAGCCTGAGGCCCGCCGTGTGTTCTCCCTGAGAAACTGTCCCTGGATCCCGGGAACCTGGCAGTGGCGGGCTGCACAGGCTCCCCGGAAGAGGGGTGGGGATAGTG
>NW_006799035.1:973258-1001104 GCF_000442215.2 Lipotes vexillifer | reverse complement strand
CGAGAAAAAAAAACACCCCCCCCACCAAAAAAAAAAAAAAATAAAAAAAAAAAAAAAAAAAAAAAAGTTTTAATTGATGTATCTATATATTTGTCTTACAAATTCTGTGAAAATATAGAAAAATGATATAAAAATTATAACTAAATATTAAATCAGTGTTATCATGGTTATCATTATGGACCATGGAATCAATGAGAATTCCCAATGCTGTAGGAATTAGTGTAGTGCATATTAATAATAAATATGTATTAATGTCCAAACATATAGTGCCTATCACATCATATGGACTAAATCACATGATATGGACTAAATACCTATTTTTATGTATTTATGTCTTTTATATATTTATTTTTTTATTTATTGTAAGATAGCTAGCTAGCTAGCTAGGTCAGTATTTATAGGAAATTGGGTTTGGGGTGATTTTTTTACTTGTCTGGTAGGTTGAATTATTTGCTTCAATTCTTTCCCCCCCTCCCTGTAATCTTTTGCCCTGCAACCTCTCAATTTCTTCCAGCACACACAAAAAAGGAGTACACTTCCTTCCCTACCCCTCGATGTTGAGTTCACTCATGCGACTTGCTTTCGACAATGGAATTTTAGAAGGTAGAACACCATGTGTTTATGCTGTCTCTCTAGCTCTTTGCCATCACCATGAGAAGAATACACCCTGGCTAGCTACTGGCTTCAAAAGGAGAATGGAGAATGTGTAAGCAGAACCACCCCAGCAAACCCAAAGACATGAGTAAAATTCCTCTGAGAGTTTTCTGGGAAGTTTTAATACATCAAAAGATAACTGATAGAATTTAATTCCCTTTTTTTCCACAGGGCTTTTTAAAACGTCTCTTCCAGGAAATCTTCTCAATACTCTTCCCTTTTCTCTAGGCTGAAAGAGATGCCTCTCCTCATGTTTGTGCATTATCCTCTCCATATCTTTATCACTGAACTTACCACATTATGCTATAATTCTGTTGATTTTGTTATAATATTTCACCAGACTGATTTTCTATAAAGCAGGAGATGTATCTTCAATTGTTTTTGAAAAAAGTCTATGCCTCATATATAATAGCAGTCAAATAAGGATTTAATAAATGAATTAGTTTATAGAAATGTCTAATACACAAAGTGAAATTACATCCACTTTGGAATGGTACAAAATAACATCTTATGGTAGATTGAGTGGTCCCAATTTTTGCCTCCTTATAATAGTAATATATATCCACACCCTTGCCATGTCTCAAGGTGGGCAGAATGTATTTCATCAGCCCTTAATTTTGGGCATGACCATTTGACTAGCAATGCCAATGAACTGTTAAGCACACATGACACAGTGAGGCCTAAAAAAATAATGCAGCAGTTGAGTTTGCCCTCTTGTGCTTCTGTTATTGTCATGTGAAGAACATGTTCCAGGTAGCCCACTAGTCCCACTGATCCAAGAAAGACATATGGAGCAGACTTGGACTTAACTTATAGCTTGGAGCCAAGTTCAGTTTAAGTCAGCCAACTTCCAGCCAGCACACAGATGTGTGAGCAGGAATAAATGATTGTTATTTTGTAGATCAGGGTTGTGGAATGGTTTGTTACAAGCCCAGTTGTGGCAATGATTGGTACTTATTTATGAAGAGATTTTTTCATGTGAATAGTTAATGAATAAACCTCATAGTTTATTTTATACCCACAGAGAAATTTTCTAGTGCTTACAAATTTTCAAAATCAATCAAAATGAATCTAGTATGCCTCATGACATAAAGCAAATTCTTATTGACAGAGTTATATTATATCACCATAATAGCAGATGAGTATTTATAATTTTAATTAATTTCAAACTATGAATCATACTATTTTTTCCTCTAGATATGTGTGTATATATATACATGTACAAATACACACATGCACATATATATATATATTTTTGTATCTTTTGACCACTGTGAAAAGGATAATTAGGCTAAAGCAAAGCTCCTAATTATATATATATAAATAATGTAATTATATATAAATAACATATATATAATTTTATATATATATATATACACATGTATATAATTAAGCTAATGTTTAGATATGTGGTCAACACTGCTGGTTATTTATGCCCTATTATCCATTTTCCTTCTTCTTATAGTACCGATAAGGTCATCTGGACTACAGATTCCCAGTCTCCCTTCAAGCAAGGTATGTTTGTGTACTGGGCAATGGCATGTAAACAGACATAATCTCTGCCTCCTGTAAGTAATACCCTTAAAGAAAAGGGAAATATCTTTCCTTCCCTCTTTCCTCTTCACTTTTGTATAGGTGGTAGTGAGTCATCTAGGAACCTATATGTGGACAAACCACAAGATAGAAGGAAGCTGACCCTGTGATTAATTTGTATAACACAACTGCCATACCAGCATGGGTCTTTAACTTGTGTGAGAATAAATTTCTGTCTTGTTTGTGCCATTGGTAATACTATATTTGACATGTGTATCATAAATATGCATATCCTGTTCATCTGAGTTATTGCAATTAGATGGCCTACATTTTTACATATTTTTAAAAATTACAAAATATATGTATATTAATGCGCTTGTGCATTGAGTAAGAAATCAGAAATTTTACCCTCTGCACTCCCCTATCTAGGAATGATCATCTTAAGAGTTTGGTGCTGTTATTACCCTTGCCTGACTGGGCCAGTTGTCATGTCTGCATTCCTTCCTGTGTAAGGAATTAGATGTCAAACACATCTCTCCAGAGCAAGTGATCCCAAGTCCCTGGGCTTAGAGGCTGCCAAAGAGAAGAGGGGAGAGGAGGGAAGCAGAGGAAAGGAGAGGGGGAGTGAGAGGAGGGGAGAAACAGGACAGGCTACTTACTGCCTTCTTGCGTTTTGAATAAGCCTGATGTAAGACTAACATTGGTGGCTCTTCCAGTAGGTGTAGGGGTTGGGAAGAGGGGGTGGAGATCAAAGACAATTTATTGCAGACAATTTATTTATCTGGAATAGCAGAAGTGATTGAGGTGAGTATGGGCATCTGACAGCTTTCTCCCTGGTAGTGATTTATTACACTCAACTCTATTTCTGGCAGGTATGTATCCTTCTAGCTCAATTTTAAAAGTTGCATTAAACTTGACTACAATTAACAATGGGCAAAGTGACTAATTTTATGTGTCAATTTGGCTGGACTATGGTGCCTAAGTATGTGGTCAAATATTATTTTAGATGTTTCTGTGAGGGTGTTTTTAGATGAGATTAATATTTAAATTGGTGAACTTTGAGTAAAACAGATTACCCTTCATCATGTGGATGGGTCTCATCCAGGCAGTTGAAGGCTTGAATAGAACAAAAGACAGACCTCTCCCAAGTAAGAGGGAATTCTGCCTTCGACTTGAACTGCAGCATTGACTCTTCCCTGAGTCTCCAGCCTCCTGGCCCACCCTGCATATTTTGGACTTGTTAACCTCCATAATTAGGTAAGCCGATTTCTTAAAACAAATCTCTTCATATATTCAGGGAAAACCCTGGCCAATACAAAGGCATAACCAAAATAGTTACTAAATATGAATTATGTTCATATTCATTGTCTAGGAGAAACTTCAGCTCCACATGAAAGTAAGATGATGGTGATGATAATTGCAATATAGCTATACAAATTATATTATCATTCACTTTATTTAAAACCTCACAGTGTTATATTGTCCTTAACATACTACCAGCCAACTATCTTGGCCCCTATATTTTATTTATTAATTTATCAAACAAAACTATTGTGTATAGCAAACTAGTTCAACTATAAATCAAATAATTTACCATAACACGTAAACAGGAATGTTTACCCAGTAAAGTTTTACCTTAGGTTTGGTCTGTAACTAGTGGAAAATGCTCCCTTGTACTAATGAATAGATTCAGTGAAGCTAGCCAAAGCACCTGCCAAAAATACCTTAAAAACATTCCTTTTACAGAACCCCCAAAATTAAGTGTTCAAAATGTTAATTCAGGGTACTAAGGGAACAAGCATGTACCTTGTGTTAACCAGTGTGTATATGAAGTGGGAATTCAAATTACTGAGGCTTAATTTTATAAAGATATCTGGGACCTAGCAATAATTTTTGGGTAAGGTGTTTATATAAGGCACTACTCAAGTAAGTCAATATATTTCTCTCAATTTTTTTATTCAATAAAATACCTTTCTAAATTTCCCTTTTTTGTGGAGGAAGGGATGCTTTTATAATACACCAAGGAAAACAAGGAAATTATTATTTTTGTAATTGTTTTCAAACTTGTGGGGTCAAAAATGAATATTCTCCAAGCTTCAGGTGGAAGCCCACTCAAGCTGGGACACACCAAAAAAATATTTTCCTAGATTTGGGTTCTCCATATTGATACCTATCCTTACCTTTTGTGTCACAGGAAAGATCACTGAGATAAATGCCTTTCCCATGCTTTAGAGCCCATCCAGTCCCATTTCTTCAAAAATATTGTTTTACAAATTAATCATCAGTTCTTTTTTCATAGCTTCATCTTACCACTCTTCACTATTTCCTTCTTTTCTGAAAATAAACGTATATACTTAATTTCTCCTATCTTGAAACACTCTCCCTTAGCTCTGTGCACCTTGATCACAATCACTCCTTTATTTCACAGCCAGACTTCCTGCAAGGGTTGTTACAGGCTTGCTCTCTCCACCTCTTTATTCAGTAATTCAGAAATATTTCTAAGCCAAAGCTTAGAGCTTGAACTTTGCACATGTCATCAAATTCTTAACTGTCTGAGGAAATATATGTAGATATCCCTATTTTCAATTTATAGATGAAGAAACTGAGATTAAAAGAGGCCAAAGGATTTACTAAAGGTAACCTATATCCAAAACATGTCCACCACGATATAGGTATTGTCATCCTTCCCTAAAATTGTTCACTGATGGAGTGCTTACTCTGTTAATATGTTTAAGGCACTGGTCAAGCTCTTTACCCACTTTTTCTTGTTTATTGCTTATGACATCTCTGGGAAGTGGATGCTCCCATTCATTCCTCAACCTCCATTCATCTTCCAAATTCAAATGAAATGGTTTTTTTACTTAAAAAATTTTTTTTTACTTCCTATTTTTATTTTTAATTTTTATTGAAGTATAGTTGATTTACAATGTTGTATTAGTTTCAGGTGTACAGCAAAGTGAATCAGTTATACATATATGTATACAACCAATCTTTTTTAGATTTTTTTTCCCATGTAGGCCATTACAAAGTATTGAGTAGAGTTCCCTTGCTATACAGGAGGTCCTTATTAGTTATCTATTTTATATATAGTAGTGTGTATATGTCAATCCCAATCTCACAATTTGTCCTTCCTCTCCCTTACCCTCTGGTAACTATAAGATTGTTTTCTACATCTGTAGCTCTATTTCTCTTTTGTAGATAAGTTCATTTGTACCCGGTTTTTAGATTCCACATATAAGCAATATCATATGATATTTATTGTTCTCTGACTTAACTCAGTGTGACAATCTCTAGGTCCATCCATGTTGCTGCAAATGACATTATTTCATTCTTTTTTATGGCTAATGTTCCATTGTATATATGTACCACATCTTCTTTATCCATTCCTCTGTTGATAAATGAAATGGTTTTTAAATTGTGAAAAATCTATTAATAGCCAGATCAAGTGAACACTTCTTTTTCCTTTTTATTTATTTCTCTGTGGCATTTTAGTATTTCTGAGCACTCTTTGTAGAGGAAGATACCTTCATTAATGTTAAAGTGAAAAAAAAGAAAACCCTTGGCTTACACATTTTTAATAGGAAAATTAGAAAATGTTAATAAAAAGGAGAAAAAAATCAATAGTAATTCTATTATTCAAAGATGATTACCATTACCATTTCACTGTATATACTTATAGATTTTTTTTCTGATACACACACACACATTAATATACACAAACAATTTTCTGGCCCCTCCATCATTATCAGTTTGCTTGAATCACTCTTTTCTGGTCCTCTGCCTATTTCCTCAAACACTACTTGTCAATCTCCTTTACTGATAGCCTCTTTCTCTCCGAATCCCTTAAGTGTTTCTGTTTCCCAGGGATCTAACTATGCTCTTCTCACTATCCATACTCATACTGTAATATATTATCAGGCACCTGATTTCTACTTCTAGCTTCCTGTTGCAGTTTCATCACCGTATTTTCAGCCTTTACTAACAATTTACTCTACTTTTCAAGGCTCCACCCTTCACCCAGTCTCCAAGTCAATGCCATTTGCTTTGACTTTTAATACAGCAGTACTTATTTCTATATCAACTATTTACTACCTAACAAATCATCTGAAAATTTGGTGGGTTAAAACATCAAACACTTGTGTGGATCAGCAATTGAGCTAGGCTCAGCTGTGATTCTTATGTATCTGTAGTCATCTGAATGCTCAGCTGGGTACAGATGATCTAAGATAGTATATTACTTTTCTATTGCTACCATAATAAATTACTACAGACTTAGAGGCTTAAAACACACAAATTTATTATCGCACAGTTCCATAGGTCAGAAGTCTAAATTTACTCAGCTCGTTTCTCTGCTCTGGATTTCATAAGGAACAAAATTAATGTGTTGGGTAGCTGAGTTCTTATGAGAAGGCTCTAGGGAGAATCCACTTCCAAGCTCATTCAGGCTGTTGGCAGAGTCTAATTCCTTATGGTTGCAGGCAGAGGTCCTCATTTCCTGTCAGCTGGGGGTTGACATTAGCTATTAGGTAGAGGAATTTTTTCTTCTACATATCAGAACCAGCATCAGTGTTTTGAATACTTCTCATGCTTGGAATCTCTTGGACTTCCCCTTCTGTCAGTCTCTCTGACTCATTTTTCTGCTTTTAAATGAAACTTCAACTAGTCATATAAAAGGAAACATGTTAACTCTGGAACGCAAAATACAATTGAATTTTGTATTCACAGGGACACAAATGAAACTTGTAGTTTTTCAGTTGATACTCCCATTCCATTTTTTCATAAGAAGGGAAGTATATTAAGATGTTCTGCTACATTTTCTTTCATTTATTCTGTCAAATTCTTTTGGTTTCAAGGTACAGAAACCAACTTAAACTAGATCAAGTGAAAAGTTGTTTTTTATAAAGCCACAGATGTCTCAGGATTCCAAAGAATGAAAATAATTAATGTTGGTCTTCATGGAATTTGGATTTGGGATGTCCTAGCTAAATGATGGTATTCTCTTTTTGCACATAGAATACTTTCATAAAATGCCAACATCAGAGAGGGCCACTCTGTGACCATGATAGAGCAAGAAAAAAACAAGCCCACTTAATAATCATGTGTGAATACAAACAAAACATCAATAATTGTGGAAGCCACAGATAGCAAACACTTCCCTCTTCTAGCTAATATGAGTGACTGTTTCTTCTTTACCAATTATAGCTTTAGCCTCACTCTAGTGTACCTTTCTTATAAATAAGATTTACTGAGATACCCAATTGTAAAATTGTCCCATTTTCTGACAGAACCAAATTCAGGGCATCACCCCTTGTACCCTCCCCCAACTCATCCAACTATAGCCCAGCTCTTATAAGTGTTTTCTAACATCCCCTTACTGAAAACTTCCACAGTTCTCCATAGTATACATTCTCTCTCATAGCACCAAGCAGTAAAACCTAACTTGTTCAACTATAGGTATGTTCCTTGTGGTCTTTTTCTAGAGGGTATGACAGAACATAAAAGTTGACAACGTACCCAGATTTTCTTTACTTTTACCCAACATTAACTGTTATCCATTTTGTTGAATAGTAAGGCCACTTTTAAAGTGTCAGAGTTGGTTCTTTAACATTAAAGTTTGAAAAATTTTGTACAGTTTTTATAGCTTCAAAAAATTCAGTTCTGCCAATGGGTGGTTGCCAGAGGCAAGGGGTGAGGGTGGGAGAAATGGGTGAAGGTGGTCAAAAGGTACAAACTTCCAGCTATAAAACGTAAGTCTTGGGGATATAATGTAGACCGTGGTCACTACAGATAAAAATACTATATTGTATATTTGAAAGTTGCTAAGAGAGTAGATCTTTAAAGTTCTCATCACACACACACAAAAAACTTTGTAAGGTGATAGATGTTAAATTAGTCTTATCATGGTGACCATTTTGCAACATATACATATATTGCATCATTATCTTGTACACCTGAAAATGTTATATATCACATGTCTCAATACAAATTTTTTAAAAAATTCCATTCTGTTTCTTCATTTAGTGATTGCCATGCATGTTCTCTTATATTTAATGATATCCCTCAAATGCTGTGCTTACCAAACAAATACTCTTGGATAGCATTGTTTCTTTAAAGTAAGTTCATTTAAGAGCTAATTAGAGCCACATTCTGAATTAGAATACACCATTTAGTAGCATGCTGAGACAATGGTTGTGATTGCAGAGTACAATGTGAAAAGTTTATAATGCTGTATTTTTAGTAGAATAAAATAAGATATAGTTAGTTACACTAATTTTTATATTGAACTACTGCCTAGAAGAATTGTTTAATCACTAGTTCCAAGGACAATAATATTTAACAAGATAAACATTTAAGTAAATGGAGATTTTTAATACTCTGCTATCAATTGCAAATTCAATTTAATAGGGAAAACTTTCTCATGAATTCTTTTTTCACTATCTCATCTAACCCACTTAAACTAGTTTGGGCATTTTTTCCCCCTAATTCTTATAAAATGTCAGAAGTGGAAAAAGAAATAATATTTCTATTTGTACTCCTTACAAATGCAATGTTTTATCTATCAAAGATTATGTTTAACTCCTACTTTGTCATAAAATGTATATGTTATAGCAGTATGAGATAATCTTTTTTTATATTTATAGTAATTAACCATCTAGATGGACAATAATATGTTCAATGGAATTGCAGAAATTTCAAACAAAGCTAAATTTGTATTTAGGTCAACTAGATCTTTTAAATTAACCACTATAGATCAGCAGTACTAGACCCTATTCAGGGGAGGCATAAGCAAATAGGATAAATACTCTTTTCTTTAAGAGTCTTTTAGTATGACTTAGTTATTCTGAGTTAAAGGACAAGAATCTGTCCTTTAATTTAATTTAATTTGTGGGAAAAGAATTGAAAATAATAATAATAGACATTTATTGAGGACTAACCATGAATCGCTGATATGTAAAATACTCAGAAGAGTATTATTCTGGAGATAAAATCACTAAAAAAAAATTGTACTTAAAAATGTAATTAGAGACCATATTCCTGTAGAATATTTTTCCCCTTTAGTTTATTAAGAACAGAGATGACTTAGTTTGTTAAGGAAGATTGTTAAATATTTCAATTTGAGATTCAAGTATTAATCAGAATGTTCTTTTTGTTCTTTAATCTTACAGATAACCTCTATTATCTGTAAGTTGTTTAGCTACTTTAAAAAATTGTATTGACTTTTGGTTCTTTCTCTGTGGTTTATTCAGAGAATAAATAGTATTAAAGTAGAACTTTAAAAATTGGAGCAAAAAAATTAAAGGTACAGATTCTAAAAGGATAAATGTCGAGATCTTAATGGTCTCTCCCCCAAAAAGTATAGTTAATTACTTTTACACTGGAGATACAAAGGTCCAGTTGAGATCTAATTCTAAACTTTGCCCAAGTCTTTTCAGCAGCTTTTACAGAAAAGAGCAAAGGGTTGATGATGAAATGATCACAGATTTTGAAATTTGTAAAATAGTCCTGAACCTCTGCTTTGAGTCTAACTTGCCATACAGATCTGGACAGAACTGGGCGCATTCTTTAGTACATTATAGTTCTTCAAAATGTAGGATAATTAACTTTGGTGCGGGATGTAGGTTGGTTTTTGCAGACTAGTTATTAGACTCTTTCTGTTGGTAAGCCTGTGCCTAGAGGATTGCTATCTCTATTCTAAACTATGAAGTTTAGGGGAAGTTAAAAATGTTCCTGTTGGGTAAGCAAAGAAAGGAAGGATGAGAAAGCTATGGATAGTGAAGTTAGTGACAGTGAGAGTGTGACAGGTGTTTATGTGATCAGATGAGCAATGTAGTAAATTAAGTTATCACATTTCATCCAACTGAAGATGCATTTTTTTTTCAAATACTAGCATGTCTAAAATTAGAACGCATCTTACAATGGCTGTCAACTAAGTGTCAGTTGTGGTATACTAGTTAATGCCTGCACAGGTGCAAACTAGGCATAGCTATTTATACTTTATTCACCTAACTGAGTTATGTGTGTTTTTGGAAATATATCTATTGTTACTACACTTTAAACTATGCAACCGAAGCAGGAGAGATTACCAAGTCTGTTGAAATAGATAAAACAAATTGTAAAGACAGGCTAGAATGACCAAATTCATGCATCACACAAGATATAAAGTATTGAAACATCAATTTGTTTAAAAACTTCCTGTTGTTTTTTAACAGAAGCTGCTTAATTTCCAACAAAATGTAATTCAACTGAGAAAAAAATAAAACTATGAGCTTTCAAATAGAAAAGCACCAGCATCACAACTTTCAGAATGAATATCAGAAACTTGAAAGACAAATCTTGGAGACAACAAAACAGGAGTCTTTTAAGAAATGCTGCATCACCAACAAAATTTGATGAAACAGAGAATAATATTGTGTTGAAAGTCATGGAAAACAATGACTCCAAATTAAAAACAAAATATAGTAGAGTTAGATTTTATGAAGAAGTTTTTAGGAATAAACAAGCCAATTTCCTTAACTAACATTTTCCTCATGTGATATATGTTAAAAATCTATACCTAAATAGATATGTTTTCAATAAAAATTATAAGTGAAAGAGCATTTATAACTAGTGTTAGTGCAAGTTCATGTGCCCGAAGCACAGTGAGGCCAAACAAATTGGAACGTCAGGAGTTTGGAGTAGAGAAAGTTTATTGCAGGGCCATGCAAGGAGATGGGTGGCTCATATCCTAAAAAGCCCTGAACTCCCCAAAGGGTTTTGGCAAAGCATTTTTAAAAGCCAGGTTGCGGGCCTGGGGTGGGTGTGGGTGTGTCGCAGGGTACGTGATCTTCTCGTGCATGTTCTGTCTGGCTGATGTTGAGGGAACAGGGTGGTGTCCCAAGGTTAACATTATCAGTCCTTAGGCTCCAGGAAGCTCATGGTCATAAAGTAGTTAACATCTTCCATTTGGTCAGGGGTTTTCACATCTGTAAAACAATTCAGGAAATGTGGATCAAATACTGTTATCTAGATACTTCAGAGAGGAGCTAAAGCAAAGGATATGGGGGAAGGCCTCATAGGGTCCTGCTTGGTTACATTAGGAGCATTTGCTAATATTGTATCATAAAAGATAGTGGGGCATCTTCTAATATAATAATTTATTATAACTTCCATGATCTAATAGTATAGTATTTTAAAGCACTTTTTAAAAATGTCGTAAGCCCAAATTTAAGGATATGTAATATTTAAATATTAAAATGCCCATGTATTGGTTGATCCCTTTTGCCCATCTGGTATTACAGAAGTATTAGGCTATCCCTTGTTAAATCTTCCTCACCTGTTTGTCTAATAACAGAGGAAAAGGAAGAGTGACTACATTATCATAATCATGGCTTACAGTGATTGAATACCTCCAGTTATTGAGCTGAGTGTTCTTTGTGGGCTACCTCATATAATCCTGACAAAGATCTGAACAAGACATAATTCTATACACCATTCTAGTATGCAAATGAGGAAACTGAAGCTGAGAGAAATTACGCTCAATGTCACATACTTAGTATGCAGTAGAGTCTGTATTTAAATTCAGGCAATCTTGCTCCAGAGTCTGTGCTCTTCACCTCTGTTCTATGCAGGGAGATTATATTGCATAGTGATTAAAGCATAGACACAGAAGACTGGTTGGGTTAAATTCCACTCTGTCACTAACCAGTTGTGTGACTTTAGAAAAATGACTTGACCGCTCTGTCTCAATTGTCTCTTCTGCAAAATGGTTATGAAAATAGTAATAATAGTATCTTCCTCATTAGGACGTTTTAAGGATAAATAAGTTAATATATGTAAAGCATTTAGAACAATGTCTGGTATATGACTTGCACTATCTAAATTTTAACTAATAATATACAATCTCTTTTATATTATGATTGGCCAGAAGGGGGATTATCTGCCCTGAAAGAAACAACCTGTTGATCTCAGAAAAATCTATCTGTCCACATTCATTGTCAGCAGAATACCAAGTGAGATGGCTCTTTTCCAATTGTTCTATTTAATTGAAAAATTAGGATTAAAGGTCAGCATTTTTTTTAATGAGTTTTCCTATAGCCACATTAACCCTACTCTTTAAAGTGGTGCTCAGTGGACCTTTGTATTTTCTCATTGATGTTAGCAAATACAAATTTAAAGTCATTGTTATATTCCCCCCTTTTGGAACTAGATATGAGTATTCTAAAGTTTGCTTCATATTGTTAAATGCTTTTTTTTCCCCAAATGTGAGAATGCCAAGAAAGTTTAAAAGGACACCTGAAAAATCACAAGAACAGGTCATATATGTATAGAGATTATTATTGAAAGGTACTTAATGTTGTATTCTTTTTCCAAGAATTGTGTTGTCATAAATCCTTCTTGATAGAACTAAGTATTTGTTTTGGCCCTGAAAGTAACCCATGCTTTAAGAGTACTAGGGAATCATATTATAACATAGAGGGTAGATTACACAGTGACACAGATCTGGATTTTAATCCTTGTTCTGTTAATTACTAGTTGTATGACTTTGAGGAAATTGTTTAACTTTTATGAGTTTCTGTTTCTTAGTAAGCACTGAATAAATATCTATTTTATAGGACAGTTGTGAGGATTAAAAGAGTAAATTAATATAAAATATCTAATACAGAGACTTGAAAACAATTGTTTACTGTTCTCCTGTTCCCTTACACCCATCCTCTGCCCCAGGCTTTTTCAAAAAGTAGGGCCACTGCTAGGATGTATGGGACACCAAGAAAATACTTCTGATGTGTCTCACTGTAGAAATAAGTAAATTGACTTTAAAAACTACAAAATTCATGGGCCCTTAGGACGCATAGTGATATATTAATGAAGATTTAGAATAGCAGCTAGAGAAGAGGCACATACATATTTATTTATTGCCAATCAGTGCAAATAAAGATTCTTCAGAGTATTCAGACACTATCCCCTCCTGTTTAAGTTTAGGAACCATTTCTTTTCGTTCTTTATTGTCAAAGTTGTGATTCCTGTCTAACGTCATAGCTCCCACCACAAGAATAAGAGATCAATGCTTATTTTTCACAAGGCCATGGCTCTTTAAAACATATTTTTGTTGGAACAATACTGGTCTTTTTGCCTCTGCATTTCCAATACTATTTATTTAATGCTGGTGTTAACAAACAAACAAACAAAAAAGCCTCCAAAATTCAACTGAGTAAAGATCTAATTGGCTTTATTCAACAATTCAAGTATCAGGCAGCATCCCATCTAGAAAATAGAGAGGAGCTCTGAAGAGCTGTACAAAATGAAAGTCTTTATAGGCATAAGGGGTGGGAAAAGGAAGCTCTAGCAAGGAGCGGATTGTTTCAGGCAAGGTCACCAGCAGTATGTGCAGTTAGGTCCCCATTTCATTTCTAATCCTTTTTATTTGGGCCTTCCCTCTTTTCACTTGATCAATTTTATACATTTTATTGACTATTAATTTTTTTGAAAAATGATTTTTTCTGTATTTGTCTTCTATTTTGTTGTTCCATAGTTTTCATTTTTATCTTTATTACTTCTTTCCTTCTACTTTTGTATCTAATTTGCTGTTTTATTTTTCTAAATTATTATGATTATTGATTTCTCATTTTTACTATATGCATTTAAGGCTGTAACTATCCTTCTATATATGACTTTGACTATAGCATTCAAGTTTTTATATAGTAATTTTAATCAGTTCAAAAATATTTTCTGATTATAATTAGTATTTCTACCTTGGCCCATGAAGCAATGTGAAGTTTTTCTTGATTTGCAAACGTATAATGATTTTTTAATTATTTGTGGGTTAGTTATTTATTCAGCTTAATTTCACTGTGATCAGATAGTGTGGTATGTATGTTATTAATATTTCAGAACTTTTAAGACTAGCTTTAAGGCTCAGTATATGGTTGTATTTCATTAATGTGTGATAAAATCTGTCACTATGATGATAAATTTGAAAT
Source organism: Lipotes vexillifer (assembly GCF_000442215.2). Classification (NCBI taxonomy): domain Eukaryota; kingdom Metazoa; phylum Chordata; class Mammalia; order Artiodactyla; family Lipotidae; genus Lipotes; species Lipotes vexillifer. The sequence goes on along the minus strand of NW_006799035.1, from coordinate 986,960 downwards.
TTTATGTAGTTCTATTAAAAGTACTTTTATATATATTTGGACCTATAAAAGTTTAGAAGTGTTGTGTAATCTTGATAAATTAAAACATCATTTATGGACCTTCTTTAGCTCTAGGGAGATATCTATATCTGTATCTATATTCTTAAATGTAATTTTTAGTTTATAATTGCTATAGTTATGTGAGCATTACTTTGTTTATCATTTGCCTTATTTTTTTCCAAATTGGTTTTCAACCTTTCAGCATCTCCTGCTGATTTTCATCATATTTAGTATAATTAACAAACTAAATATTTTGACTCTGTGCTTTACCATTTTTCCTTTAATGGACAAAAGAAAATGAAAGGTATCTCTAAAGGGGAAAACAGAATTTCTGTGATAATTAAATGCATTTTAATTATTTTAATTTTAGTATTTTAAAATTAATTTTATTTTGTTTAATTTTTAGTATTTTATTTAATTTTAGTATTTTCAAAACTATTATATAATAGATATATATGAAGTATGTATGTGAAGATATATGAAATAGATATATGTGAAGATATATTATTAGTAAATTAGTCATTCATAATTCAAAGTATGCAAATTTAACTTAGATAAAAAAAATAAAAGGTTATGCTCATTGAAGGCCCTGTTGTACCTATCCCACCAAAGACTATCCGATGAAATTATTGTATCCGATGAAATTATTGAAGGAATTTCTGTAGTATTAAACACATAACAGTTTGTGAGAACAATTCAATATCAAAAAATTTTAACTACACTAGATATTGTAAGATTTTTAGTAATCTACCATCTTAGAAATGACTTATAAAAACACTACACACAGCATATGCAATTTTTTTCTGGCCCTGGATAAAGAGTTTGAGAATTTCCATCCTGTGATTCATAATCCACATCACATGAAATAGAAGAAAAACTGAGGTTTGAGACCATTATCACAGTGTTAGGAAAGATATGCTTAATTTGTCTATAGTCCATATAACTGCTTTCCCACATTCATTCCTGACCACCACGCCACACATCTATGTCCTTAACTTTGTTCTACAGAGAAAGAAAACCAGTGTCAACTCTGGGATATTTTAAAGGTTATCATTATACATCTTCCCCCAATATCTGGAAGTGTACCTATGGATACAAGAAGGAAATGTTGTATTTCCAGGAACACAATAACTGACACTGAATGCAGCCAATATCAACAAGTAGGGGATGGATAAAGATTTACAGATATTTTTTTTATGATGGCATTCTTCTAGCCTTTTTTGAAATTGTATTGTTCAATTGATAGTTTGATCCTGCAATATTCCTAAGCAGATTGTATGGTTGTTAATATTATAAAATAGCGTATTTAAATAAATATGCTGGGACTTCCCTGGTGGTCCAGTAGTAAAGAATCCGCATTCCAATGCAGGGGATGCAGGTTCGATCCGTAGTCGGGGAACTAAGATCCCACATGCCGTGGGGCAAATAAGCCTGCATGCCACAACTACTAAGCTCGCGTGCTTCAACAAGAGAGCCTGCATGCCGCAAACTACAGAGCCCACGTGCTCTGGAACCTGCGTGCCACAACTAGAGAGAAGCCAGTGGGCCACAACAAAGAACCGCGCTGCAATGAAAGATCCCGCATGCCTCAACGAAGATCCTGCATGCCTCAATGGAGATCCCACATGCCTCAACTAAGACCCAATGCAGCCAAAAAAATAAATAAAATAAAGAAATATTAAATAAATAAGTAAATAAATATCCTGAGAATTTTAGAAGGCCCCTTAAAATGAGGGGGGCCCTTTACAAATGTGATTTTAAGACTAATTTTCCTGACCCTTAGTTTTGAATAGTATTATTTTTTTTAATGGGAAAACCATTTATTTTATAAATCAGGTGCTGGAGTTTAACCTTCGATTTCAATACCCTGGTAACCTTGAATACATTACTTAAAGTTGATGAACGTCATTTCTCTTTCCAACATAATGTGGCTAATAATACATACATGTGTTCTCTATACCTATTTGCTTTTGAAGTACTATCTTCAAGTCTTTACTGTTTTTTTATTTGCCTTTGTTGACAGAAGGTGAAGATAAGGCTAGTGAATCATGTTTTTCTGTTTTTTTTTAAATATTATTTAACAGTATTAAGTTGCATTGTTCTGCATTCTAAAATCTGTCTAGGAAATCCCTGAAGATCAAATGACAATAGAGTCTTTTACGGTAGAAAGGAAGATAAATGTTATTGGATGAAAGATATATATTTAAAAAATCATGTCCAAAGTCACTTCTTTATGCAATTAGGTAAGAGTCCTTTAAGTGCTATTTATAGGTACTAACAGATATTTTGTTTATGTGAAATCTCTAGGATATAGGAAAGCTTTTTGAACTTTATCAGTTAGCTTTTACTTCTTGGTAAACTACCCTAAAGCTAGCAGCTTAAGACAGCAACTATTTATTTGCTTATGAATCAGGGCTGGCCTCAACTGGGCAGTTCTGTTCTGGACCAGGCTTGACTAATCTTGGCAAGATTCATTCATGTGCCTATGATCAGTTGGTGGGTTGGCTGGGGCTGGTTTGTTTATGATGGTATTGACTAGGAAAACTGGGATAACTGGAGTCCTTTTGATATAGTCTCTCAATCCTTTACCAACCTAGGTCAGGCTTATCACATGTTGGTGTCAGAATTTCAAAAACAAGAGAAGGAGCTACAAAGCTTCTTGAGGCCAATGCTTAGAACTCAACAGCTCAACAGCACTTCTGGCATGTTCTTTTAGTCAAAGTAAGTCATAAGACACGCCCAGATTCCACAGGTGGAAAAGTACACTCCAATTTTTGATGGAAAGGATTTAAGAACTGTCCATCTTCTAAATCTACTACACCAAGTAAAGTGTCCAAAGAATTTAAATCAGCTATTTATCTCTGATGTCCAAACATTGTGAACAAAAATTGAAAAATTCACTCAACATTTAAATATTTTGTTCACAAATTTTGATAATAGCTGTAAATAAATTATACCACCTTGAATAAATTTTCCTGAATGTTGGACATTATAATTCTTTGTTAGAGGACATAAAACTTTAAAAAGTTATTAATATAGGAAATTTTAATATTCCTTATTAGTACTGATAAGCAGTGTGATGGAGAATAGAACATTGGCTGAAACAAGGTTTTGAATTATTTATGGATTTTATTTTCCATTTGTCTCTACCTTTATTATTGCAAAAATTTACGTTCTCTATTGGAATTGATAAGAACATTTGGTAACTTGATTTAAGAAATGTTTTATTAAAAATGAAGATTTTTACAGAAACTCCTGAGTATGTAACCTCAGTAGAATTTTACATAAACCAAGAAATAAATGGAAATCCTGATGAACTAAACGTGAATTAATCCTTCAGGCTTTTTTGGCAAAACCGCAAACTTAGTTCATGTAGTTAAAGGTTTTTCACAGCTCTAGCTTTGTCATCCTCTATTTATAATCCTTAACCTAGCACAAGCACTACATTAGAGGCTTAAAAAAATGAAGTTCTAAAGAATGACAACCTTCAGAAAAATGTGTTTACTGCTAGAGCGTAATGAATATATTTTATAGAATTTTGCATTTTGTTAAAAATGTGCATTAACTTATTTATAATTTTATCAGCATTGCAAAATCCAAGTATATATAATTTATATACCTATTCAAATACAGTTTATAGATGACAAAACTTTTAAAAAATTTATGAACATTAATATTGTACAAAAATAAATTATAATGCATTATTTTTTACTAGTTATTGAGCTGTTGAAAAATGAAGGAATAAAGTGAGGGATTATATTCAAAGCTGGCTAGTTCCAATTCATCCAGGAAAATATGGGGTAAGATTACAAAAATGTGGGTGGACGAAACTTTCTAGTTCAGGAAACAGACAAGGAAAGAGCTTAAAATCATATAGTTTTTAGAGAGATTGATGAGACTATTCTTCAGAGTATACATATGAAAACTGAGTCTTGGACTTAGGGTTGTAAAACTAACAACTATCATTTATTGATTGAAACTCAAATTTTATAACTTTAAGCCCAGTGTTCTTTGTTCAATACCAAAGTATAGAAGGAGGAAGATGAATAAGCTTCAGTGTCTTTGTATCACGTTTTAAAATGTTTACACTACTTAACAACTTTATTGTTATTCTGAAGATTATCAATAAAAAGGGTTTTGATGATTTTTATTTCTAATAATAAATGTCAAAAATCGGTACACTTACCACCTTTTCCCCTGAATATCTACATACCTGTTGGCTCATAATACAAAACATGGGTCAACTTCATTTCTGTCTCCCTCATATACATAAACATAAATGCACACACCCACACACAAGCATACCACCTGAAAATGTTAAAGATAATTTTTCCTTCCTCATCGTTATTGGGGCAAATGGTTTCTCAAGATATACACTTTGAGTTCATTTTAGAACTTCTTTTTTCATTTAATTTCCACATCACAAAATCCTTCCCTAATAACTCAAAATAAATCTTTCCTAATAGCTATTTTCCATTTTCAGACCTCCTAATGATCTCCCAGTCTGCTTTTGCCCTCTCCCTTGTGCCATCTCCCTAATTTATCTTTACAATCTGGGCCCTATATTCTCCCACAATATCCCAAATTTCAGCTATACTATACCATTTGATCTTTCTCCAACAAACTCTGCTTTCTCAGGGCTCCATGCCTTTGCTTATTCCATTCCTATACCTCCAACACCCTTCTCCACTTCCACTGCTTCATAAAAACTCAGTCATCCTTTAAGACCTGACTCAGGTATGCGTTCTTGTGTTCCATAAATGGCTCCACCAGCAGCAGTAAAACTATCTTCTGGTATACCAGGTGTACTTATAGGACAGTTAGGTTAAATCAAACTTTATGATAAGCCCTGAAAGCCCCCATGGCTAAAATAAACAAACAAATGTCCCCTGTAGTGCTATGGATTGAGAATAAAATACTGGCTAGGGAAGGTAGGTTGTTTCATTACATTGTGAACAAAGTCTATTTTAGACTCTTTCTATCCCCATTCCATTCCACTCATATGTGTTGAATTGTATAGATGACAGAAAAATCTCAATATTGTCAAATCACCCAATGCTCAATAATACCTTTTCTTTTTGGAAACTTCTATCACTATAAAAAACTAAATGTGTTTACCCCAAGGGCTGCTACTCCAAAATAATTTTGAAAAAGTATATATAATCGTATGTATTTTTAAGATGACTTCTAAATATTTTATAAGCTTAAAGCTTAGTGGATTGCAAATAATATAATTGTTGTTGCATTATAAACATTTCATTTAAAAAAAGTTAGATCACATTTTTGTGTCTATAAAATAGACCTGAAATGCCTTAGCAATTTAATACTTACTGTCCTGGTTGAATAGTTCCCCCCTCCACCCCCAAATCATGTCTGGAATTATTTATAATACTTTGTTATGACAACCCTAGGGGACTAATGCAGATTTTGGTACTGAGAGTAGGGTGTTATTTTAACAAATATCTAAAAATTTGTGGGTGGTTTTGGAGTTGGATAATGGGTAGAAGCTGGAAGAGTTTTGAAATGCATGATCAAAAAAATCTAGATTGTCTTGAAGAGAGTGTTGGTAGAAATATGGACATTAAAGGCCATTTTGGTGAGGACTCAGAGAGGAATAATGAACATGTTATTGAGCATTAGAGGAAAGAAAATCTTTGTTATAAAGTGGCAGAAAACTTGGCTAAATTGTGTTCTGCTGTTGAAGGGAAAGTAGAACTGTTAGTGATGAATTTGGATATTTGGTTGTGGAGAATTGATGAATATAGATGCAAAAATTCTCAACAAAATGTTAGCACCACATATTGAAGAGACTGTCTTTTCGCCAATGTATATTCTTGCCTCCTTTGTCATAGATTAATTGACCATAGGTGTGTGGTTTATTTCTGGGCTCTCTATTCTGTTCCATTGATCTATGTGTCTGTTTTTGTGCATCATGTTGTTTTGACTACTGTGGTTTTGTAGTATAGTCTGACATACATCCAGCTTTGTTCTTTTTTCTCAAGATTGCTTTAGCAAGTTGGTGTCTTTTGTGGTTCCATACGAATTTCAGGATTATTTGTTCTAATTCTGTGAAAAATGTCATGGGCATTTTGATAAGGTTTAAACTGAATATGTATATTTCTTTGGGTAGTATGGCCATTTTAACAATATTAATTCTTCCAGTCCAAGAACATGGGATATCTTTCCACTTCTTTGTATCATCTTTAATTTCCTTCATCAGTGTTTTATAGTTTTCAAAGTATAGGTTTTTTACCTCCTTGGTTAAGTTTATTCCTAGGTGTCTTATTATTTTTAATGCAATTTTAAACAGGATTTTTTTTTTACTTTCTCTTTGTGATAGTTCATTATTAGTGTGTAGAAAAGCAACAGATTTCTGTATATTAATCTTGTATTCTGCAACTTTGCTGAATTCATTTACTGGTTCTAAAATTTTGGGGTGGAGACTTTAGGGTTTTCTATATAAAGTATCATATCATCTGCCAATAGTGACAGTTTTACTTCTTCACTTCCAATTTGAATACCTTTTATTTCTTTTTCTTGTAGGATTGCTGTAGCTAGGACTTCCAATACTATGTTAAATAGAAGTGGGAAGAGTGGGCATTCTTGTCTTGTTCCTGAAGTTAGAGGAAAGGCTTACAACTTTTCACCAATGGGTATGTTAGCTGTGAGTTTGTCATACATGACCTTTATTATGTGGAGATGTGCTCCCTCTGTACCCACTTTCATGAGAGTTTTTATCATGAATGGGTATTGAATTTTGTCAAATGTTTTTTCAGTGTCAATTGAGATGATCATGTGATTTGTATTCTTCCCTTTTAAATTTAATTTTTATTTTATATTCCAGTATAGTTGATGTACAATGTTATGTTAGTTTTAGGTGTACAGCAAACATATACATATATCCATTATTTTTCAGATTCTTTTCCCATATAGGTTATTACAGAATATTGAGTTCCCTGTGCTATATAGTAGGTCCTTGCTGATCATCTATTTTATATATAGTAGTATGTAAATGTTAATCCCAATCTTCTACTTTATCCCTCCATATCCCTCCCCCACAGGTTTACTCTTTGGTAACCATAAGTTTGTTTTCAAGGTCTATGAATCTTTTTCTGTTTTGTAAATAAGTTCATTTGTATCATTTTTTTTTTTAGATTCCACATATAAGTGATATCATATGATATTTGTCTTTCTCTATCTGACTTACTTCACTTCATATGATAAACTCTAAGTCCATCCATGTTGTTGCTAATGGCATTATTTCATTATTTTTTAAGGCTAAGTAATATTCCATTGTATATATGTACCACATCTTTTTTATCCATTCCTCTGTTGATGGACATTTAGGTTGCTTCCATGTCGTGGTTATTGTAAATGAAATGAACATTGGGGGTGTATGTATCTTTCAAATTATGGTTTTCTCCAGATATATGCCCAGGAGTGGATTTCTGGCTCATATGGTAGTTTTCATGTGCTTTTGGCCATCTGTATGTATTCTTTAGAGAAATGTCTATTTAGATCTTCTGCCCATTTTTTGATTGGGTTGTTTTTTTGATATAGAGTTGCATGAGCTATTATCCTTTCCTTTGTTAATGTGGTGTAACACATTGATCTGCAAATATTGAGCCATCCTTGCATCCCTGGAATAAATCCAAATTGATGATGGTGTATGATCCTTTTTATATATTGTTAGATTTGGTTTGCTAATGTTCATAGAAACATTGGCCTGTAATTTTCTTTTTGTGTTGTGTCTTTATCTGTTTTTAGTATCAGGGTAATGGTGGTCTCACAGGATGTATTTGGGAGTATTTTGTCTTCTTCAATTTTTTGGAATAGTTTGAGAGGGATAGGTGTTAAACCTTTTTGAATGTCCTATTTATTTTTGCTTTTGTTGCATTTTTTTTTTGCAGCGGGGGGGTCAGATCCAAAAAAATCATTGCCAAGACCCATGTCAAGGAACTTATCTCTTATGTTTTATTCTGGTAGTTTTACGGTTTCAGGTCTTGCATTTAAGTCTTTAATCCATTTTGAGTTAATTTTTGTGCATGGTATAGACAGTGGTGTAGTTTCATTATTTTTTTCATGTGACCATCCAATTTTCTCAACACAATTTATTGAAGAGACTGTCCTTTTCCACTGTATATTCTTGGCTCCTTTGTCATAAATTAATTGACCATATATGCATGGGTTTATTTCTGGGCTTTCTGTTTGGTTCCATTGAGCTATGTGTCTGATTTTTTTGCCAATACCATACTGTTTTGATTACTATAGCTTTGTAATATAGTTTGAAATCAGGACCTGTGATACCTCCAGCTTTGTTCTTCTTTCTCCATATTGCTTTGGCTCTTTGGGGTCTGTTTTAGTTTCATACAAATTTTAGAGATTTTTTTTTTTTGTTCTATTTCTGTGAATAATACCACTGAAATTTTGATAGGGATTGCACTGAATCTGTGGATAGCTTTGGGTACTATGGGCATTTTAACACTATTAATTCTTCTAATCCATGAGGCATGGAATGTCTTTCCATTTATTTGTATCTTCTTCAATTTCTTTCATCAATGTCTTATAGTTTTCAGTGTATATGTTTTTCATATCCTTGGTTAAATTCATTCCTAGGTATTTATTCTTTTTGATGACATTGTACCTGCAATTGTGTTCTTAATTTCTCTTTCTGATAGTACATTATTAGGGTATATAAATGCAGCTGATTTTTGTATATTAATTTTGTATTCTGTAGCTTTACTGAACTTGTTTATTAGTTCTAATAGGTTTTTTTTGGTGGGGTCTTTAGGGTTTTCTGCATATGGTATCATGTCATCTGCAAATAGTGACAGTTTTACTTCTTCCTTTCCAATTTGGAAACCTTGCCTTTATTTTATTGCCTGATATCTCCAGCTAGGACAAAAAGTCTACTTTTTTATAATTCTTTTTTATCCTAGATTTCAGAAACTTATTTTTCAAAGGAATAGTTCTTTGTCAACAAACTGTATCTTATTATTTTCAAGAGATTCTGCCTAGTTTTATTGGGGACTATTTATAGATCATAAACATATTCTTAAATTGCGAAGCTGCTTGAGAGAAGGCCTACGGAAGGCAGACATGTAGGTGTCATTCATACACAGGGTTAGTGTATGTTAGCCTTGAAATGGCATAGAGCAATGAGTGTAGGATGTTGGTAAGAGAGTGTTTGAAGTGTTGGGATGTAGATAGGGAAAATAAACAGATGTCTTTAAAGTTGAGGGCCCAGCTAAGTAAGAGATAGTGGGATAGTGGAAGTAGATGGAAGGTAAGAGGTTGGAGTCAGAAAGTTGCAATATATTAATTTATAGTTTTCAGGTGTTCACTAGAACATCTAATTCTTTTTTTTTTTTTTTTTTGGCTATGCAGCGTGGCTTGTGGGATTTTAGTTCCCTGACCAGGGATTAAACCTTTGCCCCCTACAGTGGAAGCACAGAGTCCTAACCACTGGACTGCCAGGGAATTCCTTAGAACAACTAGTTTAACTAGAGAAAAACAACTAAAACTAAGAAGTTTGGATTGATTGGATTCATTAGTTTTGGCTGACTTGAGTCAGAGAGAGTTTTTCCTTGAAAATTCAAAATCGTAAATGTAAATTAAGCAATATTAAACTACTTCCCTGTTTATTTGTATAGAATTCCCAAATTTGAAACTGCAAACAGGGATATTCTCTCTTTTATGGACTTAGAGTATATTGTCATGTAAAAACCAATAAATAACATGTTAATAAAATAAAAATATACAATCTATTTCTAAAAATAAGAAAGTTTCAAAAGTGCTCATTTGCACTATTGGTTTTAAAAAAAGTCCATGGTGAATGAGGAAAAACATAATGTCAATGTTCTGAGGTAAGATGGATTTATTCTTTTATAACACCTTTCATGTTCACACACTTTTAGAGAAAAGAGCCATAATGTAATGCTTTCTTCTTAATTTTTCATAACGAAAAGATTTACATTGACATACATTTTAAGTTTTTCTGCTTCTAAGCAAAGTTTATTTTTCTTTGAATAATCAGCTAAGACTTTGTCAGTGTTACTTTGTTTTTAATTAGAGTCCACAGATATTTATGAGACCAGTTGGTTTTTGTGGGGTTGAAAGATTTAAAATATAAATTGGTATTGTCTAAGATATATTAAATTTATTATTGCAGTTATACCACTGTTCTTCATTGAATAAACCTTGGACTCCAGAGCAGCTACCGTGGGATGTTATGTTGTTGCTATGGTTGACCTGTAGAGGTCACTATTAACAGACAAATGAAAAGCCTTTTAGAATTATAGGTTAATATAGTTAAAACTTAAAATCTGTTTGTCCCAATCACTAGAAATACCATGGTACTACCTCATATTAAGACATTATATAAATACAACACAACTTTAAAATCAGAATATTTTTACATAATTATATAGTAAAAGTAGATACTACTACTTGGATGGGTTAGACAAATCTCATGATTTAAAACTTCCCATCCCTGCAATTACATACACAAATTGAAAACAAAAAGGGACACCACTAAACTGAGTCCTAATGATTTCCTATTATTTAATTATTTTCTATAATATTTAATATAAGAATATGTGGCAAAGAGACAGATGGAAACTGGATTTTGTTTGGATTCACTAAACATGAGCCATATCTTAGAAAGTGTAAATTTTACCCCGTTAAAAAAAAGATCTGAGGAGATAATTCTAATAAAAAGTTATATAAAGTAACCATTTTTAATGTTTATTTAGTTGGATGGTAATCAAGTGGATATATGTAAGGAAAGATAGCAGGACTAGTCAATAGAGAAACCACCCTTACCATGTGAATGCCAGTAAAACCCCCTTAAAATGAAGGGAATCTGTCATTTTGTGTAAATTCTCTTCTGCTTCCATAAACACAGCCGTAATCAATTAAAGACCCACTTGTGAAGGAGCCATTGTTTGCAGTTCCATTCAGACATTGCTGAGTTGTCTTTTAGACTGTCCATGCGGAAACACTGGTAAGGTGATGAGAAAGTTCAAAGTACCTAACTTTTCAATGTGGATTTTGTTATTATATCTTTTTTATTCATTTTAAACACTGGAGTGTAATATGTGTTGATTGTTGATTCTAGGAAAGGGAGGGGGCTTAAGAATGTAGCATAGAATGAAAATGATCTAATGACGCAATTCCGTATGACTTTCAGATTGCAATGCCTCATAGATTAGTTCAAGAGGAACCAGTGTCGAAAATGTTTGCTAAGATAAATAATATTACTTTATCATAAGTCTTTTAGTAGAAAGTAAGAGTGCTTTCTCCAACACTAATAAATCATTCATTAATTTTTGTCATGGTCAGCATTTTATTTTTGTTCTCGACTTCTCTCTTACACTTTTAGTTTAAGCTAGATAGTATTATTGACACTAAATCAATATCCAATTTTGGTTGCTGGATTTAGGAGACTGGTGGAACTTCACTAAAGAGGCAGATGTAAAAATATTTCAGAGAGAATTTGGCATAAATGATTTAAAGAATTAAGAAGATAAAAAATGACTCAATATTAATTATTTCATGCTATTGATAATGTACTAAACTGAAGGGAGTGAATAAATTATCCTCAGATTTAGGAGTACAAGTTACTTAGTACATGAAAGTAAATCCTCATACAGCAAGCCTAGGGGCTAAGAAAAAATGCCATAAAGTTAGTATCAGGACCTCACCTTGTCAGAGTAGGAATCTAACCTCTGGGTCACCTTTGATTCTTTGCTTTCTGGGCAGAAATGGACCAACTTTCTTATCTGACTGCCTAAAGAGTACTCTGGCATAGGTCTAGAGAAAGTCACGTTCAACGCCAGTTAGCTGGATATTTAAGCCAAATGTAAAAGATTTTGGAATGGATATTAAGGAGTGGAGAGATCTAACAAGAATATATTTCCTTTCCTAAGACCCCTTTGCTTTTCTAGATCAGATAGAGGGAACAACTTTCCTTGGGACTACAATTTAGTAAAACTACCAAGTCTGTCACTGTTATGCAAGCACACAGCCTCTCTCTTTTCCTTGAGTGATATATCTGGGGAGGTTATAAGGAAGAGCCTCAGTGTCCAGACCAGCCACTCTGCAGATGACTCAGGACACCATCACTAAATCCATTCATTACCGTGGCCCTAGTGGGAGTTACAAGTGAAGCCTGCAAATTAGACGTTGGTAATGTGGACTCTACTTTAGGGAATTGGGCAAGACTGCCAGAATTCATTCCTGAACTTTAGCAACCACAAAAGAGTATTTTTCTGTCGTCTGTAACTGATTCAAAACCAGATCTCAAAAGGACAAGCTTCCTTTTGTGCACCATCTTTCCTAAAGTCCAGCGACTAATAATGTTACAACATCAGGTTTTTCACAAGATCACAGGAAACATCTGATGAAGGAGAAGAAAGAAAAGAAAAGAAAAAGAAAGCAAAGAAAAAAAAGAAAAAAATGTCATCTTTTGACTTGACTAGCCTCTGTTTCACTGTTTTCTAATTTTAGAACTAGCTCTTTGGGAAATTATTATGTGGTTATTCACCACAAATTAATGGTACTTCATTGTTAGATGAAAGATTAAATCTGTGATGTATCAAAAGTCATAAACGTTTCCAAAGTTTTTAGATGTTGAGTAAAGCAATTGATGTCAGTGTCAGTTCATATTCAAAACTGCTTGTACTTGCCTTGAAAACATATTTCCAAAATCCTATCCTGAATCTGTATTGGCATCACTATTTCCTTCTCTGCTAATAATCACACATAAAGGTGAATGCTTTGCTTTCAAGTTCATTGACATTATTATTATTTATTTATTTTTTACGTTTTAGTCCATTTGAATGCTTGGGGGATCTTTTGAAATTTTTTGAGAAGCAAAGGTAGATTTTCTTAATAAAGATTCTGTGAACTTAAATATCTTATTAGTAGAATAAACAAATCTTAGAAAATTTCCAGGTCATTTTGTAGAAAATATCAAAGAGCTCTAAACAGTAGGAACATTAGATAGTAAAGCTCATATAGTTAGTCCCTGTAGACTCTAACAAGAAAGATTTGACTCTGTACCTTTGTATCAAGTATTTTTTTTTTCTTTTTAAATGTACTCTTTTGGCTTCTAGTCCTAATTTTACTTCAGAAATTATTTTTAGTGTGCTTCAGACAGGAGCCTTCTGTCTAGGTCTTGAATGCAAGTACTGTATCTTTGTTTTGTATTCTTGTACAAATATATCTTATTGGGAACCTATTTCAAAATGCTTGTTAAACATATGAGCGTATTCACATGAATGCACTCAAGTGCTGTAAATGTAGGTGCAGACGTTGAAACAGAGGAACCTATGTCTCATACTCATGGCTGCAGCTCACTGAAGCAAGGGGTTTCCTTCATCAGCTCACTGATGGTGTACATGGTGTACCTGCTGCACTATGTACATACTTCTTTCTGCTGTGACTCACACACACACACGTGTCCCTATGATTTAAGGAAAAAAACACATTAGTCATAAAGCTCAGGAGTTGAAAGTAAGAGAGTAAGGCTGGGATGGTAACCGTTCAGAACTTGAATGAATTGCCAGTTTTCACCAAGTAACTGGCTGGCCTTCTCAGGCAGGCTCCAAATTCCTGTTGAAATGAAGACTTTCTTTCCTGGACTAGGCCTGGCATTCCT
>NW_006799035.1:942057-973212 GCF_000442215.2 Lipotes vexillifer | reverse complement strand
ATTCCTGGGAAACAATGGCCCTTTTCAAATAGGCTCTGAAATTTCACAGGTGAAGGGAGAGGGGCAGTCATTTGATCCCACCCACAAGAAGCCTGTTAGTATTTTAAAAAGTGAAGACAGAGCCTATCATGGAAATGCAGGCAAAGCTGGCTAGTGGCTAAGAGCTGCAATCTAGACCCACGGTTCTGCAGATCTCTGTGAAATATGAATCAATTTCAACTTTCTGTCTTTGTCTCCAATTACAACTCTTTTTCTAGATTTTCTTAAGAGCACACTACAGAACCAACAAAACAGGGTTTTATTTTGTGTCTTGTGTTATGGAGGGGCAGTATTCATGCTTTTCTTTAATTAGAAATTGACATTAGACCTATAAAATAAAGGATTCAGTTGCTGATGTGTGTGTGTATGTGTGCGTGCGTGATTTTGGAACAGATACAAAGTAAAAATATTCCACAGGTATATAAACATACACATATATAATTACATATATACGTATATTACATATATACACATACATGTATATGTAATAATTTTACCTTGCATTATTTCCAAAATGATTTTAAATTGGATATAGTTATATTATAATTCAATAATTTAAAAATTCAAAAATGTTCAGATAAGTCATTTATGAAAGTATAGACTATATCCAATTTGAAAGAATTTAAGCATGTTGATCATCATACTTACATGTACAGTTAATGTCAGGTCCATTTCATAGATTTTATGAAAATTCTTATTTGAGCGGATCTTTCAATAAGTGAATGAGATAAACTGAGGGTTTTAGAGAAACAAAAGAGTAGAGATGGATGAGGTGTTCAAGATATAGCACTAAGGTGGCCTCATAGAATCTCTTGTTCCATGAATATAGTAGCCTAGAGAGCAGCAGAATGTTTTTCCAATGAGCACAGATATGGTGCAGAAAACCAAGACTGGAGGAGGGGCTATGTTGAGGAAGAGGAGGCTGCAACTGACATGTGCATAAGCCAATGATGGAGACCAGGAGAAAATACGTACATCACAATGGAAGTTAGTGTGAAGTGACCGTTAAGAACCATATAATTGCTAATTGGGTGATACCCTCTAAATTCCTTAAAGCTTAGAAACAACTTCAGTGAAGGTTTTGTAGGGAGAAGGGTGAGTAACTGAAATGTTTAAGATTACTCTAGATTGACCAAGGTTATTTTTACTGCCTAGCAAAATGGACACGGGGAGAGCACAGAATAGAAATTGTTTATTTACAGAAAAATAAAGTTAGTAATTTTGCACACTTGAATTTTGGGGACTAGACGTCAGACCCTTTACACCTATTATAAAGAACAGGATTCAAAGGAAAAGATCTAAGCTCCCTACCAGTTTACCTAAGCTAGTTTTATTGCGTCATTTATCCCTGCTGTCCTACAACCTCATTTGAACTCACACTGAAACATCCAGTCATCTAGTGGTGACCAAGCCTTAGCAGTTTTTTGGTTTGCTGCAAGCTGCTAACTTGATTCTACTTGCTCTAGTTGCTTAAAACAGCACATATCAGAGTTTGTTGTGAATTTAGCCACTTAAGACACTTGTCTTTGAGTTGTCTTCTATAATTAGAGTCTTATCTATCCATACCTGAATCCCAGATATTCTTAGCAGTGGTGTTATTAGGGTATATATCATTCAGTTCTGACCCAGCATGAATCAGTAGAAAAAAAAAAAAAAAGAAAAAGAAAAAGAAACAGATATTCTAAGTACTTTGCAGGTACTTCTTATCAGTAAAACCATATCTAGAATAAGCCCATTATACTTCTACTTCTACTCATCCCTTTTGTACTTCTTATCCCTCCATTGCTATGAATATAATTAATTTTGATCCTTAACTTTCTCTTCTGATCAGTAAGCCATCTATAATTTAATGAGCTCTACTAACTTCAAATATCAGTTTCAAGGCTATTTCTCAAAGAGGATTCCCTTTCAAGAAGAGGGAGTCTCTAGCTTTATTATTATTATCTTTTGCAACTTCTACTACATATTTATATGCAATTTTCTGATGCAAACTGACTTAACCCAATCTGTTAATATGCAAATATTAGGTTATTTGTGGTGAATATATATGCCTACCAATTGTCAGAGGCAGGGAAGGGATATAGTCCATCTACAGTCTTGCTACCAGGTCACCAAAAAGATACATATTCTGCTCTATATAGATGTCTATGCACAAACAGACACAAAACAATCCCAATCCTGTTCTATGGGTCATGAAGTCCCAACTCTCTGTCCCATGTGCCTTTATGTAAGAGCATAAAGTTTTACTGGAAGCAAATGAGCAGTATTTTTAACTCTTTAGTCAGTCAGATGATCCACAGTCTTCCAGAATCACTGGCTAAATACAGATGCATTTAAGAACAAAGCCTAGAACATCATTTATAAGGGCTAAATGGTGCAAGATTTGCAGATTGTTATAACTGGGTCATACAATGGTGGGAAGGGAATGTCTACATATTTTAGTTAATCCACTTATCTAATGTCATCAGTGGAAATTCAATTTAAATTAAACTCATTAACAAGTATCTGATGTTGACTAGAAGTAAATATAGATGAATCCTATCTAGAGAGTGGCTTTTGAATTAAGTGATCAGAAACCACCCTGGAGGACATAAGCCAACTAACTGTCCTGAAGTATACCATATTAAAAGCAACACACATGTTATCACATTTTCCATGATTAATGATGTTAAAAGAAAGTATAAGCCACATAACTTTTTCCTTCATACAGGTAGTTTACTATTATTTTCAACCTGAGGGAATATAATGAAATCATTTAAAAATATATTGATCCTTAGTATTCTTCATGCAATTCCTTCTTTTCTTTCTTTCTCTTTCATTTCTTTCCTTTTCCCCTTCCTTTCTTCCTTCCTTCCTTCCTCCCTCTCTCCCTTATACCCCCTCCCTCCCTCTCTTCCTTCCTTCCATCTTTCCTTCTTTCTTTCCTTCCTTATCACTGATATATAAAGAATGGCTATAAAGTAACTAGCCTCATAATTCAGATAATGAAAGTAAAATTGCTTTTTAATAACTAAGTCGCCCAGGTAGTTGCTGAGGTATTTGTTTTATTTAATCGTGAACTTACTTATGAAACAAATACTAGCCTATTTCTGTTTTGGGTCAGATTCATTATGTTTTTAGAAATATGGGTAATAATTTAATATTAATAACCAAAATATCTAAGATTTTTATGTAGTTTTTCACTTATTTCTCACTGAAACCTTGTGAGGGAAGCCTTATTATCTACACTTTGCACATAAAGAATCCAACACTTAGAAAATATAATCCACAGGTCCAAGGTTATATAACTAGCTGGCAAATGGTAGAGTGTGAATTTAATTCCATGTCTGATTCTTTTTTCATGTTTTTATTTTTTTTATTTCTTTCAGCTTAACTTAGGTGTGATTGACAAATAAAAAGTGTATATTTTTAGGCTGTGTAACATGATATCTGATTCTTAATTGCTTAACTCTTACACTCTGCATATTTCATCAGACCCCAAGCATTAGCCCTTGGCCAGCTTTCCCTGTTGATCTGTGTGAAGATTCAACTCAACAGTTAATTACTGGACAGATCTATATGTCATGAATATTATGTAAATAAGTAAATCACAGTATCTGCTTTTAAGAAGAATACAACTTACATTTAGTAGGGGACATAAGACTATAATATTTACACAAATATGCATAATACGAAGCAGAATGTAATACATGCATAACAGATTGTTGAAATGAGAATATTTTTACCTAATTTTGACTGAAGTAATAATATGAGAGCTATGAAATGAATAGAGAGAGACCTTACACTTTGCCCATTTGCTGAACATAAACAAGAAAATACAGAAACTCAGTTTTCTGATTTCTGAAAACTTCAGGTGGTTCAAGGACATAAAAAACTGTCAGAGTATAGAGAAGCGTCAATGCTTTGAAGTGGATTTCTTTGAAGAAAATGATGCAGTAAACCTCACCTACTCTTTTCAGAAGTGTAATGTGTCTCTTCACGTTGGAAAGAGTAGGCTTCAACAAGACCATTCAGAGAGCTTTATATGTATCTCCTGACAATAGGGGGCCTTGCAACCTGGAGACAGATGATTACCTAATCTAGAGGATGACAAAAATACTGATGAGCTGCTTGGTGTAGAGCCAGGAGAGTATTGCTGTTGCCTTGAGACTAGCCTGTTCTCTTTGAACTTGGGGCAAATGATGTGTGAGTAGACCAGATATGGGCCATGGCGGGCAAC
Source organism: Lipotes vexillifer (assembly GCF_000442215.2). Lineage (NCBI taxonomy): Eukaryota > Metazoa > Chordata > Mammalia > Artiodactyla > Lipotidae > Lipotes > Lipotes vexillifer. The sequence continues at coordinate 968,954 of NW_006799035.1, read as the reverse complement.
AAAGCTTTGTGGAAGTCATTTAAAGACTGCCCAAGAAGATTAATGGGGATTGTGGAAGGTACTTCAGTAGTTTGAGATTATGTGAGGGAAACCTCCAGGGAAGTTAGAGACTGAATGGGTCAGCTAGGAAAATAAAACACCACAGCTATGAAAACCTCCAAAATCCACAAAATCATCCCATAAAAGAGTAAGCTTTGGCCATATATCAGGCACAGAGAATATGGCACAATCAGTCAAGGAAAAATAATTTTATTCTCTTACTTTTCCTGCTTACTTTGACCCTGGAGGAATATGAGAAAGCTACTAACCAGTTAGTGAGGAGGGAGACATGTGAGGAAAAAGAGCAAGGGCCAACCAATTGTTCTCATAGGTCTTGGGAAGAATAGAAGTCTTAATTTGACTGCCAATTGAAACATTAATCAATAACCTGGAATCTATATATTATAATTATTGAGCTGACACCATGCTTTGGGACTTAAGGGGTTACAGAACTGCTTATAACCTAAGAGTAAGCTGGAAAGTGATGGGACCCAGCCAATTTCCTATCCAAGGGCAGGAAAGATTACCCATATTGAATAAATTTTAAAAGGGCATTGAAGATAAAACAGAATTGTGATTTTTAACTTATCCTACAAGTCTTGTATTCAATATACTAACTGTATATCTTATAAAATATGCACAGAATTCTGTGCAGTCACATATAGTGGATAGACTATTTCTATATCTGGGTTAGGGAGCAATGTCCTATAGTATAAAGATCACTGGATAAGGACTTGCTGAAGCATTGTTTTATTCTCAGCTATATTTCCTTTTTTCTGGGTCACCTTATGTAAGTTTCACAATGTTTCTTAATTTCAACTTCTTCCCATGTAAGAATGAGTAAAAATGTAATAATGCCATGTGAAATACCTTTTCCTTTTTCCTCATATGAGACAATTTAGATCAATGTTATAACATAATGAATACATTTGGTAAGTGCAATACATATGTAGTACTGTACAGTTAAAAATAATAATGGTCACTCTATTAGGGAAAATTATGAATTCAAACTACTTTGTTAAAGAAAAGGCTTTAGTTTTTTTAGGGTTTTTTTGAGTTTGAAAGTTTGTGTTCGTATGCATTTCAGACATTTTTTGAAACACACAGCACATACTTTAGTTATGATTTGTCATATTTTATTTATTCATGCTTTTTGATGGCATCTTAAAATGAGATTTTTGTCTCGACTTTGTACAATGAGAACAAAATAGTAGGTTACAAGTACATATAGTATTTATTAGTGAATATGAATACATATGTAAACATACAAACACTGGTATATATATGTATATAAATATATACACAAGTGTATACTGATATCATATACTGATATATAATATATATAATATACAGCATATATATATTTAGCTGTGTGTGTGTTTGTGTTTGTATGTATATGCAGCTGGCTATAAATGTAGAACTGTGTATAAGCATGTGTATATAGTTAATTTAATTCTCATAATAACCCTATGAAATTTTTGCCGTTATTATCTGTATTTTACAGATCAAGGAACTGACACACAGAAAGTTTAAATAACTTGGCCAAGGTCATACTTACGGTGAATGAAAAAGCCAGGAGTTATACCCCAGCAAAATAGCACCAGAATTTGTTCTCTTAAGTATGCATTCTATTCCCACCATGTAAAGAGAGGTACAATACAACTCATGTAAGAATTACAAGGCAAGCTTTTGAAAGGTCAGTGTTTATGTAAGTGAAATTAATAATTCAGCCAGAAAGTAGGAAATTGAAAAGAATTGTCCGGGTTCTATTAGTCCCCCATAAATGGGAATAGATGGCTTCCCACTTACCTCATGTCAAGTGAGAGAAACATCAAGAAGAATACAAATAGAACTCAATAAGTGCCCAAATAGAACTCAATAAGCGCCCTTTGCAGCTTGGGATAGAGACATTCACAAGTGTCTAATTTACATCTAAGAAATCGAAACAACAAAGTCTGGCTGAAGCTGCTTATGGCAGTATATCAGAGGATGCAGGTAGGAATTAACTCCATTCCTACCAAGAGTAAATTAAAGTTGCATGTTTCCTCTGCTTCAGATGTGGCCCATGTAATAAAGAGCCTGTTGGAACTGCCTTAGACCCACTCCAAGAGTCCTATCTAAATGGTAGTGACTGCAAGAGAAAGAGATAAATTATAAGGAGAGGTATCACGATTAACCACCGAGTGGAGATGTATTTGCCCTTATCAAGGAAACTGTTAGTATAAGACCTAAGAGTTCAGGGACATACCTGGCCCTGGCCATCCAGTGGTTAAAATTCCACACTTCCACTGCAGGGGGCACGGGTTCAACCCCTGGTCGGGGGAACTAAGATCCCACATGCCACAGTGAGGCCAAAAAAAAAAAAAAAAGGAAAAAACAACCTCAAAGTTCAGAGATTTCCAAAGAATCCACAAAGCACCCCCATACAACTAACAGCTTAAACATAGCACCCCCATACAACTAACAGCTTAAACATAGACAGAGAAAACCATTGCTGAATTACATTGGTACCAGTCATATAATAACTTTCCTGACACTTATTTTTCCTGGAGGAGTCAGAAACTATGGTTAGCACACCCCTTCCCCACTACAAATGGTCTCAGTCATACTATTTTCTTTCAGTTTCTCAGACATACCAGGTTTATCTCTGCCTCAGGATTTGTGCATTAGCCAACTTTGCCTGGCATATTCTTTCCTGTGATGGTCACAAGGCTTTCTCTCTCTAGTCAGTCTTTTAAATATTAAATTGTATCCCTTCAGAGAGGCCTTCACATAGGGCCTTGTGTGTCCTGTTTAGGAGTCTGGCTTTTAATCAAAGTGGGGAATGAAGCCAAAGGAGGGTAAAATGATTTTATTAAAAAAATTCTTTTTCTTCACTGTGTGTACAATTTATACACAGAGACAAGGACCCAGCCAGGGCCTCTGCACTCCCCTATGAAAGTAGGGGAATATTTTTTTTTATTTACAAAATGTAGGCAGTTTAGTCTCCCATTACAGGGAGGTGGAGGGGAGGGAGAGTGCTGGAGGAAGGTTAATATTAATATCTACCCCTCTGGGGAAGCAGAGGGCAGGAGCAGGGCTGGGAGAGGGCATGAAGGCACTCTTAGCACTGAGAGGGGAGGGGCATGAGGAGTGACCATGGGAAGGTGGCCAGAAGCTGGGGCACCAGAGTGGGGCCTCTCAGGTCAATGTTTGTGAGGGGATGAGGTGATGTTTGCCAGTGTCTCTGGTAGAGGCTGAAGGCTTCACCAGTTAGGGGATGAGGATTGCATAGGAGTCATAAATAAAAATAAGTAAGGGATGAGTGACTTTATTTTTAAAGTCATTCTGCTTTGCATGAAGAAAGCACTGTAGAGAGAATTAATGGAGAGAAAGAGACATAAACAGATTCAGGTTGTGTTTTGGAGGTAGAGCTCACAGAATTTCATGGTAGCTTGATTATAGGTTGTGAGAAAAAGAGGTTTTCGGCTTGAACAATTTAGTGATGCGAAGACTCACAGAAAAGAAGTTTGGGGGTAAGTTGGGATGGTGAGTAGAAGACTAAGATGACCACCAAGATTCCCGCCCCATCGTGTGAATGCCTTGTATAAACTCTTCTCCTTGAGTGTGGGATGAGATATCACTCCCATGATCAGGTTACAGATCAGTTCACTTTGCATTAATAAAAAGGGAGATTAACTTGTATGGGCCTAATCTAACCAGGTGAAGTGTTAACTCTCCTGCTGGCCTCAAACAAGGAGCAAACTGAGATGCTGAAAGAGGAAGGGGGTCACAAAGCAAAGACCTGAGGGCAACCTCTAGGAGCTGATAGTTGTCCCTGGATGATAGTCACCAAGAAAATGGGGGCCTCAGTAATACATCCACAATAAACTGAATTCTGTCAACAATCAGAATGAGTTTGGATGAGTACACCAAACTCCAGATGAGACCATAACCCCAGCCAGCACCTTGATCTTGGCCTTATGTGATCCTGAGCAGAGAACTCATCTACTCCATGCTTAGGTTTCTGACCTATAGAAACTGTGAGTTAATAAATGGGTATTGTTTTAAGCTACTAAGTTTGTTGTGATTTGTTACACAGCAATAGAAAACTAATGAAGTTGTCAAGCAAGGGTTGCAATTGGGCATATTAGATTTAAAATGCCTACTAGACATTCAATAGATGTCAAGCGAGGAGTTTGTCACACCAATGTGGATTTTAGGGGAGAATCACATGGTGGCTTCTTGCTTGTGCCAATATTTCAGAGTAGATGGAGAGAAGCAGACTGGCAATGGCCTTATTTCATGAAGTTGACTTGGATGATGAAAGAGAAAAGAAGAGAAAGTGTATCTAGCCTCTAGGAACTTACGGTTTAGACTAAAGAAACAAGAATTTTTTTAAACTAAATATAATATAGGACACAATACTTTAATAATAAAAATTTCACACAGGAGAAAAATAATTGCAAATCTTCACTTTAATTCAGTAAATTCTATTTTTTCAATATTTATCTTATTATAAAAAAATGCTGTTTTATTCTTTTCTGTTTATTGATTTTTCTCTTTTATTTTAAATATAGGTAAGTTGAGGAAATCAGAGATTTAGTGATTTGCAAATGCCAGTAAAAAAGTCATGGCTGGAGTAAAAATCTCCCACTATTGAGACCATTGTCCTTTCATGTACTATGCAATATCACATTGCTTCTTTGCAAATATGACAGACTCATTTCTTTGGGAAGAAGGACTGATGTAGATCTATGTAACATTAAACACAAAATTGGATTTACATTGTTTCAATGCCTTCATCAAATAAGTGACAATAAATATATCTTTTAGTGTTATACAAACAAGGTACAGGTGTTCTAAAATGGGTTTGTGCCCTGTTAAAAATATTTGGCGGGAACAGCCCAGGTAAAAATATTCACGTGGAATTTGTACTTATATGTGCCTTAGAAGGGCGCTGAACAATCCCCCCACCCCGCCAGCCCACACCGTGTGGACCATTCGTGCTGGTTATTTGTACTGGCTCCTCCTACTGTCCTGTTAGACCTGATAATTAGTATCTGTAGAAGACTTTTGAAATTTTGGTGCACTTATAAATTATTATCTTGTTCTTTTTGGATATAGCAATGACTCTAGAGAGATAGAGATTAGTATTATTGATAACTGGAAGAGAAATGACTTCAAAATCTCTGTGGGTGACAGAATAGTCTTGATATTGTGACTTTTCCCATCCCATTATTGAGTAGCCTTGGTCAAATTATGTTTTGGAAGGAAATAGGCAGTAGTTGGTCCCTAGTCATTTGATTAGGTTATCTTGAGTACCACTAGGGCCTTTTAGAGAATGACCACAGAAGTTCAGGAAGGGATTTTTCACTGTAGTTTCTGGTTATTACATAAACGCAGATTGTGAGTCCCAGCAAGTTTGAGGTCTTTGCCTTCAAGTGAGTTATAATCTAAGAAGAGAGATTAGATCCTACTAGTATTTTAACATGATACCATAAAGTGAGCTGGGGGAATTTGATATTTACAACTATATTTATGAAGTGGGTCGGTTTGGAAATCAGATTTTTCATGCTAGTTAAGAACCAAATAAGGTATTTCTAGCATATATATTCCTAGAAGAATAGAGCTGAAGTCTTAATTAGTTTTCTCCATTGCATAGATTTAGGTTTTGTTTTACAGCCACTGTTCCTAATTAGTAGTTATGAAAAGAAAAAAATAAGACTTAGAATCTACCAGACTCCTTTCATCTGTACATGTGGAAAGGGTTCTTGTTCTTCTGTTGGAATTCAGCTTCACCAAACTGGAATTTTACTTGGCTTGGTATCATTTTTATTTACATAAATGCAGAAGTTTAAGAAACATAAGATCCAACGTTCACTCTATCCTGTACAATTCAAGAAAAAAAGAACTTAAATATCTAGCCATATCTATTCCAAATATTAGCTGAAAGCTAAGTAGCTCTTTATATAGTCAAGTAAGTAAAATAATACTGACAAATTACACTCTTGAGCTTTTATATAATACCTGTTTTTTTAAGTGAAAAAATATAAAAATTACAATATTTTAGAGAAATACTTTGTTAGTTTAATCTGTAGCAATCCATTCACTATAAATATATTAAAAAAGTGAATAGTTTCATAAAATTATTAAAGCCATTCAAATATGATAAATATAAATTATTTTTTGGAAAAAAGAGAACAGCATACTTTATTTCTTAATCTTAAAAAGAGTAAGTAAAGTCTATTGGACTTCATAAAAATTATGCCCGAATGTGGTACAATTAGCATAATAGATACTAACAATATTTGACATGTAAAATATTGTGCATTTACTCATCAAAGAAAAATTACTGTCTCTGAGTACATATCTTTGATAGTTTTTTTTTCTTTTTCTTTTTTAAAATTATTTATTTATTTTTACCACATGTGTATGGTTTGGGGAAGAGGTCTGACAGAATACTTTAAACCACACCGTATAGAGTTAGAGGTACCTGGATTTGAGTCTCACATACACTACTTACCAATTGTGTGGCTAACAGTAAACGGGGGATAATAATGCTACTTTTTCATAGTGCTATTGTGGATAGTTTATCTTAATTCAAAATATTGTAAAGATCCCTTTTTCTCATCCATTCTAGGGAACAATGATGATAGATAGGCTAAAGTGATAATAAATGTCAACCACAACATGCTTACACATATAAGCTAACCATCTTAAAATATTATTTTAAAATTTAATACTATAAATACATATTTAATAACTTTAAATTTTAGAAAAAATTTAGATTTACAAAATTATTGCAAAGATAGTACAGTATTCTGGCATACTCTACACTGTTTCCCCTATCATTAACATCTTATATTAGTATTGAACAGTTATCATAATTAATTAATCAATATTGATACATTTTTATTAACTAAATTTTATACTTCATTCAGATTCCTCAGTTTTCCCCTAATGTTCTTTTTCTGATCCAAGATCCTATCTAGGATATCACATTACATTTAATTGTCATGTCTCCTTAGTCTCCTGTTGGCTATGACATTTTCTCAGACTTTATTTTTGATGGCTTTGACAGTTTGAGGAATATTGGTATTTTGTAGAATGTCCCTCAGTTGGAATTGTTCTGATGTTTTTCTCATGTTTACACTGGGATATTGTTTTTTGGAGAAATCTACAGAGGTAAAGGGTCATTCTCATTACATCATATTAGGGCTACATACTATCAACATGATTTATCACTGTTGATGTTAACCTTGATCACCTGGCTTGAGCTAATGTTTTTCAGGTTTCTCCACTGTAAAGTTATTCTTTTTTTCCCCCTCTTTTTCCATGCTAGACACTTTGGAAGTAGTCACTATGCACAGCCCATACTTAAGGAGTGAGGAGTTATATATGCCTGCTCCTTGAGGGTAGAGTATCTAAAAACAATTTTTCATTTTAGTAATGAAAAACATAAATATGTTAGTTTATATTTTATAAATATATATAAATATGTTAGTCAACATTTTTATATTTCTATATATTTATATAAGTTACTATGCATATTAATATATCATATATTGAAATATATAGTAATTATTTTGTATGGCAGATTTGTTTCTTCTCCATTTATTTATTTTTTAATCATTTGTTTATATCAGCATGGATTTATGGATTCTATTTTTACTTTAGATTATAATCCAATACTGTTTAATTTTACTGTTCAAATTGTTCTAGCATTTGGCCATTGGGACCACTTCATGTAGCTCCTGTATTCTTTTTTTTTTTTTTGCGGTACATGGGCCTCTCACTGTTGTGGCCTCTCCCATTGCGGAGCACAGGCTCCGGACGCACAGGCTCAGCGGCCATGGCTCACGGGCCCAGCCGCTCCGCGCCATGTGGGACCCTCCCGGACCGGGGCACGAACCTGTGTCCTCTGCATTGGCAGGCGGACTCTCAACCACTGCGCCACCAGGGAAGACCCTCCTGTATTCTTTTTAGCATGCCAACCACATTGTGAGGTTTTGTTTTTTCAATACTTTCTTGCTTTCTACACTACAAAGATGATGTACACTACAAGATACTACAGGCTCATCTTATATATTTCCTGTCCCAGTCCTAGAATCAGCCATTTCTCTGAGGATCCCAGATTCCTTTTATTGGAAAATAGTGTTAGAACCCAATATCCTGGCATTAAGGATGCTCATTGCTGTTGGGTTGTCTAGACCCTCTCAGCTGACAGACTGAGATATGTTTGTATACAATATATATGTTTGTGTGTGTGTATGTGTATATGTATGTATCCATATGTATCTATATTAAGCAAAACTTGAGTTTATACTGTCTTCAACTCTAATCCATTATCACATGGATCACTGTAGTCTCCTCTCCTTGCCTATCTATAATCTCCCTCTCCAACAGTGAGAAACTTGGCTTCCATAATCTGCCATGTACTTATTTAATTGTTCAGTTGTGATTTCAGAATTATTAACCTGTACCCTTATCAGGAACAACTTCATCAATAGAATGCAGTGCCTAGGTACAGTTCATTTTGCCTTTAAGACCAAGTCTCCACTCTTTCTAAAGTCTTAAGTCAATACTTCTTTCTCTCACCCCCTTCAGTGAGGTTGGTTCATACATCTGGCTAGTATGTGTGCATGTTGGTTCATAATACATTAGATTCTTTTATAACATTCTGTTTTCCATACTGAGATTCTCAGATCCTCTAAACCATTTTTTTTTAATTTGCATACATTAAGATTTATTCTTTTTGCTGCAAAATTCACCCAATTTGTGTGTATAAGTCAATGGTTTTTAGTATATTTATAGAGTTTTTTAACCATCAGGACCTCTACCTCTTAATATGGCAGCAGTGGGAAAAATGGCAAAGTTTCCCTGTGTTGTGAGAACATCTGATGCTTTATTAGCCTGATCTATATATACTTGATTTCTACTTAATGAATAAGCGCATTTAGACATGCTGAACTTTACGTTTTGGTGCCTAATAGGTTACCCAATTTTGATGAACAGCTCAAATCACATAGTTACTTGTTCCATGGTCAATCTGTTCCAATAATAGACCAAGAACTGTTTCTTAAAGGGAGAATAGTTACTTACTAAAGAAGAAGTTTGCTTCAAAGTCTGTGAGACTGAGCTATGATTTTCTTAATATGAATTGCCAAAGGCTCCAATCAGCCAGAGACATTCTGATATCACTTAATCTCCCTTACTATAAGGATCATGTGGTACAGCAATTTTCTCTGCATCTTGAACAGCTGGAGAGAGCACATTTGATTTGGTATATAATACCTCCCCAAAAAACAAAACCAAAAATAACCTACCATGTATTTCACCTGTTTAATAATGTTAGGATGTCCATGGTGTAGGAACCTATCACTCAAAGTGGAGCACTAGATTACTGGGTCAGTTCTGGAAATGATGGTAGGCTCTGAGTTATGGAAGGAAGTTATAAATGCTCAGCAACATTAGCCAAGGTCACAGTGAAGTTAGAATGCAGCTTTTGATGAGGTCAAAAAGTACAGGAAGCAGTCCCTGGGAAGAGGCTATTAAACATATGTCTTCAGTGGAGGGAAAATATCTTTATTTTTTAAATTGGACGAAGGTGATTTTTTTCCAGGGAGTTTCAGAGACTAATATTTAGGATGAGGTTCAAGAGCTAAAGATGGATAGAAACCTTGTCCTTAATTTCCAGGGCTGCATGAAATATTTTAAAAAATAAATAAATTTTTAAAATGTTCCTATAACATCATAGAAATATTTGTCAAAAAATCTCTCCTTCACTTTAGAGCTTTAATTGCAGATATTATTGTATACCAATTGATTTGGCGGCTCTCTATTTGCAATTTGTATCCTTTTTTTAGGTTAAAATCTGGACTTTATGCTTTTCTAACCAATAAAAACAAGGATACACCAAATTCCACCAATGTTTACTAAGAAAATGAGGAAATCTCTCTAAAGCTTATTATTGGTTCTATTGTGGAAAACCAAATGTGGCCGTTTAGAAATATATAAAGAAGGTAGTAAGGAAACAGGTAGTAAAGTCATAATAGCCAATAGTATAAGATCGATCACATTTCAGGTAAAGAAGTAGACTAATTTAGCCAGACTGAATTTGCATGGTAAAGAAAACATGTTTGCTAGAGCAAAGATGAGAGAGTAACCATTTTTTCCATCTTGAAAAGCTGTTTTTATTCATGTTCTAGTCAACCTGTTAATCCAATCCACGATACGCTAACACTTCAGTGCATTTTAAAAGGGTCTTTCTGTTTTGTCTCTAACTGTGAGAATTCCAGGAATGTCCCTAAGGGAAGATATATTTGGCAGGTGGGGTCTCTTGGTATTTCTCAGATCATACCACCTACTCATATGGCCAGTCTTGTGTGCCACTGGAATCTAACAGGTATTTTTTCTGAGGTGTAACTACAGATTTAAGGGGGGGAAAATCACTTATAGTTGAAGCCTTGACTTTTCCCTGATGATTTGACAATATATGTCAACATACTTGGAGCAAAGCTGAGGTGAAGATAAGGCCCAAGAATGCAACTCGGTAGTTGTAATCCTACATATTTAATTGGTCTAGTACTTCCACTTTTTAGGTAACTTGTTAAAAATGGTAATAATAATACTGTGATGATTAATTTTGTGTGTCAACTTGGCTGGGCTATGGGATGCCCAGATATTGGGTCAACATTATTCTGGGTATTATATAGGGTGTTATATCTGTGAGGGTTATATTAGATGAGATTAACATTTAAGTTGGTGGACTTTAAGTAAGGCGATTGACCTCCATAATGTGAGTGGGTGTCATCCAATCAGTTGAAGGCCTGAATGAAATAAGAATTCTTTCTTGCTCCTGAGCAAGAAAGAATTCTATAGCAGATGGGCTTTGGACTTGAATTAAAACATCAGCTCTCCTGGGTCTCTAACCTGCCTGCCTACACTACAGATGTTAGATTTGCCAGCCTCCATAATCTTGTAAGCCAATTCATTATAATAAATATCTTTATATATCATATATAATACAACAAATTTCCTTATACATAATATATTTTATACATAATAAATTTCTATATATAAATATATATATAAAGCTCATGTTTATGTATCACTTTACATTTAACTTGGCAATAGTTTCTAAAGTGACTTCCTGTATAGCATCTTATTTAATCTCTGTGAAATCCCTATAAAAGAGAGAGAAAATATATTATCAATATCCTGTTTTTACATTTAGGAAAGAAAGACTTGGAGAGGTCATCTGAGTTGCTCAAAACTCTACAGTCCATAGGAAAAAAGACTGGATTTGAACTCAGGACTTCAGTGTAGTTTTGATTCCACTAGACTAGCTATTTAGCTAGAGAGCTGTTAATAACCCTGATGCTCAGGTTGCACTTCATATGAATTAAATAAGAATGTGAGGGTGTGAGTCAGACATTAATACTTTTTTTTTTTTTTTTTGCTGTACGCGGGCCTCTCACTGTTGTGGCCTCTTCCGTTGCGGAGCAGAGGCTCCGGACATGCAGGCTCAGCGGCCATGGTTCACAGGCCCAGCTGCTCCATGGCATGTGGGATCTTCCCAGACTGGGGCACGAACCCGTGTCCGCTGCATTGGCAGGCGGACTCTCAACCACTGCGCCACCAGGGAAGCCCCAGACATTAGTACTTTTTAATGTACTAATGTCACCTGGATTCCCAGGTGATTCCAATATTGAGCAAAGTTTAGAAACTACTAGTCTTTTAAATCACTATTTTGCCTCACAATTATTTATTCCTTTTCAGGATATGTTTCTAAGGCATCATTAACACATATTCTCACTGGTTTCTTACCATGAATTTTATTCACAGAAATGGTGAATATTATCCCTAAACATAAACACATAAAATTAAATGTAATTAGTAGGTTTTTATCAGTGAAATCTTATATGCTAGAAATATGTAAAAAATAAATTGGCATTTATAAGTCCTATGAGAACACTGATTAAATTCTTAGCTTCCTAATTTTGTCAACCTAGTTATCAAGAAAAATAAAAACGAAAACAAAAATACAATTCCTGAAAAAATTTTATCTTTCTAAGCCAAAATTCCTGTTTATTTCTTTTGGGAACTACTTTCAAAGTTAGCTACTTATCTCATTCTCTTATTATCATCTCTACTCCTTTCCTGTTTTTTTCAAAGGATTTTTGCTAATAAGATCAGAGGAAAACAAGCAACTTTTGCTATCAGTGGATATGAAAGAAGGTCATGGATATCAAATACGCTACTCTGTGCTTTTTGTAAATCAGGAGTCCAGGAATCCAAGCCTAATTTGGCAGGATTTTCTGTGCCCAGTAGGCCAAGAGAATCCAATTCAGAATACTCCAGGAAGTCTGTCCTCATTGGAACCAGAGACTGGTATGATAATGCTTTTGAGGTAGTCCAAGTGGAAAATTCAGTCAAATGTCCAGGTTGCCCATCAGGTACAGGTTTGTTATCAACAACAAACTTCAAAGCTTCTGGCTCTAGTCAAAGGAGTAAGTGTTTTTAAAAAACAATAATAAAAATAAAAAACCTTCTTAGTGGTTCTGGACAGGTGGGCCCTGTGAAAGAGACAGAAGTTGGTAGCAAGGAGGATAGAATTCTGTGAGTGCAAATAGAGCAAGTTAGTATCTTACAAACAACCAACCAGAGGGTAATCTTAGAGCAAGAATTCTTAGAGCAAGGTAATTCTTAGAGAAAGAATACAATTGAGTTCTTACTCATTTCTGGTGGGTTCTTTGAGTATTTGGCCACTGAAGTTCTAAAAAGTAAGAAAATAGCAGTGAGAACTCTCAGATGATTTAGAAAAAATGTCTCTCTGACATATTGACTAGTTTCAGTGAGATTTGGTGGGGGGCATTTTTTCTTTTTCTTTTTTTGCTCAAGTGAATTTGGGCAGGTCAGTTTCATTCTTTTAAGTATAATCAGTAACATTTCAGCATTAAGAAAAACACATCTGTTTCTGTAGCAGATATCACCTAGCAAATTTGATATGCGAAAACTTACTACACTAGAAAACCTCAGAGAATGTGTTAGGCTGATCTATAAGGGTAAATCTATCTTTTTACTATAGGTACAACAAAATTCTCTTGAATGTGATCCAAGACAAATTAGTTTTATAGTATATTCTGCTCTAGGGTGACTAGGGATTATAGAATTGGCATTGGATTCAGAGTCACAAAACACATTCTCTTCTTGGCTCTTCTGCTAATTAACTGTGCACTTTCAATTCTCTATGTCTCAATTTCCTAATCTATTTATAAATGGACATGAATATACTTTCTCTGCCATACTGCCGTAGGTTAATGTAAGGGTCAAATATGAAAGTTCTTTGCCAAAAACAAAGTCTGAGGCATTATTTTTCATGCAAACTTTCTAAGCATACACTTTCACCTCTGTATAAGAATGTAAAAAAATCCACCTATTGCCCATGCCACCCTTTTGAAACAATGGTGTGCATACTTCAGGAGATACATTGTGGCATGCTTTAATGCCACAGGATAAACTCAGCATACTTTATGCAGTGTCATTATCACAAGAATATTTGGGAAGAAGTTTGATAAGTAATAAATATGTCCTGTATTGATTATTAACATACAAATTTCTCCTGAATTTTAAAGGTAACAAATGAGACTTCAAAGTAATTTTAACTAGTGGCATGTAGCTTTAAGTATCCTTCTAGAACCCTGAGGCACATATATTTATGTTCCTCTTTGCTATTAGGGACAGTTAGGCAGAACAATTTGAGGAGCCCTAGTACTGCATCAAATTTAAACTCTTCCATTTGGTATATGAGGCCTTCTATTATATTGGGTGTAATTATCTCATGATTTTCATTTCTATGACTCATATATGTTCTGACTGGTATGTCTCCTCCTACCTGTTACAGAATGACTTCTGAGGTGGATTCAGTATTTCATAAACAGTTTGTTCCATAATATACTTGCGCACTTCCCTTACACTAAACTTGCTTTATCCTAGGTACCTAGAAAAGGGAACTAGGCCCGTTTATTTATTGTGGTGTGTGTTTGTGTGTGTGTGTGTGTGTGTGTGTGTGTGTGTGTGAAAACTAAAAGATTTAAATGGCACCAATTGCTCAGGTCCTCCATTATTCTACCCCTGGCTTTCTGGTCTGGGCATTCTTCCCCTCGTGGTGAAATTTTTCTGTATCAGACAATTATTAGCTTTCTCATACCATGGCTTATCTGTCAGCATCCTTACCTTCCTTATATGTTAAGAAAAAAAACAGTACGGGAGTACAGATGATTCTCAGGAAAACTTTCTAACAGGATAGATGTTCATCTATGTTGTTGCATATATCAGTATTTCCTTTTTATTGCTGAATAGTAATTCCATTGTAGATATATACATTAATTTGTTATTCACCAATTGATGGGCATTTGGGTTGATTCCATTGCTAGGCTATTATGAATGAAGCTGCAATGAATAGTCATGAAAACAATCTGTGTAGGATATGTGGTTTTGCTTCTCTTGAGTAAATAACTTGGAGTAGAATTGGTGGTCAAATTGTAAATTTGTTTTATCAGCTTTCCAAAATTTGTTTTATCATTTTATACTCCCAACCAACGATGTATGAGAGTTCCAGTTGTTCCACATACTTCCCAATACTTGGTGATATCAGTATTTTTAATTTCAGTCCTTTTGATTGATATGTAGTAGTACTTTTTGTGATTTTAATTTGCATTTCTCTGATGATGCATTGAGGATCTTTTCTTATGTTTACTAATAATTTGCACATGTTCTTTTGTGAGGTGTCCATCACATATTATACCTACATCTAATTGATTTGTTTGCCCTATTAATAATTTGCTTTATATATACAGATCTTCTTTGACTTATGATGGGGTGACATCCCAATAAACCCATCTAAAGTTGCCTAAGTGGAAAGTGCATTTAATGCACGTAACCTACCAAACATCATAGCTTAGGCTACCCTACCTTGAATGTGCTCAGAACACTTACATTAGCCTACAGCTAGACAAAATCATCAACACAAAGGCTATTTTATAATAAAGTGTTGAACATACCATGTAATTTACAGTAAGTCCCCTACATACGAATGAGTTCTGTTCAGAGAGCACATTCGTTAAGTCCAGTTGGTCTGTAAGTCCAACAAAGTTAGCCGAGGTCCCTCACTAACACAATCGGCTATATAGTACTGTACTGTGGTAGGTTTATAATACTTTTCACGCAAATAATACATTAAAAAAAGCACAATAAATAAAGAAAACATTTTTAATCTTACAGTACAGTACCTTGAAAAGTACAGTAGCGTCAAAACCGCTAGGTGGCGTTTCGGGGGCTCTGAGGAGCTCAGTCTGATATGTCCCAGCGCAGAAAGAATTCAGCGAGAGGCAAAGTGATAGATAAGAAGTGATTTATTAGAATAGGGCACTTGTGAGGCTTATAAGTAGGTGGGCGAGAGGGTGCCATGCCCTGAGAACTTAGTGAGTTACAATTTTACAGTCAAAGGAAAAGTGGAGAGGGGGAAAAGACCACCTTCTTCCTCATTCTTGAGTAGACATCACACTTCCATCATCAGCTCCTTCTCCAGGTTGGGTGGGGGAATTTTTTTGTCCCTACATGGTCAAGCCAGGACTGTCATGGTACTATGGAAAAATTATTTCAGGTCTCAGTACAATGAGGGTATTTCACTTTGAAATGTCACCTTTCCATAAATTTCTGTTTTTTGTGTGTGCAGAGAGCATGTCCTTGGGGTCATTAGCTCACTGGGCAGGATGTGGGTCTCATGCCACCATTGTTTTATTGTTTTGGGGCATGGCTCGTGCTTCTGTTGCATGGTTTTGTTGCTAAGCAAGCCTGCTTGTTTTTGTGGTTAAGCAAATGTGCTTTCTTGAGTGATTGTTAAATTACAGGGGTCTCCCATACTTCTTTCTTTACTTATAATCCTCTAGTGGGATTAACTATTTAATTACCTACTTTGTCCCTTTACTCTGTCCCTATCAGTACAGTGCAACAGCTGGTACTTCTTAGCAGTACCAGTTACATCACCACTACTCTTATGTTTGCTTCCGGACATCCTGGGCTTGAAATAAAGATACTTTACTACTGTACTCTATACAGTACTGTATAGTAAAGCACAACCACTTGTAGAGGATGCACGCACATAACAATGTACGCCAGACATGTGAACTAACTTATGTGATTGGATGTGCGAACGCACGTTAGTATCTTTGAAAGTTTTCAACTTGAAGGTTCATGTGTAGGGGACTTACTGTATTGATTATTGTACTGAAAGTGTACAGAATGGTTGCATGGGACCAGAATGGTTATATGGGTACAGAAATGTTGTAAGTGTATTGGTTGTTTACCCTCTTGACCTTGCAGCTGACTGGGAGGTGAGGCTCACTGGCTCTGTGCAGC
Source organism: Lipotes vexillifer (assembly GCF_000442215.2). Taxonomy (NCBI): domain Eukaryota; kingdom Metazoa; phylum Chordata; class Mammalia; order Artiodactyla; family Lipotidae; genus Lipotes; species Lipotes vexillifer. Next base: position 952,511 of record NW_006799035.1, on the reverse strand, counting down.
ATTGCAGAGGGTATCATTCCTACTGCATATGGCTAGCCTAGGAAAAGATCAAAATTCAAAATTGGAAGTATGGTTTCTACTGAATGTGTATTACTTTCACACCATCGTAAATCTAAAAATCTTAAGTGGAACCAAATTTTAAGTTGAAACATTGTGAAGTTGGGGACTGTCTGTATATAAATCTGAAGAAGTAGAATGAAATTTGTTCAGTTTCCTTCCCCTCTCCCCACAACCAAAATGGTTCTTCATCTAGTCACTTGGACAGGCAATTTGCTGCTCTTCTCACAGTGGCTTAAGCTTTTATTCTGTAGAGAAGAAGGATCCAGGTGGGACTTTCTATTGTTCCGCAGCTAGACTGTTCCCCTCCCCCAGATCTTCACCACAAATTAGACTTTCTCTGGACTCCAGCCCTGCCCATATGATGAGGTGCTTCCAGCTCTAAGAGCCTCTATTCTCTCACACTATCCTACACTCAGATTTAAGCAATTTGTAACGAATTTGGCTAAATTGTTCTTATCCGTTTTTGAATGCCAGCTCCTTCTTCCTGTGTTCTGCCCTGGGTAAGCAATGCTTGTATCCTGTCTCTCTTTGGAAGTGCTTGTCTTTCCTCAGATTTCAGGCTATTTGATTGCCCTGCAACTTTAATTCTCTGATAAGTTCAAGAAAAGTTATGATTTAATAGGTCGTCTGGCTTTATCTAGATGTTAGGTTGGGTACAACACTCTTTTCCACTTAGTACATACTAAGCAGAGACTGCAAGTTCCAATTCTTATAGCATTTAAAGTATTTAAATTATCCAGTATATTAAACTTGAGAAATTAACAAATGGAAGGAGAATTTTATTAAACTCATTTATATCAGTGTTTAAATGTTTGAGAAATTTTAATTTGTTAAATTTTACATTTTTAAACTTTCAATTGGAAAGAATTATAGACTCACAGGAAGCTGAAAAAATAAAGAGAGCCTTGTGTACCTTTTATCCAACTTCCCCGATGCTTATATTTCACCTAACTATAGTATAATCTCAAAGCCAGTAAATTGAAATTGGTATAATACATTTATCTAGGTTACAGAACTTATTCAGATTTACCAGCTTTTATATATACTCATGTATGTGTGTGTGTATTCCTATACAATTTTAATTTATGTATAGTTTCATGTAACTACAACAATACAGTAATTTTTCATTACCACAAAGGAGCTCCCTTGTGCTGACCATTATGCCATCACTATCTTCTGGCAAACACTAATCTGTTTTCTTCTTGAAAAGTTTGTCATTTTCAAGACATTACATTTTGCCATTTCAAGAATGTTATGTAAATGGAATAATACAGTATATAGTCTTTTGATATTGGCTTCTTATTTAGTGCCCTTAAGATTCATTCAAGTTGTTGGATGTGTAAGTAGGTTTCTTTGTATTTCTGGATAGTATTCCATTTTATGAGTGCACCACAGTTTGTTTACCCATTCACCCACTGAAGGATTTTTTTTCCCCAGTTTTTGGTTATTTTCAGTAAAACTGCTATGGGCATTTATATATAGGACTTTATGTAAAAATAAGTTTTAATTTCCCTGGGATAAATGTGCAGGAGTACAATTGCTGGGTCATGTGATGAGTTTACATAGTTTTATCAGAAACTACCAAACAGGTTTCCAGGGTAGCTGTACCATTTTGCATCCCATCAGCAATGTATTACAAATCTAGCTTCTTTGCATCCTTATCAGCATTTTATATTTATCACTATTTTAAAATTGTAACCATTTTAGAAGGTTTATAGTGATATTTCATTGTGGTTTTTGTCTCCCTGATGACTAGTGACTTTGAACATCTTTTTATGTGCTTTCTGCCATCTATATTTTTTCTTTGATGAAAGGTCTGTTTATGTCTTTTGCCCATTTTCTAATTGCATCCTTCGGATCTTTTTGACTTTTTCTAAAGAGTACTTTATATATTCTAGATACATGGTTTGCAAATATTTTCTTTCAGTTTTTAACTTGCCTGTCATACAATTGACAGAGTCTTTTGCAGAGAAAAATCTTTAATTTTAATGAAGTTCAATTTATTGATTACATTTTTTTAGTGAATTGTATTTTTGCTGTCATGTCCAAGAATTCCTTGCCTAGTCTTAGTTCTCAAAGATTATTTTTCTTCATCTTCTTCCAAAAATTTTATAATTTTACATCTTTCAATTAAATTTGTGGTCATTTTGAGTTAATTTCCATATAAGGTATTAGGTTTCATACAAAGTTTATTTATTTTGGCTATGATGTCTAATTGCAGCAGCATAATTGGTTGAAATAAGCACATTTTTGCTGTAGAAATATTAATTATTTACTAATTAAAAGAATGTTATTTGCTTATAAAATTCAAAAAAGTAAAAAAGCTACTAAGTGACTATCATTGTTTTACTTTGGAAAAATAACACTATTTTAATAGTATTCAAAGGAATACAGATTAAAACTATAATAAGATACAGTCTTTCTCCTTCACTTATTGATGCTCTTCCTTTCTTTATATAGATATGGGTTTCTTGTCTGTACCATTTTCCTTCTCTCTAAAGAACTCAACATTTCTTTCAAGGCAGACCTACTGGTTACAAATTCCTTCAGGTTTTGTTTGTCTGAGAAAGTCTTTATTCTCAGGATAAAAAAGAAGTCTTTATGTTGCAGGATACAGAATTCTAAGATTTTTTTTTTCTCTCAACACTAAAAATTTCACTCCATACTCTTCTTTCTTGGTGTTTTAGTTCATTCAGACTGCTGTAACAAAATGCCATAAGCTGGTGGTTTAAAAAACAACATGGATTTTTTTTCTCACAGTTCTGGAGGCTGGGAAGTCCAATATCAAGGCACCTGCAGATTAGGCGTCTGGTGAGGACCTGCCTCCTGGTTCACAGATAGTCATCTTTTTGCTATGTGCTACTCTTTTGGATCACTTTTATCAGGACACTAACCCATTTATCAGGGCTCCATCCTCATGACTTAATCACTCCAAAGCCTCACATCCAAATACCATCACAGTGGGGGGTTAGGATTTCAGCATATGAAGTTTTTTGAGTGGTAGGGGGGTGGGGCACAACCACTCAGTCTGTGGCACATAGTTTCTGAGGTGAAGGTGGATGTAATTCTTATCTTTATTCTTCTATGGGTAAGGCATTTTTTCTCTCTGGCTTCTTTCAGGATTTTTTCTTTGTTTTTGATTTTCTGTAGGTTGAAAATGATATGCCTATCATATAGGCATATCTGTAGGTTGTTTTTGTTATATATCCTGCTTATATGCTTTGGTATATATCCTGCTTATATGCTCTGAGCTTCCTGGAAGCAAAGCAAAGCTTCCTGGATCTGTGGTTTGGTGTCTGACATTAATTTGGGGGAAATTCTCAATCATTTTTGTTTCAAATATTCTGTTCTTTTTCTCTCCTTCTGGTATTCCCATTACCTATATGTCACACTTTTTGTAATGTGTACCACAGTTCTTCAATATTTTGTTCTGGTTTTTTGCTTCTTGGTTTTTTGTTTGTTTTAGTCATTTTTTTTCTTTGCTTTTTCAGTTTGGGAGCTATCTATTGAGGTATCTTCAAGTTTAGGAATTCTTTCCTTAGCTGTGTGCAGTCTACCAATGTGACCTTCAAAGGCACTCTTCATTTCTGTTACAGTGTTTTTGATCCTTAGCATTTCTTTTTGTATTTTTCTTAGAATTTCAATTTCTCTACTTATATTGCTCATCTGTTCTTGCATGCTATATACTTTATCTGTTAGAGTGCTTAGCATATTAATCATAGTTGTTTGAAATTCATGGTTTGGTAATCTCAACATTGCTGTCATATCTGAGTCTGATTTTGATGGTCTGTTTCTTCCAGCTGTGTCTTTTGCCTTTGAGTGTGTCTTGTAATTTTTTCTTGATAGCTGTGCTCAATGTACTGGGTAAAAGGAACTGCTGTAAATAGACATTTAGTAATTTGGTGGTAAGGTGTGGGGGGAAAGGGAAGCATTTTATAGTCCTGTGATTAAATCTTATTCGTTTAGTGAGTCTGTGCCTCTAGATTGTACTTTTGCACATGCTTTTCAGTCCTTTAGGTGGGACAAGAAGGCTAAAGGGTACTAGAGTTGGATATTTCTCTTCCTCTACATAGAAGACTAAAGCTGACTAAAGTGGTGTATATGTCTTCTCCCAGCGTTGCGTGCTTCCAACATTGCTCTTCCTTCTCTGTCATAAAAACAAGATAGGACTATTCTTTCAGCTTGGGTCCTGCAATGAAGACAATATGAAGCAAAGTACAAATGAACTCTGAAGGACAAGTAACATGAGGAAGAAATCAACCTTTATTGTTGTAGGCTACTAATATTTGGGTGTTATTACTGCATAATAACTTTGCAAAAGTTATTAGTGAAATTAATATAAATTCAAAATGAACTAAAGCACTAATATGAACAATTGGGCCTTTCCACACCCATTCAAACTCTAAGATAAACTTTTTCTTTTCTTCTTTTCTCCTTTACTTTCATTCTTTCTATATTCATGGTGTGTGTGTGTTTGTGCCACTCACACACATAAAAATTTGGTCATCCATAGTAAAAGCAAATATGTTTTTAATAATTTTAGAACTGATCATTTAAAACACTGCACTCTTAAGCTGAAACAGAAACTTGGAAAAACCACTGTAAAGTTAACCTTGAAAAATGAAAGAAACCAACTGAAAAAATATAGATGGAGTCAATTAGATCATTGGAATGGCTATGGCAAGCAAAAGAAAAGTTTTAATTTCCTTAGTTTTATAAGTGTTCAATTTTATTTATTCTCTCTCTCTTTCTCTCTCAATTCTTTTGATTGCTTAGGATGAGTGTGCATTTCATGGACATGCTGAGAACAGAGGACTGATTGCTATCCTATTTACTGTTGTGGTTGTCTTAATCTAGACTAGGTCCACTTTTGAATTCTCACAAATGCAAAGTCGATTAAATATCAAATGCTATGCTTATTCAAAAAATATAAACAGCATTTTCTTTATGAAGTAATATAAAGCAAAATTTTATAATTCTCTTGGTATTAATTTATATACTCTAATACATTGTTTTCAATCTCATATGTATTCAATGGGGCATACAGTTTTAGAAATTAATTTTAGAAATTAATTAGAAATCTAATCTCTAATCTCATATTTATTCTAGTGAAACAAAGAGAAAGTAAAATGTTTGTAAAAAGTTTCTGTAGCTTTTTTCTATGCTGCCTTATTAAATTTCTCCTACTATTCAAAAGATGGCAGTCTTAAGTACTTAAAATGAATTTGTAACAAGAACTTCCTTTCTCCCCATCCCTCTTTCTTTCTCTCTACCTCTCTTTTTCTATCACCGCACTGTCTGTCATATTCTCTCTCTCTCTCTCTCACACACACACACACCTCTCTTTCTCTCTCTCTCACACACACACATGCACACACACACACACACACACACACACACACACACAAAACTGGTATCCTAGGTTTCCTTGCTGTTGTGGAAACCTAGAAGGAAAAAATAAAGCATCTTCTTTCTCTATGTCCACCCCATTCCTCAAAAGTCAGAAGTCCTCATTATATTTTTAAAGGTCTGAGTTTCCACAAGTAACACATTCAAGAGGGAAATGAACGATATTGTTTTTAGGCTGAATTTTCCCAGAGAAGGAGGCAATGAAAGTGAGTTTTCAGTGGGAGTGAAACATGTGGCTAGTTCAAGGGTATGAAGTTATATGAGGTTTGCAAAGGGGGCTTTGGCATTTTGCTTGCTATGGAAACCTGTGTCCTGATGGCATGTATTACCTCACATTGGGAATGGGATTGAAGATTGCTGTGTGCTGCCACATAGGGGCCAGTGGAGAGGACTGGGGTGACAGAAATCTCTGAGTTTGGTTAAACTCAGAGAGAACCAGTTCCTAAGGGGCAGTCAACCTCATTGATCAATTACAGCAATGTGAAGCTAAAGGAGTGATGATAAGGTGGAAATAATGATGGACTGTTTTTCAGACCTCATATAAAGTCAGGATTTTTTTAAATATTTCATGGGGAAGAATTCCATTATTGACTGAATTGAATTTACTTTCCAGCAAGCTATGTAGAGCTGTGGAGGATAGTTGATTTAGAAAGATGAATCAACATGAAATTTCTTAGACTTGAATATTATAGAGTAAAATTAATACCAATTGTTTATGGGACAAATTGGGGATTTTCAAAAAGTTTTGTGCAACATGCATTTATAAGGAAGACTAATTATAATACTTAGAATTGGGGACAGCTAATTTTGAGATAGTAAGTATTACCATTTTGGACAGTTAATGGATAGTGGGCACTCTCATAAAGCCCTGTGGATTTTGAGATGAGATTAAATGTGAAGGGAGTTTATAGAATATTTTAAGAACTGTGAACAGATATGTAAAGATTGGCAGAATGGTCGGTAAGGGAAGATAAGTTAGCCTTTTTGAATTGATTTCTCTTTGATTTCCAAGAGACTACAGAGAAGTAGGGGCATAAAAGTGAATATTTAGGTCCCCTATCTCAGACTATAAATTTCAGAAATAACCATTTCCATCTGGGAGAGGAACACACACAAGTCAATGTCCTCAGTGTCCTAGAGAAGTGTTTTTCAAATTGCCTTTTGGGACCCATTAGTGAATTATGAAATCAATTTGGAGAATCACAACAATCATTGTTTAATATATCAAATGAAGTACAATAGAATAAAATGGAAATATCTGATCACATCACATATAGTAAGAGTCTTTTGCTTTATTTTTATTATATGTATTTTATATACCTATAAATACATATAAATTTGTATAATGGATCACAATGAAAGCTGTATTTCTGACTAAAGTTCAGATCAAATGAGTTGGAGCCCTCTGTTGTATTTTGTGGAAACTTCCATATTCTCCAAACTTGAATATCATTTACACATAGGCTGAAATGTTATGACTAGAAGTAGAGAAGACTGCTTTTCCAATGAAGAAAATAATAAACTCTCCCAAACTAAGGATTTTTGAAGAAGATAAAACTTCTGGGTTGATTGAGAAGACATTGGAAAGATTCACTAGGGGGGAATGGAAATTATCTGAGGTCATGGAACACTAACAATGATGAAATGAGATGAGTGTCTCAGAGTTTGAGGCTATTTGATTCTCAGAAGTGTTCAGTGCTGTGGCTGACTGTGAGTAGTTTAGAACAAGCTTCTGATCAGCTCAGCTTTTTAAATGCCAACAAGAGGGCTGGTTAAAAGATTTTTACATGTTGATTCTGAGGCTAGACAGTTTGGAGACTTGGCCTTGGTCAGAGTAGACATAGACCCAGGGAATGTGGCTCAGGCCCAGCATGAAAAGGCACAGGGAGGGTCTGCTCTGAGTAAACTCTCCACTCTGAGCTCCACCTGGTAGAGCTGAACCCCTCCCTCCAACTGTTTTCAATGTCAAAAGCTAATTAAAGGGACTTCCCTGGCAGTCCAGTGGTTAAAACTTCACCCTCCAATGCACGGAGCGCGGGTTCAATCCCTGGTCAGGGAGCTAAGATCCCACATGCCTTGCGGCCCCAAACCCAAAAAACATAAAACAGAAGCAATGTTGTAACAAATTCAATAAAGACTTTAAAAATGGTCCACATAAAAAAAATCTTTAAAAAAAAATGCTAATTAAATAAGAGAAAGAGGGGGAAGTGGTGGTCCACTCTAGGAGAGAGGGGAATCATGCATGAGAGATGATTTTAGTGACCCAACTTTGTACTCTACCATCTAGGACAGATAGGGACTTAATATCTCAACTGAAGACTTGATGCTTTGTCTTCCTTTAAGCCACCTGTGGGTGTGCTTCCGTAGGCCTCTTGATATCCCAATACTTTGGTATCTGGACAATCCCTTTGTCCACCATTTTGGGGTGGCCTGAGCTATAACAAAATTGAAGACTGAAGAGTAGCATGAATCTGAGTCAAGACTCTACTGCTCAACTATAGAGAAAAGGAACATTTCTGATAGTGGTCCAAGATTTCAAGGAAACATAATAGGCTTTTGCTTTGCTGGTAAGGAAGTTGGACATTTCATGCAGACTGCTCTTGCAGTTGTGGATATAAAACCTTAACAGAAGTAGGAAAAACTTCTAGGGCTGATCTTGAGATGAGTGGAGAGGCATTTAAGACCCACTACCGAGTCAATATGAAGCCTCAGGCCATACCAGATAGATGGTAGTTTTAGAATTCTAAACTAGCATCAATGTGGCTGAAAGAGCAATAGTAAAGATGGTAACCATCATAGAGTATGGACTGGGCATTTTTCCTGGTTTTCTGTCACCACAGCTTGGAAGTTTTGTATGATTCTACTGAGCTATTGTAGTGGACAATATGAACAACATTGAATTTCTTGCCACCTAGGTGGGTGGAAGCACAAAGTACATTAGATTTGATTTTTTTTTTTTTTTTTTTTTTTTTTTTTTTTTGCAGTACGCGGGCCTCTCACTGTTGTGGCCTTTCCCGTTGCGGAGCACAGGCTCCAGACGCGCAGGCTTAGCAGCCATGGCTCACGGGCCCAGCCGCTCCGCGGCATGTGGGATCTTCCCGGACCGGCGCACGAACCCGTGTCGCCTGCATCAGCAGGAGGACTCTCAACCACTGCGCCACCAGGGAAGCCCTAGATTTGATTTTAAACTATAATAGAACACGAAAGTTTCTAAGCCCTAGTGCTGTGGTGTGAGATCACACACACATACACACACACACACAAGTACATATGTAAAAAACATATAAGTTTAAAATATTTTTTTTAATTCATTTAGTTCTCACTTCAAGTATGTTCATACACCTTAGGTTCAGTGTAAAGTTTATGTGTGTGAGTTCTTGAGTCAGAGAGCTAGGGCTTCAGTCACAGCTCTACCGTTTATTACCTATGTGATCTTGGACAATTTGCTTACCTTTCTGAGATTCAGTTTCTCACATAAAATGGGAATGATAACATTGCCAATCTAACAGTGTTGTTGTTGATTGCTAAACTTCTTAGCAAGTTCACTTAATAAATAGTAGGTCTTTAAAATTTTTCTAGTTATTAAAACTAGAGCTATTTTCTTGATTGATATCATGCATTTGACTTTTTACAAGTTATTTTTATAAGTGTTTTTTATTTGCTTTTATAAATGAGATTTTCTCTCCAAATTGTACTTTGCTCCTGCCACTTCATAAATTTAGTTTTCAACCTGTGCATCTGTAGCTTTGCTTCTTCCACTCATCTCCCCCGACCCCACCACCACCAATTCTATGTCCCAAACCTGACCAAGGGCATGTCTAGTATTTTTTCCTCTTCTGATACCAGTTTTGTGTTTCTTTTGAGGCATGGACATTTTTGGACACAATTTTACTTCTTATCTCATGATTGAGACTGAGAATCAAGTTTATACCTACCTACCACTGCATACCCCAACCCCATTCTTGTCACTGAATCCAGGCTGCTTAAGTTATGCACTCAGTAAACAGATAAGTAATCACCTGTCTTCCCTGTGCCAGGCTCTGTGACAATTACTAGGGATCTTCACAGAAAGAAGACTCCCTGATTTCCATTGACCCAGCTACAAATCTTGCATTTTCATGGTATGGTTCTATTAGCCAAAAAAGTCCCCCTTTTACCTGAACCAGTTTGAGTTGTGTCTTTCACTTGTAACTCTAAATGTTCTGACTAATATGGGCCAACTTCATCGTATACTAAATCCCCACATACACTAGAGTCCTGTTCTTTACCAATATATTCTACTCCATTGATTTTTCCATACATACCAGTGCTTGAACAACATTGTTTTCATTACTGTAGTTTCATAGTATATTTCAATATGTTACTGGAAGAGTTTTCCCCATCACACATTAAAATTAAATTATTTGGGGATGTTTTATATGTTGATTTTTCCAAATGAATTTAGATTTATTTTAAGTTAAAAAAAAAGCATAAAAAAGGAATAAGAACAGTGAAATATATGTTGGTCTTTTATTGAGATGATATTAATTTATGTGTTAATTTTGAAAGAGTGAATCTTTACAATACTGAATTTGACAGTACAAGAGAAAGGTATTTCTTTTCACTTATCCAAATTTTTATTTATAATACTTAAGTGAAGTTTAATGTTTCTTCCATGCAGTTATATTTATTTCTAGATTATTTTATAATTAAATATTAATGTTATTTTCTGCTGTGATACATAAAATCTTTTCTTTTGTTATACTTCTTAACTGGTTATTATTTGTCTAAGTGAAGTGTTTTGATTTTTGTACTATTCCATATTAAAGAATTCTCATTTAAATTTCTGTTGTTTTCAGTTTCTAAGTTTACAAACTACCACTACAAATTATAAAAAGTTTTCCTCCCACTTTATTTTCTTGTCTCATAACACTGATTGAACTTTTGAAATAATTTAAAACAGTAATGGTGATGATTGCCTTACTCTTTTTTTTTTTTTTTTTTTT
>NW_006799035.1:928047-941810 GCF_000442215.2 Lipotes vexillifer | reverse complement strand
TTTTTTTTTCTTGCGTTATGCGGGCCTCTCACTGTCGTGGCCTCTCCCATTTGCGGAGCACAGGCTCCGGACGCGCAGGCTCAGTGGCCATGGCTCACGGGCCCAGCCGCTCCGCGGCATGTGGGATTTTCCCGAAACGGGGCACGAACCCGCGTCTTCTGCATCGGCAAGCGGACTCTCAAGCACTGCGCCACCAGGGAAGCCCGATGATTGCCTTACTCTTGACTTTAGTATAAGTGCTTGTAATATTATACGATTAAGCATATAATGTTTCTGCTTTTAAAAAAAGTATATAGAGATGTATAATTTTTTAAATGCCTTTTTGTATTATATGGAGAAGATCTTAATTTATCTGACTTCTTACTACATGAATTATAATTGATGGAGTTTTTCTACATTTCCTTTTTATGCTCTTTTAATCTTTATTTATGATCTTTGCATTAAAAGTAATAAGGAAGAATGGGCTACAGTTTTATGCTGGATCATAAATAATTTGGAAATATTTTTCTTTCTCTATGCTATGAAATAACTTAATTGCAGAAAATTAACTTTGTTTAACTAAATATACTTCATGAAGATAGTAACAAGAGCTTTTCCTCCATTATTTTAGAAAGAAAATAGTATTCTATATTACATATAAACCCTAAGACTCAAAACAAATTTCCCAAAATATAACTGAAATATGAACCTATATTAACCAACTATTTGGTTGGGATTTAGTATGTCTAAAACACTGATTTCTGATCTACAAGCATTTATATGGTTGTTAAAATTAGTTGCTTTTTATGCAGAAAAATATTTTCTTCCATTTTAATCACTTTTCTCACTTAAATTGCTAAATTTTCTTCAATGTTTTCTCAAAAATTTGTGTAGTAATTGCACAACATTAGACAAAAACATGTACATGTTTAAAGCATCATGGAAGACAAGACACAATGACAGAGAAAGGGTAACACTGAGTGTGACACTGTTTTGCTGCTCTCAGCACCACCCATATCTACGTATGATTCTGACAGTATACCAATTGTATTTGCATTGCAACTTGGGTCTTTTCCTGCACATCATTTTCATAAAAGTATTTTATAGAGTTTTGGGGATGAAAATATAAATATTTTCCATATAGCCATCAAACAAAGTTTTTCTATTGAGAGATAAACATATTCTCTGAAATTTGGATTAAAAACCAAGAGGCTTTATATTAGGAAAACATTAAATAGAAAGTGTTTGGAATATTTATTGTTTATTTATTTGTTTACTTATTGATTAATTTCATATTACCTTTCCTAAAGAATTCTCATTACTATAGATGAATTTCAGAATGTTTATTATTGATAATCTTGATTAAGACATTTTACACTATTTCATGTATCGACAAACAAAATCTTCAACAGCCATATGTTAATTATCAGTCTTTAATAACTAACAAATTTCAACTTAATTTTTAAATGTTATTAAGAAATAATAAAGATCTCTATAAATAATGGTTCTAGCAAAGGAGCATGCTGACTTGTATGCCTTCGGGGAAAAATGGTTATCTTTGGGAGGAGGCTTCGAGTAGCTTTAAGATATGCAAAAAGGGGTTGGTGAGGAAAGAAGAATATAGCCAGTTTACATTATCTATTAATTAATCCTGGTGATATTTTAGGGTGTTTGAGGTGGATGCTAAATTTACTTCACATGTCTTTGATTACAATAGATTTTTGGCATCTGCATTTAACATTTGACACTTTGACTCCTGATGAAGACCCAAAATGCATGCTATGTAATAATTTTTATTGGGGATAGTTACACCTACAGAATTAAAAATAATGACATTTTAAAATTATGTGAAATGATATATGTAAAGAGCTTAAAATGAATTTCATTTACCTCAATTGTGAAAGATTTAAGCTATTTTTAACTGAGGACTACCATTTACATCTTAATTACTACGATTGGTAAATTTGATATTTTAAAAAATCGTTTGATAGTTTGTAAGAGCATATTATTATTTGTAGTAACTTCTTAAATGACAGCTGTGAAAAAAATTATTTTGAGCAGTTTATCTAAGATATGTTTATGTCCTTATGGACAATATGGAGCCAATGATCTTAATTTACAAATTGAAAAGGGGAGCAGTGTATGAAACAGCACAATGCTTTTTAGCTTGGCCTCAGAGTTACAGGGAGCAGCACTGACTATGAAAGCTCACCAAGAGTTCTTCACAATTTACTCTTTCTTGCAGTTTCTTGAAAATTGTAGTAAGTCCCTCTTTTCCTATTTATCTTGAGGATTCTCTGAGCTATAAACTACAGTGATTTATCTTTACTTTAAATTTTATTAGCACTATGAATTTATCTATTTAATGATAACTTATTCACACTTATTGTATAAGTAAGGATTGAATTAACTTGACAGAAACTTAAACTAAATTAAGTGGAAATAACATTTCCAGAGAAGGACTCTTATTATGTTTACTTGGGTCATATGCCTAATGCTGAACGAACTATTGTTGCCAAATGCATATGATGCTATGATGAGTCCCTACTGGGCTATTTGCCAAATTCAGAAAAGAGGTGGTGAGGGAGAAGTTGAAGACTTAAATCTGAGAAAAAAGTAAAAACTCTTATCTAGCCTGGAATGTAATTTCTATGAGGTTAAAACTTTATTTTTGTTTTATCTACTGTTTTATATTCAGTTCTTGGTAGAGTACCTGGCTCAAAATATATGCTCAATAAATATATTGTTGAATGAATGAATGAATAGGCAACATATTCCCTAACACAGTTTACTACACTTGTGAGGTACTCTTATTTTCTAGGGAGACAATATTTGCTTTACCTTGAGGTCAGTGATATGCTAAAGTGTTATTAAATACTGAGACTGTTTTGCATAATTCTAATTAACATAAGTTGAGTTACTCCGTAGTTCTCCAGTATACTTTGGTTTTCCTAACTGCACTGGAATCTCTTTTGAGAACAAAGCTGATGACTTTTGGAGTTCGCAATATGACAAATAAATGTTAGTTTAGTTGAATCAAGTTTGAATATAAAGGTGATGAAGATGAAAGTTTACTAATCAAATAAAGGGCAAATTTGGTGGAATAAGTTCTAGTCCTGGTAAAGCTATATTTTTGTAGGATCTAATATACTGTTTTAAATTAGCTGCTTTATTATATTTGCTAATTTTACCTTGTAAGTTATTTCTTCTGTAAGATCTAGAGGTATGATAGTGAATTTAAATGAAATTGCCAAAATTACAGAACACTTAAATAAAACTTCCGTTTCATAGGTGATACTTTTAAATTATTTAAATGATTACACCATGTAATTTAAAAATACAGTGTTCAAACTTTTTATCAGTATCTATGTTCTTTGAGAGTGAACTGTAGTCTGTAAGACATGTGCTCCTTTTTCCATACTTCCTTAACTTTCATCTAACCTCAAGTAAATGAGTATTCAGGTGACACCCAACTTCTATTTATGATGTAACTATGAATTAATTACACATGTAGAGATTAACTTTTGAGAGAATTTCTTCATTCAATATTTTTGTGCCTCCATAATTTTCTTTCTAATAACGCTTTAATATTCTATTTTTTAGAATATTTTTATGGTAGTGAGATATGACATAACATTATTGCTAATTAATGGTTATATTGCATGGTACTAGGTATAATTTTAAATTCTTATTTTTACTTGGACTATACTGCTTTGATTAAAAATATTTTCCTGATATTATGAATATTTTATTCTTGAAAAAAATTGAATAGCCTGTTTATAAATGGAGATCAGAATCTTTTGGAGGGAGGCCTTTGGCAAGGCAATTATTTTACACAAACAACTGAATCCGTGGGAGGGGACCACACGAAGCCTGCATCCCCTTTTGAACCCTCAGTAGCATCCTCCAGGGAAAGTCACTGACTAAAGATTGTTTAAATGACAGCAGTAGGGTGCACAGTAACACTGCTCCTCAAAGGAAGCATCACCTTATCTGACCTAGTCTTGGAATAAGTCAGGCGCCTGCTTCAGCCCGTTGACGATAATGTCTCCAACCATTTCCTTTTTTTAAACATTCAGAGCCATTTGAGGACATCTTTTGTTTGTTTATTAGATCTTCACAGGATATATTTTGTTGAAAACTTAATAGGAACTTGGTCTTTAGTTGGACCTTAGCCTTTGACAATATATGACTCTAAGGATTTCTACGGTTCTGTGATATGTTGGTTCTTATGGCGTACGTCAATTTCCCCAAAGATGAGAACTCACAATGTGCTCTTATCTGCCTGAGCCATTTTGTAGAGTAAAAGGTATCTTTTGGCTTTGCAATAAGCATTTAAAGGATTGCCCTGTTTATTTAATCTTTTGCAAGACATTATTTTTATAGTTATGTTGCTGTTGTTCTTGCAGCTTCTTAATTTAAAGTACTGTAAAGTCCCGTTTGTGAAGAGAGCCGTTATGTAGCTCGAAACCAATTACTTTGTTCAGTTTGTGCAAATGATCCTTTTGATGAAGTGTTCCAAATGTAAAGAGCTATGAAGAACATTGGGTTGGTTTTGATTATACAGCATGTTCAGTTGTGATTCTGTCCATCTCTTCACTGAAATATCAGTGGTTAAGCATATGCTGTTAGCTGCCAGAGTCAACACTCATATTTTTCTTTCCATTCTGTGAGAAGAACTTCAAACGTTATTATTCATAAAAGCTTTTACTGCAGCCTGTTGGTCTGGACTAAAAACACATTATTCCATGTCCTATTAAGAATTCCAACCTGGAAAGGTCAACAGTTAGGTTTATCACAGTGTTTATGGAGGCGCTGATTATTTACTTAGCACTGTAGAGTAACTGAGATTTTTTTTGAATTCATAAATTAGAATGTATTATTGTTACATTAATTAGCAGTATAAAATCATTATGATTTATCCATTAGAGCATGTCTTTTTCATGTTTTTTATTCATTCTTCTGTATATAAAAGCAAACCAGTGTTCTGAAAAAGTCACAATTATACATAAGTTGGTGAGTGAAAGTATTCATTTCCCACATTTGTTTTCACTTTTATTTCAAAACATTTGCTTATATCATATTGAAAGCAACTTTCAAGCCAATAAATAATTTCAAAAAGAAAAAAAATTCCTGACTGACTGTTAATCATGAAGTTCCTACAGTGTCTTATCTCAATTTATAGAAATAAATAATATGGAAGGACATTTTTTGATAACTCACAATACTTTATAAATACCTGATTTTTAATTTTGATTTTATTCAGTAATAAATGTAGTTAACAAGGATAGAGATAGAGAACAGAACAATATACTGTCATGGTATCCAGAGTTAGCCAACCTGCAGAGTCTGAGGGACACAAGACTACCTTTACTTCTGACAGCAACTGCAATTTCAGGAGTTTTCCAGAACCACACTCAGTTTTGGTAATTTGCTGGAAAGACTCACAGAACTCACTGAAAGTTATTTTATTCAAGTGTCCATTTGTAGCAGAGAAAGGGTAAATAAAATCAGCCAAAGGAAGTGATGCATGAATGTTTGGGATGGGTCCAAACATGGAGCTTTCGTCTCTTTGTGGAGTTATGAATGACATCTCCATCTGACCACAATGTGTGAAAATATACACAGAGTAATGTTGACCAGAGAACCTCACCTGAGCCTTTAACATCCAGAGTTTTTATTGGGGTTCAATCACATACTGCCTGCATGACTAACCTTTAGTTTCTAGCTCTCTTGGAGATCAGGCTAATATCTTTAGTCTCCAATTCTTCCAGAGGCTAGAACTTCAACTTCCAAAGTCCCCATTGAAAGTCACACTGTTAGACTGTCTTGTGGCCAAAGATCCTAGGCAAACAAAGAGCAGAATATTCCAGGAGCCTGGAGATCCTGTCCAATAGCTGAGGGCAAAGACTAGATCTCTCTTTGGGTAAGGTTAATTCTTCACTACACACATAGATACCATTTTAATTTTCATGTTGGGTATGAAGTGAGGCAGGGCAAAGGTAGAAAATACCTAGGGGGAAAAAAGTTAGGGAGCTAGGAAATACTATCTAGGATCTTTTTGATGCTTTGAATTATAGAATTTAAAGGTAAAAGGGATATTAGTAATCAACTAATGGTCCAAAATTTTTTATTCACATTATAGAAAATTTTGAGACATGGACAGAATTGGCTGTCACAATGTTTATGGAACAGTAACACCTAGGATTCTTTGTTTATGTCTATTTAGGCTTAATTATAATCATATCACCACTGTCATTCTCTTTTGGGATAATTTTAATCAGCGTGAGGGTGTTCTTGATATTTTTCTTCTGGTGGTTCACGTCACTGAGGATTGCATTCATAAATGCTTATGGGGAAAGAATTAGTCTTCACTATATAACAAAGACTCCAGGAAAATTGGAAATAACAAAAACAACAGCAATAACAACAACAACAACAAACCAAGAGGAAACTAATGAAAAATAAAGATCGGTAGATAAAGGCCATTGGAATATAAGATGATGTCTTTATATTTCTCTGAAATTCTTTAAATAAACAAAAGTTCAATGTTATATCATTGGCTGAAAGAATGCTTGACCCTCAAAAGGCACCTAGCATTAGGAAACCAAAGTTGAATACTTAAAAATCAAAAGGCATTAGTTAGGAGACCTGAGCTCTAGTCCCTGTTTAATTAGAATAGCTATGTAACTGTGGTCAAGCTACTTCCCTGAATCTAAGTGACATTAGGAGAAAATGAGAGGGTTTAACTTCAGTGGCTCTTACTTTTCTGGAGTCAGAGAGAGACCCCTTTAGGAATTCAACGAAGCTTTCTGCATCCTCTTTCTAAGAAAATGCACAAGTGCACTTATAGACAGCATATTCATATACCCTCAGTGAGATCAAAGTATTTGACCCACATCCTGAAACCCAGTTTAAGAAATTCTAGGATTTGGTGATTTCCAAAGTATCTTTCAGGTTTAAAATCTGAAATTGTCTTATAACATGTTACCTCAGAATCATAAAGAAAATTTGTTTTTTAGTTTGTTTGTTTGTTTTTGCAGTACGCCGGCCTCTCACTGTTGTGGCCTCTCCCTTTGCGGAGCACAGGCTCCGGACGCGCAGGCTCCGGGCGCACAGGCTCAGCGGCCAGTGAGATCTTCCCGGACTGGGGCACGAACCCGTGTCCCCTGCATCGGCAGGCAGACTCTCAACCACTGCGCCACCAGGGAAGCCCGAAAATTTGGTTTTTTAAATCAAATGGATACATACAGCATAAAATATTCAATTGTTCTCAGACCCACCCAGAAGTACTGATCCAGAAACACTGGGATGGGATCCAGAAATCTGAGTTTTAATGAACTCTCTAGATGATGCTGTTATGTACTCAAGTTTGGGAGCCACTGGCTATAAGAATAAAGTGAGTAAGATTGAAAATAAAATATATGAAAGGCTAGATAGACTTGATGGCCCTAAATCTAGGGCAATAATGCCTTAATAGGAGGTACCAGGAATGTAAGGTTACCATCACATATGTTAACTAACTTTAGATAATTTGTTGGCATAATAATAGTTAATAAATCTGTAGTACATTGAAATAATCAAATTGCTTTCAGATATCTTACCATATTGGCTTCTCATAATAACCCTCTGAGTTAGATAATAAAAATTTTATTCCCAATGTATAAGTAGGAAAACTCAAGATTTTGTCAAAGATCAACCAATTGGAGATGGTATTAGAACTTATTTTCTTTCTCTGGGACTTCTTATGACATGCCATGGTATGAAAAGACCCTTAAAAAAGAGACAGTAAAATGTGGCACATTTTTATCATTCTACATCAGCAATATTTCTAACTTTGATTATTACTCTTAATATTAAGTGACATATTAAAGTGTATCAGAGGAAAAGACCTTTACTTGTTAGAACTTTCATGATTTGCATCGTGTGATTTAAGAAAATTAATCTCTAAACCCACCACATTTAAAGTTTATTTATTGTATTGTTGAGGTATTGTTCTAGTGTAAAACTTATATTGAAGTATAGATATTTCAAGAAAAAAAAGTATAGATATTTCAATTATTTTATAGTGTCTAATGAAAATTAGATGTTCTCTCATTTCCTCTAAATTACTGTTTTACTAAAGATGATTATTTTAATCTCCTTTAGCTATTTCTCCTGATATTTATTTTGCCCATGGCAAAATAAGATGTTTATAGTGCTTTTTAAAAATAATTTATCGGTTTTAGATGTCGTAGAGAAAAACTCTGTTGTTTTCACTTATGTATATTAAACACAATATTCTCTGAATACTACTTCACTTGCGACACCAGATATGTGGGTTTTCTATACATCAAACAATCCTCTGATACCAGCTAGATGTCCTACAATTTAACTCAATTCTGACGCTATCTACCTGGAGACAGCATGAGATCCCACAGGTTAAGGGTTCAGTCCCACAAGACTTCCCTCCTCCCCCTGCCCTACCCAATGCCAATTGAGAATTCAGATTGTCACCAGTGCCTCTAACCGACTGGCTATAAATTGGAGCTTCTCACATTACCCCTTCTCTGATTCAATTAATTTGCTAGGATGTTTCACAGAACTCAGGAAAGCATTTTACTTACTAGATTACCGGTTAATTATTATGAAAGAATAGAACTTAGGAACAGCAAGATGGAAGAGATGCGAAAGGCAAGGTATATGGAAGGATGTGGAGCTTTCATGACCTCTCTGGGTGAGCCTCTACCTGTTCACCAACCCAGAAGCTGTCTGGAGCCTGTGTTTTGGGTTTTTTGGAGGCTTCATTACATAGGCATGACTGATGAAATCATCGGCCATTGGTGATTGATTCAACCTCTAGCCCCTCACCCATCCTGAGCATGAGGGTGGGGCTAAAGCTTCCAACCTAATTTGGTTGGTCCTCCTGGTAACCCACCCTCATCCTTAACTTATCTAGGGGCTTTCCAAAAATCACAACATTAACATAAACTCAGGAGTAATGTAAAGGGACTTGTTAAGAATAAGAAAAGACAACTTTATGGCTCTCATTACTTAGGAAATCCAAGGATTTTGGGAGCTCTGTGCCAGAAACAAGGACAAAGACCAAATATATACACAATTCTTATTATAAATCACAATATGACAAGGGTTATTTATTAATTTCCTAGAACAGAATACAAGGATTTAGCTTTCTTATATTACCCACTCCCACTTTGTATTTTCCCTTCCTCTATTCTCTCCAAGATATATATTTGGAGTTAAATAAATTTTTAGTTAAGTCAATATTCAGAATTTATTTGTTTATGCCTATGTGTATATTATTCACTCTTTCACTCAACAAATATTTATCGTATGTTTATAATGTGCCATACTACTTTTTAGATAACAGAGGTAGTCCATGAACAAACCAGACAAAAATATGTGCCTTTATTGAGGTTACATTTTCATGAAAACAGACAATAAAAATGAACATGATAAATTGTATGGTAAGTTTACATAAGGCAAGTGCTAAGAGGAAAAAAATAGAGCCAGTTAATAGGTATGGGGGTTGAGGATGCTTTGTGATTTTAAATGGGACCTTAATGAGAAGGTGACATATGGCAAATACTTGCAGGAAGTAAGGAGTGAGTCACTCAGAGATCTAGGGGATGGATGTTCCAGACCAAGAAAATCAGGCCAAGGCTCTAATGTGGAAGTGTGCCTGATGTGTTCAAGAAAAACAAAGGGACAGTGTTGGTGGAACAGGAAGAGTGAGGGAAGGTAGCAGGAGTTGAGGTTAGAGATTCAGCAGAGGGCCATGTTGTGCTGGGCCCTGTAGGCCATTATAAGGACTTTGGCATTTACTCTGAGAGAAATGGAGAGCCTAGTATTTTGAGGTATGGATTGATGTGTTCTGCTTTATGTATTAATCAGGATCACTTTAGCTGCTCCGGTGAGAGCAGATCACAGGGGGAGATTGTTTGAAAGCAGGGAGACCAATTAGGAATTAATTGTAAGAATCTGTGCAAGAGAAGATGATAGCTTAGACCAAGGTGGTTGGGATTTTGAGAAATGGTGAAATTATGGGTATATTTTGAGGGAGAGTTAAAACCTACTACACTGATCCATATAATACATTCACACTTATTTTCCTGAACACTTTTGTTTTAATATTTTCTCCTTTTGTATTAGGTCCTTGGTTTTCTATGTGTCTATGAAAAATTCATAAGAAACTTTCTGACTTAAGTATAGATTCCCCCTCCATAATAGAAACACATCAAATATTCTATTTGACCTATTTTTAGTGGGTAAGATGAAAGTATCCCTCCTGTACCTCTCTTTCCTCTTATTCCAATTTAGGTTTGGTGATCTCTAGGCCCGATACACTACTATTATCTGTCACTACTAGCTTTTGCTTCTTTAACAGGTTGAGATATTTGTTTTCTTGGTATCATGGCTTTATCTTTCTTTATTTCTATCTTTGTCTAGTTGTGTATATCTTCCAAGAAAAACAATGCATTGGAGATAAATTTTTGGGATGTTGCATGTCTGAAAATGTTTTCATTATACCCTCATGAATCTTTTATATTTTTGACTGGTTAATCTAGATAGGTGTGATGGTTAATAATGTGTCAACATGGGTCGACTATGGCACCCAGTTGTTTGTCCAAACACCAGTCTAGACGTTGTTGTGAGTTCATTTTTTAGATGTGATTAATATTTAAATCAGTGGCCTTTGAGTAAAACAGATTTTCCTCCATAATATGGGCGGGCCTTGGAGAAACCTGGTGCTTTCTCCAGCTCTTGGATGTAGGGTTCTAAATATGTACACTATTTCCAACTAGTTTATTGTGATTTTTGGATCTTTTCTATTTTTTTTTTTCCTGTTGAATATACAAGTAATGAGAAGAGATATGTTGAAATCTCTCAATATGTCACTGGTTTAATCTGTTTCTCATTATAGTTCTGTCAAGCTTTGTCCTCATTTATTTTGTGGCTATGTTATCTGGTGTATTTTGCTTTACACTGGTAGATTAAAATTTTTAACATGATGGAGTTTTCCTTTATATCCATAACAATGCTTTTTGCTTTGAAGTTTATTTGTTTGATAGTAATAGAGCTGCATGCTCTTCACTTTTATGAACATGGTCTATATTTTCAAATTTTCTATGACTTTATGTTTTAGATGTAGCTTTCCCAAGTAGCCTATATCTAGATTTAGTTGTTCAATACACTCATAAATTTTGACTTAACTGTAACATTCTGTCCATTTTACATTTGCTATAATCATTAATATTTTTATTTCTATCATTTGTTTTTTCCTTTTTCTTTTTTTTTTTTTTTTTGTGGTACGCGGGCCTCTCACTGTTTTGGCCTCTCCCGTTGTGGAGCACAGGCTCCGGACGCACAGGCTCAGCAGCCATGGCTCACGGGCCCAGCCGCTCCATGGCATGTGGGATCTTCCTGGACCAGGGCACGAACCCATGTCCCTTGCATCGGCAGGCGGACTCTCAACCACTTCGCCACCAGGGAAGCCCTCCTTTTAATTTTTCCCAACTTTCCTTTCCTTTACTGTCCTTCCTTGCTTTCTTTGAATTGATTTATTTTTTATCTTTCCATATGTTTGGTTTCTTGAATAAATGACCATCCATTCTCTTTGGGAATGGGAGAGTGGAAGCATTAGAATACACTTCCATAGTATTAATGGGTCCTTCCTCATGGGTACCTGTCCTCTCCTACATTCATTGGATTCTGGGTCTGAGAAATGGTTCATATTCAGAAATTGGGCAAGGATGATAATTTTACTGAGGAAATGTCCACAGGCTCATTCATCCTTTTTTTTGTTTGTTTGGCTGTATAAACTAAGCAATACATTTTTTGGCTCCTCATCTATCTTGTCTCTAGGAGCATCTGGTTTCCAATCAGACATTACTGTTATTCATGATAAACATGCTCATCCTGCTTCTGACTGTTAGTCAATATCACCTGGGCTCTATTATTTCAAAATGCTATCAGCTCTGCTGATACTAGGATTCTAGATCTATAACAAGCCTGGCTATAAATACAACTACCACTCTCGATGATGGTGATACCTTGTTACTTTTATCATTTTTATCATTTCATGGAGCATAGCTGGTTCATGAATTTCTGGTCTCATGCATCTTCTTAACCACTCTAGCATGCCCAGTTTTCTTGAGCCTTTTGATCCCTTCTTCCACCATCTGCTATGGTAGTTCTAATATTTCTACATCACTTAGGGTGGGCTATCACTTTTTCCAAGTTTCAAAGAGCCATCTAAGCAATGTGTTAGCATAGTCTCCTAGAGTTCTTGCCCAAGTGTTTTGTCCTGCATCTCAGGAAATTGCTCCCATTTTGAAAAGCTATGCTTTATTTAATTTTATATTGTGTCCTTGATCTAGCACACTCAGTATCCATTACATATATTAGCTTATTGTTCTCTTCCTCCCTTAGCAGGCCTAGTACTTCCCCAACTTGGTGACTTGTCCCAAATCATTGATCTAATGGGTAAATGGAGAGAGGTGGAGAACAGATGCTCCTGTAGTTATGTGTTGTTTTGCAAGACAAAGTTTTCTGTATCATCTTTAATGTAGAAGATACTAGCCTTTAATAGGGAGGAGTGGGTTACTTCTGCAGGATGTTTCAGGGGAATCTGGAGAATCAGTATATTCACAGCATCAGTCCAGAGAGTTCAGTCCAAATCTCAGTGTCCTACGTCTCTCTAATTAAGGACCTGACCTTGGCATAACAGACTAGTTGGCCTTGACAATGCAAATTTCTCTTGAACTCTGCTAACCTTACAATTAAGTTCTAGGCCTCATCCACAGCATTTCTCTGCATTCCCATGACAGGAAATTAGAGACTCTTTATATAGAGCCAAAAAGGCCCCCAATCCACACTTTGCCTTCAACTGGTATTTAATAACCCTTAGACTTTTATTGTTTTTCACTAGTGCATCAATATTGCCCAGCAATACTCATCTGATTCTATAGTCCTTGTACTTATTACTCCCGCTGCACCTCTCAAACACCTACGGTACTGAAGTTGCTGGTGCACCCTTTCATTTGATATTCCATCCCAGATCATCACTAGTAAAAATGTTAAAAATGGCACTGATATGGCATAACACGAGCCATCAGTCATCCACTTACCACTAGTGACGGTTCCTCATTGCCAGCCAGTCAATGATGATCTAGCTACAAATTTCTACTAGGGTCTGCTTCTTAGGATCATACCTCATATCAATTGCCTCATTTTTCTTTCTCAGGATATAGGCTCAGACATGGAGACTGAGCATGAAATATTTATTTTGGAGTGTGGTTTGAGTTATCTACTTCTACATAATAAAAAAGCTTAATGGCACAAGAAAAACAACCATTTTATTATTTCTTACAGTCATATGGGTCAGGAATATGGGCAGAACTTAGCTAAGTGATTCTTGTGTTTCATGTGGAGTTGACAAAAGTCACTTGGGTATGTATTCACCTGGCAGCTGAACTGGTCTGCAGATCACTCACATGCCTGATGTCTTGGCAGAGAGGGCTTGAAGCCTGTTTAGTTGAGCTCTTCTCTCCTTCCATATAATCTCAAGACCTCTTAAATTTCATAGTTCTCTTAAAGACTAGGCCTAAACTGGCAGTGTCCCTTCCATTGTAGTTTTTTGGTCAAAGTAGTCATAGTAGCTTAGGTTCAAGGGGGAGAAACATAGACCTTACATCTTGGTGGTAAGAATGTCAAAGGATTTGTGACCATCTTTAATCTGCCACAAATACTCTCAGGAACATGGCATATTAGGAACCAGGGGA
>NW_006799035.1:864009-928037 GCF_000442215.2 Lipotes vexillifer | reverse complement strand
GGGAGAGGTTAAACTGAAATGCATTTGCATTTCGGCCTCAGCTTATCCCATTGCGAGTTCTGAAGCTAGAATGGCCATTTGAAGTTGTCCTGAATTATGGCAGGAAGGTCAAGTTTGTATATGGCTACCATGGGCAAGTCATTTGATATGGACTGTTCCTGAGGAAGGAAGTCATGTAACTTTTGTTGAGGAAGCTCTCTTTGGCCTAGGGCAATTCTCAGAGAAATTCAGTTGTGAGCCATTATCAGCCAACACTCCTGCCAACTAAGCAACACTGTCATGAAGGGGCCATCTGGGTAGTGCATCACAGATTCCATTACATATGTCAGGAAATAAATTGAAGATATAAACAATATTGTTATGGTCTAAATACATGAATTAAAAATAATTAAAATTAAAAATTAAAATTAAAATTATCAATAACACTGAAAATTAAAATACTGATGAAGAAAAGGGTAGGGATAATTGCAAGAAATGTATTTTATAAAAAAGATAAAGATGTTAAAGAAGAGATGATTCAGTAAAGTATAATTAGTATCGCTGAAGGCAGAACCCAATCAGTGGAACAGAAAATTATTTCTAAAATATATATCAAGATAAAATTATGAAAGAAATGGTTCTGATGAAAAAATGAAAAGAGCACATGGTATGCAGGGAAATTTTGTCATAAGCTGCTGAACATAAAGACACATTCTTTTTAAACTTTTGCATTTCAAAAGTAAAAATAAAATTCTTTACTTCTAGTAAATGGAAGATTGAACTGTTTCCCATTTTCTTCTTATAAAAGCAAGAAGGCAACTAAAAACCCCCTGCAATTTCTTTTTATATTGAAACTAGAAAACAGAAATGCCCCATAGATTTTAAGTGTAAAGGCTGCTAAGGATTGCAAGGCATCACGTGTCACTTGGGGGACAGAAAGTAGCAAAGTCCTCCAGGAGCAACAGGTTTCTGGAAAGGCCAACATGAAACAGGGGCTGTGGGGTCTGGAGAGGACAAAACAGAAACTGAAAAAATAAATGAGTCAAAGATCATAAAAAATGTATAGAGGGAATTCCCTGGAGGTCCAGTGGTTAGGACTTGGTGTTTTCATTGCCAGGGCCGGGTTCATTCCCTGATCCGGGAACGAAGGTCCCACAAGCCGCACAGCACAGCCAAAAAAAAAAAAAAAAAGTCCAGATTCTCTAGCTTGTGCAAGGCTCTGTGTGCTCTACTTCCTGCCTCACCTCTTAAACTTAGAAATCCAAAATTGACAGTTTTAAAAAAAAAAAAAAAAAGAAATGTATAGAATAGAATAATGGATAAGTGGTGATATGTCTTAGAAAACCAGTAAAAACACACTCTCTAGAGGAAACTTCTGCAGTGGCTGGACAAATAAAATCTAGTTTATTCCATAGTAAGAAGTAAAATTGGAGCTGGCCCAGCATTGACACAAAACTACCAGAAGAAATAAAGTGGGAAAGACTTTCCCAAAGTATACCTCACAAAATAAGAAAGAATAGATGAAAGTTCTGACCAAATATTTTATCATGAACTTAAAAGAAAAATGAAATAATCACCTCTACGAAGGGAAACCCCAAAGTGAAAACTCAGTGGTTTGGGGAAAATGTAGTGAGAAAACAGGAAATGATGAAATGTACATTGGCAAACTAAGGAAAAAAGTAGGAAGAACAACAACAACAACAACAAAAAATAAAACACAGAAATGAAGTCAAAATTGACAGTAGCACAAAGTAACGTAATCATTGAGGATAATATAGAAAGAGGTCTAGAGTATAGAATGAGAAAAATGACCAAAATAAAATAAAAATACAGTGGAGTTAAAAAGGATTAAAGGGGAATGTTTAGATATGCAAGAAAGGCAAAGGAGATCAAATGCACGTAATTGGAGTTCCCCAAGAAGAAAGCCAAAATAATGGAACAGAATATAGAAACATATAATTCAAGAAAACATTCCTTAAATAAAAGAAGGCTTGGATGTACGTTTTTTGTTTTTTTGTTTTTTTTTTTGCAGTACGCGGGCCTCTCACCACTGCGGCCCCTCCCGTTGCAGGGCACAGGCTCCGGACGCGGAGGCCCATAGGCCATGGCTCACGGGCCCAGGCGCTCCACGGCACGTGGGATCCTCCCGGACCGGGGCACGAACCCATGTCCCCTGCAGGATGTACGTTTTTGAAAAGACATGTTGTATGCCAGGGCAATGTGAACCAGAATGGTCAATAATGAGACACATTTTGAAAGTATTGGTCCTTAAAGACAAAGAAAGAATCTTTTGCAAAGATAAGGCAAAATATCAATTCCTTTAGAAGAGAAAAAACAAATCAACCAGATTTCGTCTTTTCCTTAGCAGTATTCAGCGTCAGAAGACAGTGGAGCGATATTTATGTGATAGGCAAGGTAAAATGTATAAGCCAAGGATTATATGTCCAGCCAAGTTGTGCTTAAAGTGAAAATTCAACAGACAAGTTGTTTTGAACACACCAAGCACTCAGGGATTATTGCTCCCAAAAGTCCTTGTTGAGGAAACTGTAAAACTGCTTGCAGGTAAACCTCAGTCAAACAGAGGGTAACTGGAAAGCAATGGCAAAGTCACGAATTTTGAATGTAAATATTTTGTTTAGAACCAAGACTAAAGGAAATGGAGCTGAGGGTGACAAACCAAATAAAACTTTATATGTTCTCACAATCAAAAAATGCTAACTACGCACAAAATGAGACAGGAAAAGAGAAAGAAGGTGAAAAGGAGAGCAAGTCTCTTACCACTTCAGAAATATCTGGTAGTCAAAGAATATCATTTCAAATTTATAAAATTAAATAATAGATAAATAAGCATACTGAATCACACAAATGTATACTAGATTACCTATTGTCAAACTGGCATTACTGCTACTGTCTAAATCTAAAAATTGTTTCCCAGCTTCATCTTCATTCTATGGTATCTGAATTAAGAATTAGTACAGTTGTTCAAAGACAGGACCTCCTAGAGGGTGTGGAGTACAAGAAGGAAGGAGAAGCCATTTATTTTGGAAGGTCATGGCGGTCAGACATGATGATCATATGCAGACATACATCATGGATCTTAGTTTATTCTTATCCTCTTTCTGCTCTGAGTCAAAGTGTTTCCTAAATCCCTGGCCTCTTGACCACTCCTGGTTCAGTGCTCACTACCAGGGCCATGGCTGTGCACATTCAGGGGCAGCAGTACCACAGAGGCAGCAGTTTCCTCTGACTTCCATGAACATCCCCATGGCAGACCACATTGTAGACAGATATGCATGGCTGCTTGGGTTTTTCTCACAAGTTCAGAATTTTTCCTGTATGCCAGTGCTTCAGGCAGCTGTGATTGGAGACTGTTTCTCTGATCCTCCAATTCTCCCTTTCCAGACCTTTACTTCCCTGGATCCTCTCACACTGGCATAGATTCTAATTCCTAAATTAAACCTCTTACTGATGTAATTCTTATAATGCCTTTGGCTTAAGACTGGTACAAAAAGTAAATGATAAGCAAGGTAGCTTTATTGACAAACAAAAATAAACTAGGCAAATATAAATTTAAAAGAACAAGTAAGAATTGTGATTTTAATATCAAATAAATGGAATTCAGACCCAAAAATATCAAACTACATGAGGAAGGAAAATTTCTTATGCTAAAGGTTTTTATTTGAAATTAAATTTTTGAATATATATGTACAAAATAGCACAATAGCACATCTTAAATTATTTTCTATTTCAGCGGCAGTTCTTCCAGTATTTTCCCATTAAGCATGACAGTGGATTTGAAAGAGAGATAGACAATTTTCATTTTAAGGAAGTATTAATCTATTACTAACTTTGATTTTACTTTAAAAGTCACAAATGATTGCTGAATTTTATCAAATGTTTCATTAGCATCTATGGAGGTGATTATATCTATTTTCTCCTTGGAGTTATCACATGATTAATACTGATCCATCTGTGTATTCCTGGAATAACTCCATAGCGTCATAATTCTTTTAATGTGGTGCTGGCTTCTTATTGTATTTTAGTATGGAAATTCGCATCAATATCCATGACTGTTTAGTCTAATTTTTGGTGAAATTTCTGTTAAGTGTTGGGATCAATTATTTCTTTCTTATAAATATTTTAGAGTTATGGAAATATTTTAAAATTTAAAATATATTATTTAGTCTTTAAATTTTGAAACTGATTGGATCTTTAGCTTTTTGGAGGAATAAGGAAAGTCTTTTCATTTATGGAAATTGATCATTTTGTGTGACTTTCTCTTGGAATTTATTTTGTAAAATTTAATTTTTCTAGAAAATTACCAGTTTTATCCATACTTTCAAATTTATGATGGAAATATAAAATATCAGATCAGGCTGAAGACCTTAAACTTTGAAGAGGTACAATATTATGGATGTGTGATTTTTACATAGTTATGTTGACTCACACAGGTAGAAGTTTAGAGAAAGAGAAATTTACATTGATGTAAAGTTAGGAGTTTTTAATTGTGACCCTTGTCTGTGGAGGTAAAGGGAAATTAGTGCATTTCATTGAGTACTTCCTTCTCACTAAGAAAGGCAATAGAAAAAAGAGAAGATGTAAAACATTCATACTGTAACCTTTATAGCATTTCAGAGGCTGAAGAGATCACTTGGGGCTGGGGTAGTCAGAAGGCTTAATGGGGGAGGCAAATCCTACATGAAAGGCAGGATTAAAATTGACAGACTCTGGGTCTGGAGACAAGAATGAAAGTGGCTTTTGTGACAGTATGGAGGTAGCATATAGTAATGCTTCCACTGACATTTGTTGAATGAATAAGTGTATGCAGAAATATGTGATACTACAAAAATCAGGAGAATTGCAAGGGAGGAATGGTTAAAAAGTCAAATAACACACACAAATCATATAAGATGGCTGCAAAGCACCCACTGGATTCCCCAGTTAGGAACTGTTGACAATGGCAAGACAGACATTTTAATGGATCAGGTTTTAGTGAGTTGAAAATGAGTGTGCTGAGAAGGAAAGTAGAAAGTAAAGAGATTAGAAACAAAGAGCAGCCTTTTGTTTGTTTCTTTTTGTTTGATTGTTAATATGGGAGAGATTGAGCACATTTCTGGCCTGTAAGGAGGGAATTAGGTGAGGGAACAGATTTAATGACATGAAGAGAGTAGTTCGTGATGGAGCCCACAGGAGGAAAGATAGACCTTGGGCAGGAGCAGGGAAACCTCCTCTGAGAATGGAGTTAACAGTAGGGATGACTGCAGTTAAATCTGATAGTGAGATCTTATAAAAATTGAGGACATTTTTCTAGAGTAGTCTTATTTACAAAATGGAAAATGGGACATTTGCCGAAGGAGGGGAGAAAGTGGTGGTATTTGAGAATAATGAAGTTTGGGCTAGATTAAAATGAAAGTGGGACTGAGGAAGCTGACTCAGTTCTAACTCAGTTTGAAGACCTTGTGTGTGGGTTTTTGTTTTTTTTTTTTTGGAGGCACAGATATGGGTGTGCAGTTTTTCTAAAGTGATATTTTTACGCTAAGGTAAAGTGTATACTGAGGGAAGGTTTGGAGTTTTTAAATGTGTATAGATGTAGATTGAAAGACTGGTTGAAGCAGTGATATTGGAGGAAAATAAGAGAAAAAAGGTATGGTAAGAAGTTAGCCTATTAATTTCAAAATTTCAGAGGTGGAGTCTTATAGAAGATAACAAGGTTTTTGGAGTAGGTGATTGAAATGTGGAAGTGAAGGTCACTGAAACTAAGGTCAGTAAACTGAAGGTAAAGGTCACGTGCTATAGAGGAAAAGGCCACAGATACTAACATATATCTCTTAATATGCATGACTTTGGGAAAATTACTTAACTCTTGTGGCCCTCAGTTTCCTAATAAGTACAATAGAATTAAAGTGCTATTATGAGCTTTTTTTTAAAAAGCACATATAAAGAGCCTAGCAAAAAGCCTAGCATGAGAGTTCTCTGATTACATTAGTTTATTGTTGCTATTTTTATCATTTTTACTATTATTGTTGTTAAATAGTTCATGGACATTGGCATTATCAGACTTTGAGTGTAGAGGAGTCAAGTCTGAAAGTTGTCAGTGAATATAAGAGATCAATAACAAGAAGAATGATAGAAAATGGTAATGCGGATTGCTAGAGGTGATGCCATTGGATAGCTTGGAACAAAAGAAACCTGATTTTTATGCTCTGGTGAAATCAGAAATAAAATTTTAGATAGTAATTTGTAACAAGAGAACTGTGACCTCTCTCTGCATTTGTGCCTGGAAAAGAACAAGATGCAGTAGCATTCTGTGAAGGAATTGGAAATCTAGTGGAAAATAGAGTAGAATGAAATTCCAGGAAAAAAAAAAAAAATGTAAAGGACTAAGGGGGCAGTGGGAGGATGGTTAAGAAGAAAGGAAAGATAGAGCAGTATAAACATGCAAATATGGAAAATGAGAAAATCAGAGGGGCTAACAACCTGGATAATAGCAAGGGTGATAGGCATAAGATGAGAGCATGGTACAATGTACTGAGTGGCCAGATAGCAAATGGACACAAAAGTAAAATTATTTACATGTTGGTGCTGGCTGAGTCTTCTCTCAGTGGTGAAAAGTTGGGGATGCTAGAGACATGATCACACCAGATATAAATGATTAAGACTGAGGATATAGAATGTGTTAGATATTTTAAAATTGTTTTAGGAATAAAAGGATGGCTAAACTGAAATAACTAAAATCACATTTTACATGTAAATATGAGTTTTTCAAACCTAAGTCTTATTTAACTGCAGTGATTTCAAAAGAAAAGATAATTAAAATAGTGTTAGAAACTTGCATTTTTGGTAGAGTAAAATATTTGACATTTCCATTTGGTTAGCTAAATTTTCTTATAAACTTTCATTTACCTTTTAAAAATACTGGTCATTTCAAAATCTTGGGTATATAAAAGTTGCATTTTAATTCTAGAATAATATTCAAAAAAGAATGAAAATAATGCGTGCATTGAAATATGAGCTTTTTAGATAGTACTTAAAACTTTAATTAGGAATGTAACCCAGAGCTGACAGATTTTCTTTGTCAGCCTTGGAACAACATGTAGGCAGCAAGCTGCATGTGACTCATAAACACATCTGAAGGCTTGCCCTTCACCTGCCTGCTGCAGGGGACCTTGATGACTGGCAGCTCCACAGGCATCAGAATGAAAACAATAGGCCATTATCTGAATGTGATAGTCATTTATTAAAACCTCAGCCATTTGCATTTTTTTAAAACGCCATATTTAAGATATTCATTAAAAATTGGAACATAAATTTTAAGACTTCTGGAATGATATAAATAAACCATAATGATTAAATTGTTCATTTGGAACTTATTTTTTAACTAAGTAGTTAGAGGCATAAATAAAATAGATTAATAGTATCATTTAAGGTAACATACATTATGAATTTAGTGCATTAACTAAAAATTTAAATGCAATAATTACTTAATGCTCCTGAGAAATGTATGCCTTCAAATTTGACAAATTAGTGTTTATACCTTTCAACATTGAGAAGTGATTTTATTTTGTTTTGTTTAAGGCGGCCAACAGTTGGTTTAGGTTTCATGCAAATTGTCATTTTCTGGGCTTTCAGGAGCCACCTCATCTTGTAGACATTACTATTCTTTACTGCCACATTGGAGAACAAAGAGAACTGGCACCAAGCACAAAGTGACTTGGTATTTGGCTCAAAAACGGCAACTCCCAATCACTTACAAAACTTTCCTTAGGCCTTTTCAAAAGGTGTGAGACTGTTTGGTCAGTCCACTGCGATTCTAGCCAACAAAGGATTGTTTTCTCAGTTTTATAGAGACCTTAGGAATTTTTCCCAGTAACATAACCCATCTCATAAAAGTCCACAAACAGTGTTGATTATATTGTCAGAACAAACAAATACATCCAAAAGAAGAAAAAAAAGATCACACTATGGGAAGAAAGAATCATTTGGTTCAGCATTTCATAATTTTTTTCATTTCATAGCACATCTATGCAACTATCCAGAATTCTCTGAAAATATTTTGGATTAAGAAAGAAAGAGAACATTGTTCCCTGTTCTTTATTTACCCTTTTTCTAGTCAAACCACTCATATACCTATATATACTACACCACACTACAAGTGCCAGCCATCACATATCCTTTCCTAACTGTGGCTCACTCTAACTTCATATTCCATATGTTGGTTCAAAATCTAACAGAGTCCATAATGCTAAGGACTTCAAAAAGTTCTTGGGATTTTTTTCAAGCATTTCAAATGTTAATTTCATCAGTACTGTAGAGTACCATCATCTCTCACTGGACTATGGCAATAGCTTCTTAACTTGTTTCCCTGCTCCCATTCTTCCTCTCCTATGGTTTGAAGCAGCCAGAGTGAGCTTTCAAAAATATGTTGGATCATGTCTCAAATTCTCAAACAAACTCTCATCTAACTCAGACTAAAAGCCCGAATTCTTACATGGCCTTTGGATTCTACAGAGAACTTGCCCTTACCTCCAATCTTTCCCCTTTCACATGCCCTACTCCAGGCACACTGGCATCCTTGATGTTTTTTGTGAGCATTTAAGACACAGTCTCAACATCAAGAATTATTAGAGAATCTCAAATCAAAACTATAATAAGGTATCAACTCACACTAGTGAGGCCTGCACTGATGGTAGGAATGCAGACTGGTACAGCCACTATGGAGAACAGTATGGAGGTTCCTTAAAAAACTGAAAATAGAGCAATCCCACTCCTGGGCATATATCTGGAGAAAACCATAATTCGAAAAGATACATGCACCACAATGTTCATTGCAGCACTATTCACAATAGCCAGGACATAGAAGCAACCTAAATGTCCATCAACAGAGGAATGGATAAAGAAGATGTGGTACATATATACAATGGAATATTACTCAGCCATAAAAAGAACAAAATAATGCCATTTGCAGCAACATGGATGGACCTAGAGATTGTCATACTGAGTGAAGTAAGTCAGACAGAGAAAGACAAATATCATATGATATGGCTTATATGTGGGAAAAAAAGGCTACAAATGAAGTTATCTACAAGATAGAAATAGAGTTACAGATGTAGAAAATAAACTTATGGTTAGGGGGTAAGGAGAGGGGGAGGGATAAATTGGAAGATTGGGATTGACACATACACACTACTATATATAAAACAGATAACTAATAAAGACCCACTGTATAGCACAGGGAACTCTACTCAGTACTCTGTAATGGCTTATATGGGAAAAGAATCTAAAAAAGAGTAGATATATGCATTTATATAACAGATTTACTTTGCTGTACACCTGAAACTAACACAACATTGTAAATCAATTATACCCCAATAAAAATTAAAAAAAAAAAAAAAGACACACTTCCATCTGAGAATATTTGCATTGGCTGCTTCTCTCAGGAACATGCTTCCCCCAGATGTAGGCATGGCATGCTTCCTCATCTCCTTCAGATCTTTACTCTAATAACATCTTTTTAATGAGCAATTATTTGATCACATTATTTAAAACTGCAACTTCTTACTCTGGAATTCCTTATCCTACTTAACTTTTCTCCACAGAAAGTATTATCTTCTAACAGACTTCCAGT
Source organism: Lipotes vexillifer (assembly GCF_000442215.2). Lineage (NCBI taxonomy): Eukaryota > Metazoa > Chordata > Mammalia > Artiodactyla > Lipotidae > Lipotes > Lipotes vexillifer. The sequence continues at coordinate 918,433 of NW_006799035.1, read as the reverse complement.
TTACTTATTTTATTTATTGTCTGCCTCTCTGCACTATCATGAAGGCTTCACCAGGAAAAGTGCTTCCTGTCTGCTCACTGCTTTATCTTCAACACCTAGAACAGTGTCTGGCATATGGATTCTTTCTAATAAATATTTGTAAAAAGTTAGAACTCAGAGGCCCATTTTCAGAATGAGAGTTATGGAGGAATTTTTCATATGTTGAAAAATTTTTAGAGATGTAGTAAGCAATTACTACTTGTTTACATTTTTATACTTTTTATTAAAGCAAGATCATTTTAATAAGAATCAAGATGTAGGTTAGGCATAAAGGGTGGTTTTTATGTTTGCTTTAATATTAAAAATTAGCATGAAACACCAATTTTACAGAATGGGACAAAAATATAATAAATGCTTGGAGCCTTAACATTAAATTTTATCAGATCCTGAAAATGTTTGCCATATTTGCTCCTCACAATTTGTTAAAAAAATTACAGGTACAATTGAAACATCTTGAAATACCTACTGATCCCATTTTTCTCTACCACATTCCTAGATTGACTACTATTCTGAATTTGGTATTTGAAATTCCCATGAATTTATAGGTACATAAGAACACTTGGATGTTTCCACATATTTCTTTAATATTGTTTTATATTATTTCACATTTTATATATGAGATGCCATAATTCAAGTCATGTTCAACTTGCTTTTCCCCTCACCATAATTCCGTTGATAGGATATTTATCTGATAATACAGATAGCTCTAGTTAATTAATTTTAATTTCTATGTATATTTAATGATATGACTATGCCAAAATGTATTTATTCATTCTCCTATTGATAAATATTTAGGTGGTCTCTAATTTTTTATTGTTATATACTGCTATAATTAAGTTTTTGTATACCCATTATTGTGAACGTGTGTGAGAATTTCTCTAATGTACTTAAAAATGTAAATTTTAAATCAAACCTTACACACATTTTCAGCTTCATTAGATACTACTAAATTATACTCCAAAGTCATTATATTGATGACTACATAAAAGCAAGGATGAGGTTTTTTTCTCTAGATCCTTTCACTAGCTGTTGTTTTCAGACTTAAAACGTTCTAAGTTGACATGTGAAATGTTGTCTAACAGTTGCTTTATTTGCATGTCCCTGATTAGTCATGTGGTTGAGAATCTTTTCATTGTTGATTGACTATATAAATTGTCTCTTCAAGGAATTATTTGTTCAAAAGCCTTGAATCATTGACCTCTAAAGTAGTTAGTCTTTTTCTTGTAGATTTGTAAGTGTTCTTCATAAATTTTGTATATAAAATTTTTGAAAGTTTTAGGTAAGGTGACCAACCAAACCACCATTTTTAAGAATGCAAGGGTGTACCTTTAATTATTATGTCCAGCTAATAGAAGAAAATCAGGATTATCCTGGGCAATCTGTGTTATATGGTTACCTAGCTATAAGCATTGGCAACTATAGCTTCTCTTTTAACTTTGTTGATAGTATATTTCACTGAACAGATGATTTTAATTACAAGGTAATCAAATTCATCAATTTTTAAACTAGTCACAAAAAGATAAATGCTGTATGATTACACTTGCATGAGATACCTAGAATAGTCAAATTCATAAAGACAGAAAGTAGAATGGTGGCTACCAGGGGACAGGAGGAGAGGGGAATGAGGAGGTATTGTTTACTGAGTAAAGAGTTTCAGATTCACTTTGTGATACAGCAGAAACTAATACACCATTGTAAAGCAATTATACTCCAATAAAGATGTTTAAAAAAAAACAGAGTTTCAGATTTGCAAGATTAAAAGTGTCCTGGAGATTTACAGTAGTGATGCTTGCATAACAATGTGAATGTACACAGAACGGTACACTTAAAAATGATTAAAATGGTAAATTTAATTTTATGTATATTTAGCTATAATGAAAGTATAAAATTAAAATCAGTAAATTAGTATAAAGAAAAAATCACCAGTTTTTTATAGTTGATTACATTTATAGTATCTCATACATCGTTTTTTAGGGAATATCTGAGAGATTTAAAAGATTGTATTTTTTGTTTATTTGGGTTTTTTTTGTTTGTTTGTTTTTTTGCGGTACGCGGGCCTCTCACTGTTGTGGCCTCTCCCATTTTGGAGCACAGGCTCTGGACGCGCAAGCTCAGCGGCCATGGCTCATGGGCCAGCCGCTCCGCGGCATGTGGGATCTTCCCGGACCGGGGCACGAACCCGTGTCCCCTGCATCGGCAGGCGGACTCTCAACCACTGCGCCACCAGGGAAGCCCTATTTATTTGTTTTAATGACTGAGAATCTTCATTTTGACCTCACACTTGATGGTAATTTAGCTGTATATAAAATATCTAGTGGATGATATTTTTTTCTGAGTACTTTCCTTATGTTCAGCCTAATGACCAGTTCTTTGTGGGAAATATCATCTCTTTGATAACTTTACATTTTCTCTTTTACTGCAATGTTATGCAGTTTTATTACATTTGTTAGTTTAGATTTAGATTCATTTAATGGGTTAGTAATTAAATTTTACTTTAATCTGAGGATTTGGGTCTTTATGTATGTCTTGGAAAATATTCTGCCATTATTTCTTTAAAATAAAATTGTTTCTCATCAGTTTTTTTTATGGAATTCCTATTAGATAAATTAAATCTTAATTGACCCCACACTTCTCATAGTTGCTATTTGTTTCTCTATGTTAAAAATTTGGTTAAATATTTTAATTTAATAAATATTTTAATTTAATAAGAAATATTTTTTCCATTTAATTTACTGGAGATGCCTTTTAGTATTGGGCACCAGACCTTATGTAAATCCTCACACTGTGTTGTGTCCATTTGTAACAAGGGGAATGAAATATAAATTGATTTTGCACAAAAGATATGGGCATTTCTCAGAGACATCCCAAAATTCCCACAAAGTTTAGCTCTTAGGAAATCAAACCACTGTGAAAATGACCCAATCTATTATTGCTCTAACTGACCCAGTTTTCCTGTGGAGACATTCATCAAATGGTGAGAATAGATTATGCTGCTTGTTAATTAATATGAAGTTTAGTGAAATAATGTGGAATATACTATGGAAAACTGTGTAGTTAAAAGTTAAATGATCATTTGTATGCCTCTAGTGATCCAAACTGGTTTTTGGTTTGTTTGTTTGTTTTTTAGTGAATAAAAAAAATATTCTTTGCTACAGAATGACTGTGAAGAGTATGGTATAAAAGATAAATGACATCAGTTCATAAAGGATATAGAAGATGTCTAATTTGCAATTTTCTTCTGACCATGCCATAACTTGCAATGTTAAATAATTCTAGAATAGCTAACATTTATTGAGTATTTAATATCAGGTGATATGCTAGTGCAGTTCATGTGTTATCTTACATAACCTTCCAAACAATCCAATGATATATATCTCAATTTTAGAAATGAGATTACTGAGACTTAAGGAGGATGAGTAACTTACACATGAATGTGCACAGCTTGTAGATGATAGATTCAGCATTTAATTCAGGTTTGCTTGAGCTTAACCATTATTCTAAATTGTGTCTCAATAACAACATAATCAGGTTAGATAAAAGAACAAATGTGTTCATATGAATTTTTTATTATTCAAGGATTAGGACCATATTAAAAAATAAAACTCAAGAATAGAAAGTTCTTCAAAACTGATGGAAACATGTCAGAAGAACAGAGGAGTCAGTTTGAAGGAGCTCCCACTAGGCAAATATGGGATCATTTGAGCATTAAGAATTATAATTACAGCTAAAAACATAGGAAAAGGGGAGGGATGGAAGGAAGGAGGGAAGGAAGGAAGGGAAGGAGGAAGGGAGGAAGGGAGGAAGGAAAGTTCTTCCTCATTGAAGGTTGCCAGCTAATAAATGTTGAAGGAATGGTAGAAATAGAATCATGATTTGCAAGCAACATAGTAATAATCGATTCAGGTAGGTGTTATCAATGAACACTAAAATAAATGGGTAAAAGATATTGGGAACAGGATATTCATACAGGGTCAGAGTATTACTCCAAAGATTACTTGTTAATTATAAAGAGAAAAGGATCATTTGCAATGGAGAAATTTGATGCATATTACCTTAACCAAATAATTGAAAGGAATATCACCAATAGTGAAAAAATATGACAATATTATATCATGATATGATATGGGGAAGTACATGATATGTTATGGGGAATATCAATTAAGAAATTTTTTTGCAAAAAATATTTAATGTGTATACAATCAAGAAGAAATGATTAGACAACTCTAGCTTGCAAGGTGATCTACTAAATAACTTGACCAGATTTTAAAATGTCAATGTCTTGAATAACAAAAAGAAAAAGGAAGAGGAGAAGGAGGAGGTGGAGAAAGAAGAGGATAAAGAGAAAGAAGTAAAGGAAAAAGAGTTGAAAAACAGTTCTAGGACACTAGAGACATAACTTAAATTCAAAATGATATTTGATTGGATCCCAGAATCAAGTTAAAATGACCATTAAGGCATTATTGGGACAATGGGGAAGTTTAAATGTAAACCATATATTAGATAATACTTCTGAATCAATGCTAAATATCTGGTTGTGATAATAGCATTATTAATATGTAGAAAAATATTCTCATTATTAATAGATACATGCTGAAATATTTAAGGGTGAAGTTTCATGATATTTATATCTTACCTTTAAGTGGATCAAAAAAGGTGCATCTAAGTAAAGTATACGTGTGTTCCTTGTACTATATTTTCAATTTTTTATGGGCTTAAAATTTTGCAAAATGAAAAAGTTGGGAAAAAATAACTTCATTTATTTGAAATTGATTTCATCAATTTATTTGACTGCATTAATGGTCAAATATAATAATGACTGAAGGTATGTGGGGAATTACTTAATTACTCTACTTAATTACCAGTTACTCTTCTTAATTAGTAAAAAGTCACCTTCACTCAGTGGCTCTTTTCCAACAATTTTTTCTTTTTCTTTTCTTTCTTTTTTTTCATTATTATTATTATTATTATTATTGGAAGAAGTGTAGACATAGCCACTGGTTCAAAGCAACATAATTCCAGGCTATGTATGGTATTTCCTCTGGTGATTGATGAAAGTTTCTCTCTACCTCCCTAGTCAAACTTGGCTAATGTAAGACAATATTAAAACTTTGACATTTAGACTTGGCAAATGCAGAATTCTCTTAAATATATACTTAGAATACCAGATGGAAACTTTATGGTTTCCTAGGTTATTCAGAAAAGCAGGCCATTTATCAGTTAAGGTTTAAGAGACCCTGAATAGCCAAAGCAATCTTGAGAAAGAAAAACTGAGCTGGAGAAATCAGGCTCCCTGACTTCAGGCTATACTACAAAGCTACAGTCATCAAGACAGTATGGTACTGGCACACATAAAAGAAAAACAGAAATATAGATCAATGGAACAGGATAGAAAGCCCAGAGATAAACCCATGCACCTATGGTCACCTTACCTTTGATAAAGGAGGCAAGAGTATATAATGGAGAAAAGACAGCCTCTTCAATAAGTAGTGCTGGGAAAACTGGACAGCTACATGTAAAAGAATGAAATTAGAACACTTCCTAATGCCATAAACAAAAATAAACTCCAAATGGATTAAAGACCTAAATGTAAGGCCAGACACTATAAAACTCTTAGTGGAAAACATAGGCAGAACACTCTATGACGTAAATCACAGCAAGATCCTTTTTGATTCACCTCCTAGAGAAATGGAAATAAAAAAAAAAAATACCCAAACAGGACCTAATGAAACTTAAAAACATTTTGGACAGCAAAGAAAACCATAAACAAGATGAAAAGACAACCCTCAGAATGGGAGAAAATATTTGCAAATGAAGCAACTGACAAATGATTAATCTCCAAAATATACAAGTAGCTCATGAAGCTCAATATCAAAAAAATAGAAATGAGCAGAAGACCTAAATAGACATTTCTCCAAAGAAGATATACAGATTGCCAACAAACACATGAAAGGATACTCAACATCACTAATCATTAGAGAAATGCAAATCAAAACTAAATGAGGTATCATCTCACACCAGTCAGAATGGCCATCACCAAAAACTCTACAAACAAGAAATGCTGGAGAGGGTGTGAAGAAAAGGGAACCCTCTTACACTGTTTGTAGGAATGTAAATTGATACAGCCACTATGGAGAACAGTATGGAGGTTCCTTAAAAAACTAAAAATAGAACTCTACCTTACAACCCCTCAATCCCACTACTGGGCATATACCCTGAGAAAACCATAATTCAAAAAGAGACATGTACCACAATATTCATTGCAGCACTATTTACAATAGCCAGGACATGGAAGCAACCTAAGTGTCCATCGACAGATGAATGGATAAAGAATATGTGGCACATATATACAATGGAATATTACTCAGCCATAAAAAGAAATGAAATTGAGTTATTTGTAGTGAGGTGGATGGACCTAGAGTCTGTCATACAGAGTGAAGTAAGTCAGAAAGAGAAAACAAATACCGTATGCTAACACATATATATAGAATCTAAAAAGAAAAAATGGTTCTGATGAACCTAGGGACAGGACAGGAATAAAGTTGCAGATGTAGAGAATGGACTTGAGGACATGGGGAGGGGTAAGGGTAAGCTGGGACAAAGTGAGAGAGTAACATTGACTTATATACACTACCAAATATAAAATTGATAGCTAGTGGGAAGCAGCTGCATAACACAGGGGGATCAGCTTGGTGCTTTGTGACCACCTAGAGGTGTGGGATAGGGAGGGTGGGAGGGAGACACAAGAGGGAGGGGATATGGGGATATATGTATACATATAGCTGATTCACTTTGTTATACAGCAGAAACTAACACAACATTGTAAAGCAATTATACTCCAATAAAAATGTTAATGTTGATCCAAAAAAAAAAAAAAAAGCTGTAGTAAGCTATAGAAACATTTCCACTTAGGTAAGCACAAATTTTAATTAGAAAATATTTGTGCTTCTTTCTAATTTTCTTTCTAATTTTCCCATGTTTCTGGTTTAAATCTTATGCAAAAACAATAATTGCTATCACTTAAGTAATGTGTATTATGTGTCAAACACTTTTAGGAATCTTATATATTATCTCCAATCAAAAAATTGCTACCCAATATAGGTAGGTATTATTCCCGCACTTTAAAATTGAAGGAACAGACTCAGTGATGTTGTGTCTTTCCCAGGGCCCTACAACTTGCTTAGTGTTCAAGTTAGGCTTCAAACCAAGTCTGTTTTGCTCCAAAAACATTTCCGTATCTACTCTCACAGACTGTCTCCTTGATGGAATGTGTCACTTCATATAATATAAAATGTATGGTTGCCAAGATAAAAAGTGATGTACTCATGTAGGTATACAGATATTCATGGCCTATTATCTGGTGACATCAAATAAATTAAAAAGTGACTGTAGTGCTTATTTAAAATGTCCAGTATTGCTCTACTCAAGATAAATAACTAGAGGGTAATGAAAAGACAAATAAGACATAGCCCCCTCCTTTAATGAAACTTCCAGGTAAATAACTTAATTTTTAATAAGTATAAAGACACCCATAGCTTCCTGACAACAAAATTTATTGTTCTCTCTCTCTCTCTCTCTCTCTCTCTCTTTTTTTTTTTATAGAGTTGTCACTGGGAAATGGTGTCCGGCCAAAGACTACATTTCCCAGTCCCTTTTACATCAGGTGGGTTGAGTTCTCAGCAATGGAAAACTAACAAAATTGATGTGTTTTATTTTCAGGGCATAGTTTTTAAAAAATCAATGTTTTTTTTCCCATACTCTTTTTCTTCTACCGAAACCTTGGTGGTAGAGCTACAAAATGGAAGGTGCCTAAGTTCGTGAACCACTATGTGGAGGAAAGCCACCACAGATCAGGAACACTTGTCTCAGTCCATTACATGAGAAATATAAACTTCTATTGGATTAAGATATTAAAATTTTAGCATGTATTTGCTACTGTAATTCTTATAGCCCTAACACTAATAATAATGCAGAAATTAGTAAGTTGAGTCAGACTGTTGTAACACAAGACAAAACAGGCAACACTGGCTTTACTTTTTGTGTTAAGCAGGGAGAAAACAGATGGTGAGAATAAAAATATGAAGACACTATTATATGGAGTAAAATGTTTAGACTGAATATTTCCTATTCTATCAAGACAAACTACCCACAGAACCTGTAGCTCTAAAGGAAGAAGTTAGAAAAAGCTGTAGTTATTGTGTATTGATTATTTGTTGCATGTAACAAGGTACTAGAAAAAGAGATGAGCTCAGGCAGATAGTAACTGGTTTAAAAGAAGCCTAGTCAAGGGTCTAGGTCAAGCAATAGATAAAGGAATTCATCCCATAAAGCATATTTCTGAGGACTTTGCGGAAGTCCCAAGAAAAGGGTACTTAAAATGCCTGATCAGCAAGATCCCATAATTCTTATAAATCAATCAAAGCTGGATGTTTCCCTTTTTTTTTTTTTTTCCCTAAAGATGGCTTTTACAAATGGCACCTAATCAAACTTACAAGGCTTTGTATAGCAAAGGAAACCATAAACAAAATAAAAAGACAGCCTACAGACTGGGAGAAAATATTTGCAAATGATGCAACCAACAAGGGCTTAATTTACAAAATATACAAACAGCTCATGCAGCTCAATTAAAAAAAAAAAAATCCAATCGAAAAATGGGCAGAAGACCGAAATAGACATTTCTCCAAAGAAGTCATAGAGATGGACAACAGGCTCAACCTCACTAATGATGTTGAAAAGATGCTCAGCATCACTGATTGTTAGAAAAATACAAAACCACAACAACGTACCACCCCACACAGGTCAGAATAGTCATAATTAAACAGTCTACAAAATAACAGATGCTGGAGAGGGTATGGAGAAAAGGGAACCCTCCTACACTGTTGGTGGGAATGTAAATTTGTGCAGCCACTATGGAGAATAGTATGGAGGTTCCTTAAAAAACTAAAAATAGAGCTATCATATGATCCAGCAATCCCACTCCTGGGCATATATCTGGAGAAAACTCTGATTTGAAAAGATACATGCACCCCAATATTCATTGCAGCACTAAGTACAATAGCCAAGACATGGGAACAATCTAAATGTCCATTAACAGAGGAATGGATAAAGAAGATGTGGTACATCTATACAATGGAATACTCCTTGGCCATAAAAAGGAATGAAATAATGCCATTTGCATCAACATGGATGTACCTAAAGATTATCATACTAAGTGAAGTAAGTCAGAAAGAGAAAGACAAATACCATATGATATCACTTATATGTGGAATCTAACATATGACACAAATGAACTTATCTACAAAACAAAAACAGACAGACGTAGAGAAGAGACTTGTGGTTGCTAAGGGGGAGGAAGAGTGGGGGAGGGTTGGATTGGGAGTTTGGGGTTAGCAGATGCAAACTATTATATACAGAATGGATAAACAGCAAAATTCTACAAGAGGAGCTATATTCAATATCCTATGATAAACCATAATGGAAAAGAATATGAAAAAGAATATATATATGTATATATATATGCATACATACATGTAATGTATAACTGAATCACTTTGCTGTACAGCAGAAATTAACATAACATTGTAAATCAACTACACTTCAATAAAATCATTTTTTTTAAAAGATCGCTTTTAATGCAGATATTTTACCTTTGCTTCACCACTGTATTTGGGTCAAAGATGAGGAGACAGATAACTTGTCTTTTTAATTTATAATTTAGGGTATCATAAGGAATAATATTTGAACCAGATGGATAGGAGGATAGACCTGTGCATGAGATCTTGGAGTTTGAGCTAGATAAGATAATTGGACTTAAGGTTGTCTCCCTTGAGGAGAAATGAGTTTGTCCTATGTGTGAGAGAAAGGTGCAGAGAGGCATAACATTGTAAATTATGCCAGCTATTCTCTAAATTTTATGTTCTCCTTTCCATAGGATAGAATTGTCATTAGGAAGGATCATTTTTATACACCCATGTCAGTGTTAAAAATTATTATTCTTTTTAATGCTTGCCAGTGTGATTGATTACAGCTGATATCTCATTATTCTTTTATAATATGGTATTCTGTTGATTACTAGTGAGCTTGTATATATAACAAGATATGTTCATTGGCCATTTCAAGTTATTTTCTGTGAATTGCCTGGATGTATACCAGATACCATTTATGTGCTATCTCTGAGCCATATATCCTGAGACCTTGGATACTTGTTCTGTTCCAGCTACTACTGAAGCAACCAACTCTGTAGGGGCTCTCACTGCTTCATGTGGGCACAACATGACAGTTGAAATCTGTTTGGAACTCATGCCTGTGGTCTGGGGAGCTTAAAGCCCCCTGGGGTAAACTTTCAGTAATGTGAGACACAACCATAAATAAGTACTAGGAGTGGCTCTAGAACACAGAGCCTCAGAATGGGATTTTGGAGATGGATTACTCACCATTCTGAAGGCAATAGGAGCCCTGCTTCAGGTGGCAAGTGGAGTGGCCATAATCCCTGGGATGCACTGGCTTCACAATTATTAAGGATTTTATCTATGGTTAATTGGTGAAAGGTAACATTGGGATAGAGAACATCTAGTGAACTAAATAGTAGAGAGGCAACGAAAATTATAAAGATTGTAGCTTCTGTTACAAAAACTATGCGGTGGGGTGCGGTGAGGGGGAGAGAGAGAGAAACAGAGATTATGCTAAAATTAAGGCCTAACCTCTAACTGTAAGGATGTCAGAGCTGCAAACAGATTTAATGTGCAGCTTCAAAAAGCTTTTATGTAAAAGTCAGACATTGGTAAGATAAGAGAAAGACCTTAGGTCTGGAATGGGTATATATGAATGAACGAACCGGAGAATATATTGAACATATAAATTTCTCTGAAACTTCTAGGCCCACAGAAGGATCTGCCTCCTGCTTACCAGAAAACTGCCTTTTCTTTGCCTGGAGGTCATGTAACGACCTTACCTGAAAGAAAGTACTTGGTAGATGATGCTTATACCTCACAACCCTTATTACTTCCGGGCCAATAACAAGGATCAGGTCTCAGTATAGTCTGAGTAGGAAAAGTACAGTCCCTGCTCCAGGAGAAATATTTCCTATGCACCAACAAGTTGAAGGGCCTGGTTAATATATGCCAGCAAGGACCAGGGCAAAACATGTTGGGAAGGACATTGAGAAGTTTGAACCAAGGGGGAAGATTTTTAGGCTGGACAAAGCAGGATTTACAGATTGGGGGCTACTCACCTATGATTCAGAATTCAGTGTTTTGGCAAGAATATCTGGAGTTAGTTGTAATACTGTATTGAGATGCTTCCTTGAAGTTTGGACATATGTTAACCACATACTTCACACCCCCAATTCCCTGGACTACCTAATAAAGTGGAGGCACATAACTTTTTTTTTTTTTTTTTGCCTCAAGTTTGCTTTCTGGGGAAACTGGCTAAGATAAGTTGTCTGATGCTTTGTCATTGCTTTGTAAAAACTCTTTATGTTATGGATTTATATTTTGTATTTATATTACATGTATGGATTATAATGTATGTAACATATATATACTATGTATTTTTGTATGTTTTAATATATGATATATTTATTTAATATATCTGTTTCCACTTTTTGCCATATATGATGCAGATACTTCTTTCTTTTTGAAAATTTTTAAACTTCATTTTTGGTGTCATTCACCATATAGACATTCTTAACTTATTGTATGGATGAATCATGCCAATTTTTCTTGAATACGTTTTGAGATGTTATATTACTTAAGAAGTCCTTTCCACTCATAGAAGGAAAGATAGGAGAGCTCAAACTCTAGTTACTTATTCTTTCTCCTATTCACTTGATGGCTGGTGATTTTCATGTAATGTGGTTTGAGATACTGTTTTTCTCCTCTGCCTTATTGATGATCACATCAACCGATTTACTACTACTAGTACTAATTTAAAACTCTTTATTTTTAGGGGGAAACATCTTGTTTATAAAGTAGAAGATAACTATATTAATACTATACTGGATAAAAATTATTTCCATAGTTTGGATTTTGTATACATAAATATGATTGATCAGGGGGCATGGCATGGGAGGTCTGCCTTAAGAGTGTGTATGTCTGTGTGTATGTGTGTGTTTAGTGAGATATTTATGCAGTAATGTTTAAGAAACAAGAATCAGGAAGCTCTGGAGCCAGACTACCTGTGTTCAAAATTTGAGTTCACTACTAAGGTTTAGATGATTTTACAAAAGTAACTTCTGTCTCCATTTTGTCATCTGTAAAATCAAGATAAAAGTAACAGCTAACTCAAAATTTTATTATTAGCATATTTATCATTCAATATATTAAAATGTTTAAATAATGTGTTTTATATAGTAAGTTCTCAATAAATGTTATTGCTCTTCCTCCTTATTATCATTATTATTTTCATTATTATTTTTACACAGGGCTTACACGTTCTAGTTGTTCACAGGCTCCAATGCAATCTGCATGACCTGTTTGTGTTTCTTTCTGGTCTTTATTAGGTATTTGTGTTTGAAGCCCCTGGTCTCTTTTTTCTACCATAATTTTATAGTTGTTTATATGTATTACTAACTTCATAAACTAAGCTGTGCAGTTTTCAAACACCTTTTTGTGTATACTAACAAATTATGTATCTCCCAAAATACTAATAAAATAAACTGAAATACTTACCCTGGAGGTTTTGGGGGTTGGATGGGTAATTATTTAGTAACTTTATTAGTTTTCTGTTCTTATGTGAATCAACTTATTTATCCACATATTGCCTGACAATCAGTATTTTTATATGTATTAGCATAAAGTGGTAACTATTATGCTCCTTTACTTAAAAAGCTCATGCAAATTTGTTATGAATACTGGGTTTTCTGGAAGGTAAAGTTTAGTGTTTCAGAATGTTTATTAGGGAGCATCTTTTTTAAAAATTTTTATTGGAGTGTAGTTGATTTACAATGTTGTGTTAGTTTCAGGTGTACAGCAAGGTGAATCAGTTATACATATACATATATCCACTCTTTTTTAGATTCTTTTCTCATATAGGCCATTACTAGGGAGCATCTTTGAGATCAGTAGCTGTGGAAGAGAAGGGGCAGAAGGAGATGTAAAGCTATGATACCGGCCTAAGAGCCTCAGCTCACCCAATGAGGTGCTCGGGTGATGAAATGATCCTTCAGATTATCCCACATTGGATAGTGGGACTTTATACTTGATCTTCATCAGCCATTGGATGTGAGGGAAGGTCATGACCTTGAAGGAGCAGTTTAAAGATGCTGACAGCTGAAGGCCATCCACTGATAGCACTTCCAACAGTTAGCTGGCCAGAGTCCTTTCTCCAAGGGGAATATGGATGGTGCATCTCCAAGGCCACCACAGATCCTATTTATAATCATTCATTTCTCTTTCTTGTTACCTTAAGCAAAATACCAAGAGTCTTTCAAAGTGTTTTTGTCTATACCATTTTAAAATCTGCTCTTAACCAGGCTTTGCTTTTTATTTACTAATTTAAATAATTTTTTATTCTAATTTTTACATATTCATGCTTTTCTTGGGGTTTATACTGTATTTTTCTTAGTTGAATATTTAGTTAAATTATATGAATTCTATTTCCTTGCATCTGAGTATAGCTTTGCTCGCAACACATAGATTTTGATAGTGTAACATTTTTCTTTTCATAGATATTGGAATAATCTGTCATATATAGTTTTCATTTAGTTTTTAGGTGTGATTCTTAATCTCTAGACCCTTCTTAATTTTCCTCTTAGCTGCTTAATTTTTCCATATATGGTATAAGATAGAGGCATACATAATGTCATTCTTGCACTTTTGGAAGTTTTTTCATTGGCATGTTATACATTTTTAATATATTCTATGAATACTTGAAAAGAAGTTTTTTTTTTAATAAAACTCTTTTATGAGTTTTATTTAAATTATTGACCTGAGACTGATAATGGAATTAGAAAAGTGTCTACTGTAAAAGTTAATTTTTCCCTGTATATTTTGTATTTTTACAATATGAAGATTCAAGATCTTTATAGCTTTGATATGGAACTAACTTTTATTAATATACAAAAGTCTCTTTTCCCTATTTAGTGCTTTTGGTTTGATTTCTGTTGAATCAGCTGTTAATATGTTTAGTCCTGATTTTTTTTTTGTTTAAATTTGCTTAAATCGGCATCATATAGTTATCTATGGATAAGGATAGAGGTATATATGATAAAGATGAAATTAGGTATAATACCTGTAATAGCTCATTTGCAGAATTGAAATTAAAATTACCAAATAGTATAGACAGAGTTATTTCATAATAATAACTGCTAATGAAGTAAATCTATCTGAATATATACTGGTCTGAAAAGTTTTGAAACACAGGGTGTTTTTTTAAACTGTATCTTAGGTGCATTTTCCAATAATATGCTTAGAATATTTACATTTAGTTTCTGAATACATTTTCAGGTAAAGCACCTTTAAATTTAAAGCAACAGTTTTAATTGTTAACCTGAGAAAAGAACAATAAATACAACACAGAGTCCAAAAAACTTTGTAACTCAGGGTAAAGAGTTAACTTTAGTTTAGATACTTTTATGTAAGGAGGTATTGCTGTGCGCAGGCTTCTTTACAGTACATGGGCTTCTCATTGTGGTGGCTTCTCTTGTTGCAGAGCACAGGCTCTAGGCAGTGGGCTTCAGTAGTTGCAGCACGTGGGCTCAGTAGTTGTGGCTTATGGGCTTCGTTGCTCCGCGGCATGTGGGATCTTCCTAGATCAGGGCTCGAACCTGTGTTCCCTGCATTGGCAGGCAGATTCTTAACCACTGGGCCACCAGGGAAGCCCTGTAGGGAGACTTTAATAATGATAATTAAGAGTTCAAGCAGGTAAGATGGCTAAACTCTTATTATAAGTTGGCTGTAGCTCAGTCTCAGTGTTGATCATGCCCACTATATGTATAATTGTGTTTTCGCTAGTTTTATCATTTAGTTTTCTTCTTTAGGCAGATGATCTGCCTCTGATTCAGTGGTTTTAGAATTCCTGTCTTTATTTTTTGGGTCATCAGTATAGACTTGAATTTGGATTTCACAACAGTTTTAAATGAACTTTTTGTGCCTACTTGCTGCCAAGACAAATCACCTAAAATGAAAAGCAGATGTCCTCATTGGTTCTGTTACCTCAAAACCCCAAACTCTCAATTTAATAATGAAGAAGTTGATGTTATTTTTGGTTTCAAGCTTCTCATTAATACATAGAAGTGGAAGGTATTGTTGTTAACCTCAATTTACTATTTCCCAGCATTAGTGGCTCCCATTGGTTATTATGACCTTGACTTGCTTTTCAATGATTATATTGTCATTCTTTTCAATTCTACATTCATGTACTACGTAAGGAGCTATTTGCCACATCATGGCAGATAAATGGGTACTGAGTTTTTGCTTTTGAAAAAACATGACAAATTTTAAATCTCCAAAATATATCAAAAGAGACCTTTCCAGCATTTTTTTCAGGACCTTAAAATATATGAACTTATGGTAAAAAATATACATGAACTGGGCCTGTATTCAACTGAATGTCATTTAAATATATCCAAAAATTTTGGACTTTACAGATAGAAGGAATTTGAAAAGAAGTCAGGAGAAAACCAAGCAGTAAGTAGTAAACCCAATCAAGCAGTGAAACACCCGGAGGAGGGGCTTGGGGGTTGAAGGTTTAAATTAGATGGAAATGATGAATTTATAACTTGAATCTATGGGATATGAGCTGTGAGATCTGTCTTTTTCTCAGTAAGGTATGAAGTTCTTTTAATATGTACTGGCTATAAAAAAAGGTCTGAGGAAGAATTAAAATCATATTTCCTGGTCAGATTTCCTTGGTCAAAATTTTGTTTTACCCAGCTAAAACTATAACCACATATCTCTTAGAATGAACTGATTGGCTCTTTAATGTATAAGTACTTGTAGCCCATGGAAATTAGAAACAAATATAAAGGGTATGAAGTAATTAACACCTTTAGGATGGCTGTTTTCTTGTGTTTGTAATGCTTTAGAAAACATGGCAATTAGAATATATAATTATTGGCCAAATGACTCTAATACTCTAATTGAATATTTCATTTTAAACTTGTGATTATAAATTTAGAATTGTAAAAGAATTTGGCAAAGTTTTTAACAGTATTTTAATATTTGAGAAAGTATAATATTCACCATACTTTTGTTGGCCATAATTTGTTATGGCCATGAATGATCTTCAGTAGCAAGAATGTATTTGTTAAATAATTTAAGTAGTTAAAAATATAATATTTTGGATTTATAAATGTGATTGTACTTGTTTATGATGGTTTTATTAACTAGGTTTGAAAATGGATGACTTCAAAGTTTCTATTGGATTAGTCAAATGTTCTCTTGACAATTATACTTAAAATTGTCCAGATTAATAAGATTTTTAAGTTAGCCTTTGCATTAGTTTTCTGTTGTTAGTGTAACAAATTACCACAATTCAGTGGCTTAAAAGAATACGTTATTATCTTTCAGTTCTCGAGGCCAGAAGTCCAAAATATGTTTTAGAGACTAAAAGCATGGTGTTGGCAAGGCTGTGTTCTTTCTGAAGGTTCTAGAGAGAATCTATTTCCTTGAGGTTTTCAGCTTCTAGAAGATAACTGCATTCCTTGACTCATGGCCCCTATCTCCATCTTCAGGCCAGCAGCACAGCATCTTCAAATCTCAGTCGAACTATGAACTACAGTCCCTGTTTCTGTTTTCACATCTCATTCTCTGCCTCTAACCCTCTTGCCTCCCTTTTATTAGGATCCTTGATTACACTGGACCCACTGGATAATACAGGATAATCTTTTCATTTTAAGATTTTTAATTTAATCACATTGGCAAAGTCTTTTTTGCCATGTAATATAACATACTCATATATTCTGGGGATTAGGATGTGGATATCTTTGGGGTTATCTAAACTATCACAACCTTAAACTTATGAGGAGGAGAAGTTTTTTGAATTTATAACTTCAATAGATTTAACATTAATTTTAATAACTCAGTTAACTGCAGATTTTCTTTATGTGCACAAAAGCCATTCTCAAAATCACCAAAAACTCACCTTAATAGTGGCCCTTAGTTCAACAGACACTTGCATTTCATTTGACTAATTATCTATAATTATTTTCTTTTGCTGGTGCTAGTTGTTTATAATATTCTTTATATCCCTTTTCTCTGAGTTCTGTGGATACTGATGTATAAGACCATCTCATCCAGTAGCTCATCAGAGTAGACAATTACTCTTGATGTTCATTGACCTTGCCGAAAATATCTATTGGGTTGGCCAAAAAGTTCGTTTGGGTTTTTCCATAAGATCTTTTGAAAAACCCAAACAAACTTTTTGGCCAACCCAGTATCTTATAGTAGGATTCCAAGCCTCTGTCAGCACTGAATTTAACTTTATCCATATATTTTTTTGACCTTTTGGCTTGGGTTTTGTTCTTTTGTTCCAACTTTTGTTCCTTCATAGGTAACTTTTTTTTCTGCCTGAGTGCTAATACTTTATTTTGGGTCATTTTTTTCATTGCCTTTCTTGAGTTCATAAGGTTATTCCTTTTCATTCATATACTTGAGTAATTTCAATTCAGAAGAGGTTTTCTTTTTTTTTCTAACCTTTTTTATGGTGAAAACTCTTAAGATCTACTCTCTTAGCAGATCTCAAGTATACAATACAGAATTTTTAATTATAGTCACCATGCTGTACATTTGATCCTCAGAATCTATTCATCTCATGGCTGAAAGTTCATACCTTTTGACCAATATCCCCCCATCTCTATTCCTCCCACCCCCAACCCCTTCTACTCACTGCTTCTTTGAATTTGACCTTTTTTTTAAAGATTCACATATAAGCAGTTCCATACAGTATTTGTCTTTATCTGGTTTATTTCACTTAACATACAGCCCTCCAAGTCCATCCATGTTGTTGCAAATGACAGGATTTTCTTCTTTTTAATGACTGAATAATATTTCATTGTATATATGCCACATTTTCTTGATTCATTCATATGCCAATAAGCAATTTTTTTCCATATCTTGGCTATTGTGAATAATGTTGCACTGGACATAAGGATGCAGATACTTCTTCCTGATAGTGACTTCATTTCCTTTGGATGTATACGAAAAGGGAGATTTTTGGATCATATGGTAGTTCTATCCTTACTTTGTTGAGGAATTTCCATTACTGTTTTCCATTATGGCTATAACAGTTTACATCTCCACCAGCAGTGTACAAGGATTCCCTTTGCATCACATCCTTGCCAACATTTATTCTGTTTTGTCTTTCTAATAGACATCCTAGAAGATGTGAGGTAATAACTGATTATGCTTTTAATTTGCATTTCCCTGATGATTAGTGATGATGAGCGTTTTTTATATACATGTTGACCATTTGTATGTCTTCTTTGTGAAAATATTTATTCAGGTTCTCTGTCCATTTTTAAGTCAGGTTGTTTTTTGCTGTTGAGTTATAAGAACTCCATATATATTTTGGATATTAATCTCTTATCAGATATATGTTTTGCAAATATTTTGTCTCACATTATTAGTTGCCTTTTCATTTTGTTGATTGTTTCATTTACAGTGTAGAAATCTTTTAGTTTGATGAACTTTTTTTATTTGCTTATTTTTGTTTTTGTTGCCTGTGCTTTGGGGGTTGTAGCTAAAAAGACCAATATCAAGGAGCTTTTTGTCTATGTTTTCTTTTAGGAGTTTTATGGCTTCAGGTCTAATGTTTAAGTCTTTAAATCCATTTTTAGTTGATTTTTTTGTATGGTGTAAGATAAGGGTTGGGTTAAATTTTATTCTTTTGCATGTGGATATCTAGTTTTCCCGGCATCATTTATTGAAGAGACAGTCTTTTTCCCATTATGTGTAAGGTGCCTGGCCAACAGTTGATTGTATATGCATGAGTTTACTTCTGGGCTCTTTATTCTGTTCTGTTGATCTATGTTTCTGTTTTTATGCCAATACCATACTGTTTTGATTACTGAAACTTTGCAATCAAGATGTATGATGCCTCTAGCTTGGCTATTCTTGCTCAAGATTAGGGGTTTTTTGTGGTTCCAAACAAATTTTAGGTTTTTTTTTTTTCTACTTCTGTGGAAAATGTTATTGGAATTTTCATAAAGATTATACTGAATCTCTTTGGGTATATGGACATTTTAACAATATTAATTCATCTATTCCATGTACATGAGATATCTTTCCATTTATTTCTGTCTTCTTCTAGGTCTTTCATCAATGTCTAATAGTTTTCAGTGTATAGATTTACCTCCTTGGTTAAAATTATTTTATTCTTTTTGATTCTATTGTAAATGGGATTGTTTATTTCTTTCACACAAAGTTCAATATTGGTATATAGAAACACAACTGATTTTTGTATGTTAATTTTTGTATACTACCACTTTATGAATTTATCACTTCTAACAACTTTTTGGTAGAGTGTTCAAGGTTTTCTACATATAAGGTCATATTATCTGCAAGCAATTTTACTTCTTCCTTTCTGATTAAATAACTTTTGTTTCTTTTCTTGCCTCACTGCTCTAGCTAGGTTTCCAGTACTGTGCTAAATAGAAGTGGCTAGAGTGGGCAACCTTGTCTTATTTCTAATCTTAGAGAAAAAGCTTTCAGCATTTCATCGTTGAGTATGATGTTAGCTATGGACTTGTCATGTATGGTGTTTATTGTGTTGAAGTACATTTCTTCTGTACCTAATTAATTGAGAGTTTTATCATGAAAGGATGTTGAATTTTATTAAATGCTTTTTCTGCATCTATTGAGATGATCATATAATTCTTAATCTTCATTTTGTTACGTGGTATATCTCATTTATTGATTTGAACACGTTGAGCCATCCTTGTATCCCAGGGATAAATCCCACTTGCTTGCAGTATATAATCATTTTAATGTGCTGCTGAATTCAGTTCAGTTTGCTAATATTTTGTTGAGGAGTTTTGCATCTATATTTATCAGGGATATTGGCCTATGATTTTCTTTTCTCATAGTGTCCTTGTCTGGCTTTAGTATCAGTTTAGGGATGGCCTCTTCAAATGAGTTTGGAAATATTCTCTCTTCTTCAAATTTTGGAGGATTTTGAGAAGAATTGGTATTAATTCTTTTTTTAATGTTTGGTAAGGTTTACCAATGAAGCCATCTGGTCCTGGACTTTTCTTTGTTGGGAGATTTTTGATTACTAATTCAATATTTTTATTGTTATTGATCTGTTAGGATTTTCTATTTCTTCATAATTCAGTCTTGGTGGATTGTCTGTTTCTAGGAATTTATCCATTTCTTCTAGGTTATCCAATTTGTTGACATATAATTGTTCATAACAGTTTCTTATGATCCTTTGTATATTTTTGTGGTATCAGTTGAAATCTTTAGTTAGACTAACTAGTTAAAAAAGAGAGAAAACTCAAAAAAGTCAGAAAAAATTTTTTTCCTGTTTAGTATTTGTTTTTAGCTTACTCTTAGTTTTTCAGATTTCTCGCCAGGGTATACTCATAATTCTCAGGCTTAGTAACTGATCTGTCCTCTATAGTATTTTTTTCTTTTATAATTCCTTTTAGAGGAAACCACTAATTCATTTTTCTACAGTGTAAATTCTGCTTCTCTTATCTCCATATGGATGCTAATTTAGCTATGCAATTAAGATGTAAGTTTTAATTAGCTATTTAGTTTAATTTGCCATTAATTTTGTTAATTCCACTTTCTCTCTTTGTCTAAATTAATTTTTCCCTATGAATCCCAGTATTTCTTTCACAGAGGCATATTCTTTGCATATTTTTCAGTGGACTGAATAAATATTTTCTAGAATAATTTTTATTTCCTATAGGTTATAGTTTTCAGAAATAAAATATGCATTTATTTAGAATGTTTAGGATAATATTCCTTTTCCATTATGCTACAAAAACTTGCACAAGGACTTGCTTTTTTCTTTATTTTAATTCAGATTTTTATAAAAAAAGATATGTCCAGAAAAATAAGCCTATTTGTTCAATATAATATAACCTTAGTATCTCCTAGCATGACTTTGTGTTAGGTGTTTTTTGTTTTTATTGTATTTTTTTTTGTTTTCTTTTAGAACTGCAGCTGGAAGACAAGTTGACAGTCATATGTCCCACTTCAATAGCTAATCCATATCATGGATTTTTCTAGGTGACTCTTCTACATTGAGGTGAAATGGTTTCCTTTGCTAAATATAGAGTTCCTTGCTTATGATATAACTTCACATAGAATAGCAGTTCTTCATATAAGTATTGTATATAAAGACTATAACTAATATAGATTTTTTTTGACTCTAATACATTTCCCCCTACCTTTACTCATTTGAGTAAATGGCAGTTGCCTGGGCCAATCTAGGAGCTGTCAATGATTCTTTCCTTTACCTCACACTCAATCTACTTTCCTCTTCATTCATTCTGCCAGAGGTTCCTTGGCATTCTTTCTGTATCTTGACTTGGCTAAGGCTATTTCTTAGAACCTTAGGGATGGAATGCTAATGTCTTGCCAGAAAAGAAGATTTTAAGAAATGTAGTTATATCACAAACACAGAACAATCTGAAAGACAAGATTTGAGATAAAAAGGTCACATCTTTATTATTTAACATCCATTAAATTACATAGTCATACACAAGGGAAAATAATTAGCAGGCCGATTTACTATTATCACATACAGTAATTTCCAAACCAGTGAAGGGATAAAACTATGAAACCATATGTTATGTATATTATAAGATAACCTGTTCCATTCTTTTGAGTTGCTATTACTGCTTTTGAAACAGCTACAGGAAATAAAAAAGCTACTGGAATGCAGACCAGGAAAAAGTATTCCCAAAAGGTTTTGCAAAATGAAAGTTGGAATCCCTGAGTAGGAACATATTTCTAAAAAATAAGCTTTCTGTTCTCTATAGCTAATTCTGTTAAAAATGAAATACATTTTATACATTTCATCACATTTTTGTGTTATTTAAAAAATATGCTAGAGAAAAAGAACACTGGCACAGAAATTATAATGCATTACCTGAAGTTCAATGTGAAAAACAATACTATTATAACAACATAGTGTAGTTGGCACTTGAGATTGAACTGTTCAATTATATTGCAGTTGAAGTACACCATACTAGCTTCCTTCTCATTATAAAGGGGAAAAATTTCTGGTTATCTTGGTTAACTATTGCTGTGTTACACACTACCCCAAAATGTAATGGCTTAAAACAAAAACTGTTTTATTTGTGCAAGGTTCTGTGAGTTAGGAATTCAAACATGGTGTAGCAGGGAAAGTGTGTTTTTTGCCCCATGTGTTATCTACAGGAGTTAGAAGATCAAAGAAGGCTTCTCTAGTTACACATCTTAACTTCGCCTAGGAAAACTTAAAAAGCTTGGGCTGACTGGAGCTGTTCTACTAAGGGTTAAATGTCTAGGGTCTCTGTACTGGCTGTCATCTGGGTTGCTTGGTTCATCTCCATGTAATTTCCAGGCCTCTTCCTTTCCACATGACTTCTCTATGATCCCCATTATCTCTCCAGCAGGGTGACTAAAATTACTCCATGGCAGCTCAAGGTGAGTGAAAAAGCAAAAGCTACAACACCTAAGGTTAGGCATGAAACTGGCACACTATCACTTTTACTGAATTATATTGGTTAAAGCAATAGAAAAATCATAGGATCCAGATTTAAAGGTAGGTGATTACACAAGGGTATGAATCCCAAGAGGTATGATATTTTTGGAGGACCATCAAAGGAATAGTCTTCCACAATTCACTCCCTTACTCCTAATAGCTCACAGTCAACACAAAACCAAAATATACTCTCCCAACATGCCCAGGGACTTATCCAATCATGGCATCAGACTCTGTCTTATAGTCCAAGATCTTGATCTTGTCTTCTAAACCAGGTCCAGGTGTGAATGAAAGGCCTTTGTCATGGCTTTTCTCACTCTGAAGATCTGTGAATTGAATAGACAAGTTATCTGTCCTCCTCACTCCCAATAGACAATGAGGAGTTTGGGACAGTAAATTGCAATATTCACTCCGATTTGAAAAGCTGCTTAAATAGAGTTAAAATTATAAGTAGAATTAAGACTGTAGTGGGTGATAAAGGTGCTCCTTTGAGATCCTTTTTACTGGGCTAGTGCCTCCATCTTTAACCCACTTGCCAGTGTTGACCTACAGCTATCCAACAACATTGGACTGGTATCTCCAGATGGTACAATATGTATCAGAACCAGTAGACCTATGGTCATGTTTTTTCTTTTTTTTGGAATTTGTGCTTCCTGTTCCTGAAGCTATAGGCCTTATGATTTTAAGCTCAGTTCCTATGAGGGACAGTTTTGCCAAGGGACACAGTATGAGTGCCACTGTACTTAAAACTGTGACTTTCACCAGTGACTTTGGGCTCCTGATGCCAGTAGAATAAAAGAAACAGAAAGCAATTATTACTGTCAGGAGTAGTTGAAATTGATCATTATAACAGGAAAGAGTAGGACTTCTACAAAATAGTGGGGGCAGTGAGGAATGCATTTGAAACTCGATAATCCATTTGGCAACTATTTCCAGTTTAAATTATTAATAGATGAATATAGCAACCAAGGCAAGATCTAATAAGGGCAAGATCTAATAAGGGCATATATTAATAGATGAGTATAGAAAACAAGGTCTAAAATCCCTCAGAAAGGAGGAAGGGTCTGTGTCACTGTAGTAGATGCTATTATTGTCTTTCCCAGATCCCGCTATCCTCATTTCCCCTTCTCCTATGAGCATCCCATTCTCAGGCTCTATTTTTAAGGTAAATAAACCAAGAGGCAGGCAAGTCTTAATTAAAGCCCAGTTTTACCCATCATCAGTTGGATAATTTTGTATAATTCACTAGATTGCCCTAAGCCTGTTTTCTCCTCAATTTCAGAAGTAATTTTCTCATAAGGATTTTTTTTTTTTTTTTTCAGTATGCGGGCCTCTCACTGTTGTGGCCTCTCCCGTTGCGGAGCACAGGCTCCAGACGCGCAGGCTCAGCGGCCATGGCTCACGGGCCCAGCCGCTCCGCGGCACATGGGATCCTCCCAGACCAGGGCACGAACCCATGTCTCCTGCATAGGCAGGCGGACTCTCAACCACTGCGCCACCAGGGAAGTCCCTCTCATAAGGTTTTTGTGAAGACTTTATAGTTGATTTTGTATAGTTGGAAAAATGGCAGACAGAATAGTTATTCAAAAATTTTACCTAGGGGCTTCCCTGGTGGCACAGTGGTTGAGAGTCTGCCTGCTGATGAAGGGGACGAGGGTTCGTGCCCCAGTCCAGGAAGATCCCACATGCCGCGCAGAGCGGCTGGGCCTGTGAGCCATGGCTGCTGAGCCTGCACGTCCGGACCCTGTGCTCCTCAACAGGAGAGGCCATAACAGTGAGAGGCCCAAGTACCGCAAAAAAAAAAAAATTTTTTTTACCTATTGTTATCATTTCTTTTTTCTTCTACCCTGGCACGTTGGGCCATGCCTCTTTTTGGGGTTACACATCAAACATTGATTTTACATAGAATTGTTTCTCTAAGGACATATGCTGAAGTTGATTCTCTTTCTATACCTAACCAAAATACTAATTGACAAATGAAAGCTATATAAGTATATTTATTCTTGAGAAAATATAATTATATTGTTGTTACTGACTTATGCATCTGTCTCTTTCATCAGGCTATAAGCTTCCTTTGTGAAATACCATATGTTATAGACCATTTTAGCTCTAATTGGAAATAAAATTTTAGCTGTTAATTGGAAATAAAATGCTTCACATATGTCATATTTAGTATTTGTATTTTGATTTTCATGTATGTCTCTCCAGGTATATATTTCTACATGGTTGGGGATTCTATAAATTAGCTTGCTTATTGACTTATATGATTACTTTTACAATCTGTCTGTTTGATATCTATGTCAAAGAAGGCTCATACTTTTAAATCTCAACAGTCTCATTATTCCTGAAAAACTTGCCAGTAAAGATTTGGCATGT
The DNA here is from genome assembly GCF_000442215.2 of Lipotes vexillifer. Classification (NCBI taxonomy): domain Eukaryota; kingdom Metazoa; phylum Chordata; class Mammalia; order Artiodactyla; family Lipotidae; genus Lipotes; species Lipotes vexillifer. The sequence continues at coordinate 893,383 of NW_006799035.1, read as the reverse complement.
GTCCCATATGAAACATTACTACTTAGTAGGTAATTTCTTGGCATAAATAGTTTTGTAGCTCACTCTGAAATCAAGTGGAATATTAAAAACAGAAATCTTTAGCTAAATAATGGAAACATGACATAACTATATTCTCTCATACCCACCACAAGGCAGAATTTGGACAAAGTTTTATAGTAATTAGTTTAGCCTCTACTCCCACATTCCAGTTTAACCAAAATATTTTTTTAAAGAAATAGGTAAATCTTGCACTTAACCCAATCCAAAAATAGGCAGAAGACCTAAACAGACATTTCTCCTAAGAAGACATACAGATTGCCAACAAACACATGAAAGGATGCTCAACATCACTAATCATTAAAGAAATGCAAATCAAAACTACAATGAGGTATCACCTCACACCAGTCAGAATGGCTATCATCAAAAACTCTACAAACAATAAGTGCTGGAGAGGGTGTGGAGAAAAGGGAACCTTCTTACACTGTTTGTGGGAATGTAAATTGATACAGCCACTATGGAGAACAGTATGGAGGTTCCTTAAAAAACTAAAAATAGAACTCTACCTTACAACCCCTCAATCCCACTACTGGGCATATACCCTGAGAAAACCATAATTCAAAAAGAGACATGTACCAAAATGTTCATTGCAGCTCTGTTTACAACAGCCAGGACATGGAAGCAACCTAAGTGTCCATCAAGAAATGAATGGATAAAGAAGATGTGGCACATATATACAATGGAATATTACTCAGCCATAAAAAGAAACGAATTTGAGTTATTTGTAGTGAGGTGGATGGACCTAGAGTCTGTCATATAAAGTGAAGTAAGTCAAGAAAGAGAAAACCAAATACCATATGCTGACACATATATATGGAATCTAAAACAAAAAAAAAAGTTTCTGAAAAACCTAGCGGCAGGACAGGAATAAAGACGCAGACATAGAGAATGGACTTGAGGACACGGGGAAGGGGAAGGTGAAGCTGGGACTAAGTGAGAGAGTGACATGGACATATATACACTACCAAATGTAAGATAGATAGCTAGTGGGAAGCAACCTCATAGCACAGGGAGATCAGCTCAGTGCTTTATGACCACCTAGAGGAGTGGGATAGGGAGGGTTGGAGGGAGACACAAGAGGGAGGATATATGGAGATATATGATTCACTATGTTATAAAGCAGAAACTAACACTGTTGTAAAACAATTATACACCAATAAAGATGTTAAAAAAAAAAACTACCTACTAGAAATATAGTAGTTTATATTAGTTTATATGTAATGGTCAGTTTTTCCCAGTGTCTAAGCCAGTTCTTGGAAGTGTCATTAGATTGTTTTGGAAGCTGTAGTAGACTTAATATTAAGTCATCACTTACTGAAGCAAATGGTGTTTACTGTGGTAATTTAAAAAAATTACATCAAAAGAATCTCATTTATTTGTGAAGAAGTAGCACACGAACCAGAAGAAATTGCTCAATAATTAATATTTATTGATTAAATATAATGTAAAGTGTTACATACAATGTATGATATTTGCTCATAATTCATTTTGCAAATAAATACACATGAATACAATTAAATAAAATTTTATATATTATAAACTAAATATATATTTTGACAATTTGAAGATAATGGAATATTCAAAATAAGAATATTAGATGAATGGTTATAAAGCAATTGGAATCCTGAAAATGGATAATAAAAAGATAAACAATAGAAAATGGGCAAAGTATATAAACAGGTAATAGAGAATATCATAAAAGGGTAAGAAAAAAAGATATTTCTGTTGTTAGGGAAATGCAAATTAGAATAATATAACACAACATTTTACGTATCAATCTTGTAAAAATTAAAGGGACAAATTGTCTTTATGACCAGAGACTTTTTAGAAAAATATGTACTTTCATACATTGCTGATGGGAATATGAATTGTTTTATTTTGGACTAAAGTAAACATAGCATCCATTATAATTAAAATCCTGTCCTTTCACCCCCAACTGATAGAGTAATTAGTATAGGACTAGAACCACACCATAAACTATAAAGTGGACAATATATATTAAGCAACAATTTATAGACATTGTGAAACAGCCAGCCTAATACTTTGATCTCAGAAGAAGAGAAACACACAGGCTATACAGATACAATTTCTGTCTAGAAGTAGTTTTTTAGACCATGATACACAAAAGTGGAGCCCATGTAAAACACAGAGGTCTTCCTGGAGCAGTGATTGTATTTCAGAGCTTCTGAGCAGTTGGAATTTGTGGGGTAGAAAGAAGAAATCTTTAAAGAGGAGAACCTCCTAAAATCTGCTACATAAGTGTTTGGCTAAATACTAAAACAGACATTATGATGACAGAGATGTTGAAATTAGCAGACATGGAGTTTAAAACATCTGTTAAAAATATGCTTAAGGGAGGATCTTCAAGATGGCAGAGGAGGAAGATGTGGAGATCACCTTCCTCCCCACAAATACATCTACATGTGGAACAACTCCTACAGGACACCTACTGAACGCTGGCAGAAGACCTCAGACTTCCCAAAAGGCAAGAAACTCCCCACATACCTGGGTAGAGCAAAAGAAAAAAGAAAAAACAGAGACAAAAGAATAGGGATGGGACCTGCACCTCTGGGAGGGAGCTGTGAAGGAGGAAAAGTTTCCACACACTAGGAAGCCCCTTCACTGGTGGAAATGGGGATTGAGTTGGGGGGAAGCTTCGGAGCCACCGAGGAGAGTGCAGTAACAGGGGTACAGAGGGCAACACAGAGAGATTCCCACACAAAGAATTGGTGCTGACCAGCACTCACCAGCCCAAGAGGCTTGTCTGCTTACCCGTCGGTGCGGGGGGGTGGGGGGGAGTGGGGCTGGGAGCTGAGGCTCAGGCTTCAGAGGTCAGATCCCAGGGAGAGGACTGGAGTTGGCTGTGTGAACACAGGCTGAAGGGGGCTAATGTGCCACAGCTAACTGGAAGGGTGTCTGGGAAAAAGGCTGGAACTGCCTAAGAGGCAATAGACCACTGTTTCTGGGTGCATGAAGAGAGGGGATTCAGAGTACCGCCTAAACGAGTTCCAGAGATGGGTGCAAGCTGCAGCTATCAGCACAGACACCAGAGACGGGCATGGATCGCTAAGGCTGCTGCTGCAGCCACCAAGAATCCTGTGTGCAAGCACAGGTCACTATCCACACCTCCCCTCCCGGGGGCCTGTGCAGCCCGCCACTGCAAGGGTCCCATGATCCAGGGACAGCTTCCCCGGGAAAACACACAGCACGCCTCAGGCTGTTACAACATCATGCTGGCCTCTGCTGCCACAGGCTTGCCCTGCATTCCATACCCCTCCTTTCCCCTGGCCTGAGTGATCCAGAGCCCCCTAATCAGCCTCTCCTTTAACCTCCTCCTGTCTGGGCAAAGAATAGATGCCAGAGGGTGACCTACATGCAGAGGCAGGGCCAAATCCAAAGCTGAACCCCAGGAGCTGTGCGAACAAAGAGAACGGGAAATTTCTCTGTGCAGCCTCAGGAGCAGTGGATTAAATCTCCACAGTCAACTTGATGTACCCTGCATCTGTGGAATACCTGAATAGACAACAAATCTTTCCAAAATTGAGGCGGTGGACTTTGGGAGCAACTGTAGACTTTGGGTTTGCTGTATGCAACAGACTAGTTACTGATTTTTATGTTTCTCTTAGTACAGTTTTTAGTGTGTGTTATCTTTGATGGATTTGTTTATTGATTTGGTTACTCTCCTTTTTTTTTCATTACTTAAAATTTTTTTTATTTAATAATTTTTTAATTTTAATAACTTTGTTTTATTTTACTTTATTTTTTTTCTTTCTTTCTTTTTTTCTCCCTTCTCTTCTGAGCCATGTGGCTGAAAGGGTCTTGGTGCTGCGGCTGGTGTCAGGCCTGAGGCTCTGAGGTGGGAGAGCCGAGTTCAGGACATTGGACCACAAGAGACCTCCTGGCCCCACATAATTTGAATTGGTGAGAGCTCTCCCAGAGACTTCTGTCTCAACGCAACGACCCAGCTCACTCAATGACCAGCAAGCTCCAGTGCTAGACACCCCATGCCAAACAACTAGCAAAACAAGAACACAACCCCACAGAGAGGCTGCCTAATCATAATAAGTTCAGATGCCCCAAAACACACCACCAGACGTGGTCTTGCCCACCAGAAAGACAAGATCCAGCATCATCCACCAGAACACAGGCACCAGTACCCTACACCAGGAAGCCTACACAACCCACTGAACCAAACTTACCCACTGGAGCAGACACCAAAAACAACGGGAACTACGAACTTGCAGCCAGCGAAAAGGAGACCCCAAACACAGTAAGTTAACCAAAATGAGAAGACAGAAATTTACACAGCAGATGAAGGAGCAAAGTAAAAACCCACCAGACTAAACAAATGAAGAGGAAATAGGCAGTCTACCTGAAAATGAATTCAGAGGAATGATAGTAAAAATGATCCGAAATCTTAAAAACAGAATGGGGAAAATACAAGAAACGTTTAACAAGGACCTAGAAGAACTAAAGTGATAAAAAATTTAAAAAAAATGATGAACAACACGATAAATGAAATTAAAAATTCTCTAGAAGGAATCAATGGCAGAAGAACGGATAGGTGACCTGAAGACAAAATAGTGGAAATAACTAACATGGAACAAAATTAATAAAAAGAATGGAAAGAATCTCAGAGACTCTGGGACAACATTAAAGGCACCAACATTCGAATTACAAGGGTCCCAGAAAAAGAAGAGAAAAAGAAAGGGTCTGAGAAAATATTTGAAGACATTATAGTTGAAAACTTCCCTAATATGAGTCAATCATTCCAGGAAGTGCAGAGTCCCATACAGGATAAATCCAAGGAGAAACACACCAATACACATATTAATCAAACTATCAAAAATTAAATACAAAGAAAAATATGAAAAGCAGCAAGGGAAAAGCAACAAATTACATAAAAGGGAATCCCCATAAGGTTAACAGCGGATCTTTCAGCAGAAATTCTGCAAGCCAGAAGGGAGTGGCAGGACCTATTTAAAATGATGAAAAAGGAAAAACTATGATGAAGATTACTCTACCCAGCAAGGATCTCATTCAGATTTGAGGGTGAAATTAAAAGCTTTACAGACAAGTAAAAGCTAAGAGAATTCAGCATGACCAAACCAGCTTTACAACAAACGCTATAGGAACTTCTCTAGGCAGGAAAGACAAGAAAAGGAAAAGACCTACAATAACAAACCAAAAATAATTAAGAACATGGTAATTGGAACATACATATTGATAATTACTTTAAATGTAAATGGAGTAAATGCTCCAACCAAAAGACATAGACTGGCTGAAAGGATACAAAAACAAGACCCATGTATATGTTGTTTACAAAAGACCCACTTCAGACCTAGGGACACATACAGACTGAAAGTGAGGGGATGGAAAAAGATATTCCATGCAAATGGAAATCAAAAGAAAGCTGGAGTAGCAATTCTCATATCAGAGAAAATAGACTGTAAAATAAAGACTATTACATGAGACAAAAAAGGACACTATAGAATGATCAAGGGATCAATCCAAGAAGAAGATATAACAATTTTAAATATTTATGCACCCAACATAAGAGCACCTCAATACATAAGGCAAGTGTTAACAACCATAAAAGGGGAAATCAACAGTAATACAATCATATTAGGGGACTTAAACACCCCACTCTCACCAATGGACAGAACATCCAAAATCAAAATAAATAAGGAAACACAAGCTTTAAATGACACATTAAACAAGATGGACTTAATTGATATTTATAGGACTTTCCATCCAAAAACAACAAATACATTTTCTTCTCAAGTGTTCATGGAACATTCTCCAGCATATATCATATTTTGGGTCTCAAATCAACCCTTGGTAAATTTAAGAAAATTGAAATCATATCAAGTATCTTTTCCAACCACAATGCTGTGAGACTAGATATCAATTACAGGAGAAAAACTGAAAAAATACAAACACATGGAAGCTAAACCATACACCATTAAATAACCAAGAGATCACTGAAAAACTCAAAGAGGAAATCAAAAAATACCTAGAAACAATTGACAATGAAAACATGATGACCCAAAACCTATAGGATGCAACAAAAGCAGTTCTAAGAGGGAAGTTTATAGCAATACAATCCTACCTCAGGAGACAAGAAAAATCTCAAATAAACAACCTAACCTTACACCTAAAGCAATTAGAGAAAGAAGAACAAAAAAAACCCTAAAGTTAGCAGAAGGAAAAATTTCATAAAGATCAGATCAGAAATAAATGAAAAAGAAATGAAGGACACAATAGCAAAGATCAATAAAACTAAAAGCTTGTTCTTTGAGAAGTTGAACAAAATTGATAAACCATTAGCCAGACTCATCAAGAAAAAATGGGAAAAGTCTCAATCATCAGAATTGGAAATGTTAAATGAGATGTAATAACTGACACTGCAGAAATACAAAGGATCATGAGAGATTACTACAAGCACCCATATGCCAATAAAATGGACAACCTGGAAGAAATGGAAGATTCTTAGAAAAGCACAACCTTCTGAGACTGAACCAGGAAGAAACAGAAAATATAAACAGACCAATCACAAGCACTGAAATTGAGACTGTGATTAAAAATTTTCCGACAAACAAAAGCCCAGGACCACATGGCTTCACAGGCTAATTCTATCAAACATTTAGAGAAGAGCTAACACCTATCCTTCTCAAACTCTTCCAAAATACACCAGAGGGAGGAACACTCCCAAACTCATTCTATGAGGCCACCAACACCCTGATACCAAAACCAGACAAAGATGTCACAAAGAAAGAAAACTACAGGCCAATATCACTGATGAACATAGATGCAAAAATCCTCAACAAAATACTAGCAAACAGAATCCAACAGCACATTAAAAGGATCATACACCCTGGTCAAGTGGGGTTTATCCCAAGAATACAAGGATTCTTCAATATACACAAACCAATCAATGTGATAAGCCATATTAAAAAATTGAAGGATATAAACCATGTGATCATCTCAATAGATGCAAAAAAAACTTTTGAAAAAAATCAACAGTGATTTATGTTAAAAACCCTCCAGAAAGTAAGCATAGAGGGAACTTACCTCAACATAATAAAGGCCATATATGACAAACCCACAGCAAACATTGTTCTCAATGGTAAAAAACTGAAACCATTTCCACTAAGATCATGATCAAGTCAAGGTTGCCGACTCTCACCACTCTTATTCACCATAGTCTTGGAAGTTTTAGCCACAGCAATCAGAGAAGAAAAAGAAATAAAAGGATTCCTAATTGGAAAAGAAGAAGTAAAACTGTCACTGTTTGCAGATGACATGATATTCTGCATAAAGAATCCTAAAGATGCTACCAGAAAACTGCTAGAGCTAATCAATGAATTTGGTAAAGTAGCAGGATACAAAATTAATGCACAGAAATCTTTTGCATTCTTATACACTGATGATGAAAATTCTGAAAGTGAAATTAAGAAAACACTCCCATTTACCATTGCAACAAAAAGAATAAAATACCTAGGAATAAACCTTTGCAGAAGACTATAAGAAACTGATGAAAGAAATTAAAGATGATACAAACATATGGAGAGATGTACCATGTTCTTGTATTGGAAGAATCAACATTGTGAAAATGACTATACTACCCAGATAAATCTACAGATTCAACGCAATCCCTATCAAAATACTGATGGCATTTTTCACAGAAGTAGAACAAAAAATTTTTACAATTTGTATGGAAACACAAAGGACCCTGAATAGCGAAAGCAAAAGACAAGCTGGAGGAATCATGCTCCCTGACTTCAGACTATACTAAAAAGCTACAGTCATCAAGACAGTATGATACTGGCACAAAAACAGAAATATAGATCAATGGAACAGGATAGAAACCCCAGAGATAAACCCACGCACATATGATCACCTTATGTTTGATAAACGAGGCAAGAATATACAATGAAGAAAAGACAGCCTCTTCAGTAATTAGTGCTGGGAAAACTGGACAGATACATGTAAAAGAATGAAAGTAGAATTCTCCCTAATACCATACACAAAAATAAACTCAAAATGGATTAAAGACCTAAATGTAAGGCCAGACACTCTAAAACTCTTAGAGGAAAACATAGGCAGAACACTCTATGACATAAATCACAGCAAGATCCTTTTTGACCCACCTCCTAGAGAAATGGAAATAAAAACAAAAATAAACAAATGGGACCTAATGAAACTTAAAATCTTTTTCACAGCAAAGGAAACCATAAATAAGACAAAAACACAACCTTCAGGATGGGAGAAAATATTTGCAAATGAAGCAACTGACAAAGGATTAATCTCCAAAATATACAAGCAGTCATGCAGCTCAATGTAAAAAAAAACCAAACAACCCAATCCAAAAATGGGCAGAAGACCTAAACAGACATTTCTCCAAAGAAGATATACAGATTGCCAACAAACACATGAAAGGATGCTTAACATCAGTAATTATTAGAGAAATGCAAATCAAAACTACAATGAGGTATCACCTCACACCAGTCAGAATGGCCAGAATCAAAAAACCTACAAATAATAAATGCCGGAGAGGATGTGGAGAAAAGGGAACCCTCTTACACTGTTGGTGGGAATGTAAATTGATACAGCCACTGTAGAGAACAGTATGGAGGTTCCTTACAAAACTAAAAATAGAACTACCATACGACCCAGCAATCCCGTTACTGGAAATATACCCTGCGAAAACCATAATTCAAAAAGATTCATGTACCACAATGTTCATTGCAGCCCTATTTACAACAGCCAGGACATGGAAGCAACCTAAGTGTCCATTGACAGATGAATGGATAAAGAATATGTGGCACATATATACAATGGAATATTACTCAGCCATAAGTCAAAATGAAATTGAGTTATTTGTAGTGAGGTGGATGGACCTATAGTCTGTCATACAGAGTGAAGTAAGTCAAGAAAGAGAAAAAAAATACTGTATGCTAAAACATATATGGAATCTAAAAAAAAAAATAAAAATGGTTCTCACGAACCTAGGGGTAGGTTAGGAATAAAGATACTGATGTAGAGAATGGACTTGAGGACACAGGGAGGTGGAATGGTAAGCTGGGACGAAGTAAGAGAGTGGCATTGACATATATATACTATTAAATTTAAAATAGATAGCTAGTGGGAAGCAGCTGCATGGCACAGGGAGATCAGCTCGGTGCTTTTTGACCACTTAAAAGAGTGGGATAGGGAGGGTGAGAGGGAGATGCAAGAGGGAGGGGATATGGGGATATATGTATACGTATAGCTGATTCACATTGTTATACAGCAGAAACTAGCACAATATTTTAAAGCAATTATACTCCAATAATGATGTTTAAAAATATATGCTTAAGGATTTAAAGGAAAGATGGACAGAGTGAGTGAAATGATGAGAAATATCAGTAAATAAATGGAATCTACAAAAGAAAAAGAGAATGGTATTCTGGAACTGAATATAACAATATCTGAAATGAAAAAGACACGAGTGGGTTAAAAACATGTTGGAGTTTTCAAAATCCAAAACCAAAACCGTGACTGTAAAATAAGTTAAGCCTCAGTGACCTGGGACATTATCAAGTGGTCTAAGTTATGTGTAGGTGGAGCTCCAGAAGAAGAGATAGAAATGATCTAAAGTAAGTATCTATTACTTACAACAAAAAATCTTATCTGAAAAACTAATTGTATTGTATTTACATTCTAGAAAACAGGAGGATAAAACGTCTCTTAGCTGTGTAGAAAATAAAACAGTTTGTGAAACTGAATTCCACTTTTACACATACCAGGGACTCTATACAAAATAGTTTTGACTTCAAAATACCCGGTCCATTTTTATTTCTTTTACCATTTCACATCTTTCCCTTGTCTTCTCAGAGAAACTTACTTATTTTCAAGACACAGTTCTAAATATTAAGCACAAGTAATGTTTGGCAAATAAATATGTTTCGATCAATTGCATTATTGAGATGAAATTTTTAAAAATATCATAACTATACATAAAGATCAATAATTGGCAGTTTTGTAGATGAAACGTGCAGGTGGTCATTAACACAGGATCTTTGGAAGGTTAAAAAAAAGTGGCTGTAGTGGGGTGGGGAAAGCCCCCATTGGAAGTAATTAACTCTAAATTTTTAAACCCAGCATACCTGGATTATTTGTTTGCTTTGCTAGGAGTTAATTACTCACTTGGTCAAATGGCTAAAGAAAAACAGAAAATGATAAATAAAACAAAGTTAAATGTAGGGAAAAGAACCCAGACTAAAGCTTTCATTTCCTTTTAAAAAATAATTATAAACCCACTCAAGAAATACCTACATGTATTTAAGGAAGAGCCTCTTTAAAAAATGTTACTTCAGGTCTTACAATCATTTAACACATACTGAATTTATCCAGCCTTTTAGAAAAAAAAATGCTACAATTATTGTACTGTTGCATATGAAATTCCTCCCCATTCTTCAAAAATTCCCAAATATTGACAACAAATGAATTTTCACAAGAAAGATAACCTGGCCGAGTGTTAAGAGTCTCAAAACCATATATTCAAATGAATGAATTATGAATTCAGCTGTCAGTTCAGCTCTCTCAATTGCTGCTTTTAGTTTGTCTGGGACTGTGCTAACCATGGAGTTTATTTTCATATGAAGGACAAGCTAAATATTCAAACTACTATCATTTCCCAGAAAAAAATGAATATGAAATGGTGAATAATGAATAAGAGTCTAAATGCAGTAAACCTTAGGACAGAAACATTTGGTCTCCACAAATAAAGATGGTAAATGTGGTAAAGTATGTATATATGGAACAACAGCTCTTTCAAAGTTTGCACAGGTCCTTCTCTCTACTTCCATGAATAGTTCCATTCATTTCAGTGTGACCTGTTTGTATGTGTGCATGTGTGTGTGTGAGTTCTGGAAAGCTAGACTGTTCTACCCAAGTCCAGCTGCATGTAGCAAATGTTTGGAGATGTCTAAATTTGTATAATTCCATTCAGTACTTTGTAATGAAATAATTCAGCCCAATGTGTGAAAACAGGAATAGAGGGGAAAAAAGAGCAAATAAATCATGATAGGATTTCTACTCAAAGTAAAATATAAAACATAAATGGCAAGTTAGAGACACACTGATTAGTGTTTTATTATCATTTTAATGAAAAACTTAAAATATCACACCTTAACAATTTAGACCAGAAAGGTCTGTTGGGAAGTGAACAGATAAACCAGGTTTTTCTCAGCCCAGATAGTCTATCATGAAACTAAAGCTCATGTTTGAACAATCTGATGTGTTTCTTCTTTATACTGGATGCCATTAGTCATCATATTAAGCTTTGAAATTACATTTTAATTTTATTATTTTATTAAAAAGAGCAAACTATATAAAAATTAACAAAAACTAGATTAGAATTGTGTGGTTTAGTGTAAATAATATTTAGCTTATAATTTTATAGATTTACATGACAATAATAATAATAATAAAAACTAAAATCTATAAGCAAGAATTCTTTTTTTAATTAAGTATCAGAATTTTGAAGCTGAAATGGATAGAACTAGGAGTCAGGTCCCCAATGTTCTAGTCATAACAGCTACTTATTATCGTGGTGGTCTTTGGCGAGGCACTTCTCATGGTTAGAACTAAGCTTCTTGTTTGTAAATTAAAGTTACTGGCCCATATTATTTAAAAATCTTTTCTTCCTTGATATTTTATGTACCATGGTTTATTTCTGATAATTTAAAGGGAAATATACAAAAAAATAATTAGAAAATAGACTTCCAAAAGAAAAGGTCAAGGTTCTGAATACTTAGTTCATTTAAATTATGTGTATGGTATTTTAACCAGATATTTTTCCCACAAAATCTGAGAGATAATTCTGTTCTCCCAGATGTTCCAAATTATTTGATAAAGTTTCCATCCCATACTTAACTTGGATGCTAATTTGAGGAAACACAAAGTTAAGTGGATAAGGCAAATTAGGAAATGCATATAGCATTATGGTTTGATGCCCTAAAAGATATTCTCTTTGAAATTTATATACATCATATATGTGTAGGTGTGGTTAGATATGTGGATGCCAAACTTAATGGGGAATAACTAGTATAAAACTGTTAGAACTTATTGTAAGGGAAGTGAAATTGGATCAGAAGGGATGCTTTTCAATTGTTTTTACTTGGACACACAGTAAGAAATTTGTTTTGCTTTATGATATAGCTTACATGTGTTGTATGTGTATTTAATGTTTGTGTGTGCCTCTCTCCCTATCTATATATGAAGTATCTTTTTCGACTAGTTCTAATATGAACTTTTTAAAAACATATTTTAACAGCTCTGAAATCAGGATATCCTTTATAGCATAGACCATATGGCAATTGTGACACTTTTGTCATTGTCAAATGATGAGTTTCAAATCTTGCCGATTGTATATATACACATATATACATGTATAACCAAATCACTTTGCTGTACACCTGAAACTAACACAATATCGTAAATCAACGATATTTCAATTTTAAAAAAGAAGCTTGCCGATTGTATATCAGTGGTGTGGAGGAGCATCCTAGAGATAATAGTGGAGGGTCCTTTACATAATGTTTCATAAACAATTGTTTTGAAGGTGTAGAAGACACGGTGTGTGTGGGAAAATAGAGACATCCATTACTCTCAGCTGAGAACTAATTCAAAATATTAGGAGTTTGCAATCATATGCAGTAATCCTTAGAACATAAAGACAATACAATCAATAAGGTAGCTAGTAGCCACATGTGGCTGTTGAGCTCTTGAGATGTGGTTAATGTGAATTAAGATGTGCTCTAAGTGTAAACTCTAAACTGGATTTCAATACTAAGTATTATTTTAAAAACTAGTATTTTAACACAGTATTATATTAAAACTGTAAAATATTTCCTTAACTTTAAAATATTTCATATTAAAATGATAATATATTTTCATTACCCAAAATATATTATTAAAATTAATTCCATTCATGCTCCAAGACATTAGGTATTGAGACATGAATATTATCCATGTAATAAGCACTTGCCTGGAATAAAATATAAAATTGAAATAAACCTGCACTGAAACCCGAAAAAAAGAAAAATTAATGCCAGTTCCATTTAATTGCTTCAAAGTGGCTACTATAATTTTTTAGATTATACATATAACTTGCATTACATTTGTTTGTATGGTGCTGGCTTAGATGTTTGGATTACAGCACTCAGAGGGGCTCAGAGACTATATGTGCTTCTTAATATGTCTGGTCCTTCCTTGAGATAACAACTATAGGTAAAAATCTACTTTTTGTGGGGAAAAGAACAGGAAAAAAAAATGAGATTAATTATCTCAAAGTCACTATTCCCTCCTACTGTTCACATATTGGTGGATATCCAGTGTTAATGTGACACTTGCTACACCAAAGCAGGCCTAATGCAGAGAGGTTGCATAAAGAAAGAATGAACCTGGAATCTTGATGGGCAGTGCTCACTTATACTTGAAAGCTGATATTGGAAATGAATAGTAAACTTGGGTAGGCAAATCAACAGATAGTAGGGAAATAAATAAATTAACTTGGATAGGCTGGTGGGTGTTGAGATGCAGGTGTACAGGAATAGTTTTAAAATTAGTACTTCATGAAACAGTTCTTATCCTAAAGAAATATTGATAAATGAGTAACTCCTACAAAATAATTTTTCCTTATGATTCTAAAGTATTAAATTTTAGAATGTATTTCAGAACATAGAAGGAAATAGACTCCAGAAAAAAGTGATATAGATAATTCCTTCAGAGGAAAAGTATACTTTATGTTTTAGGAAAATGGAAACTTCTAAACTGATATCCTAGTTATTCCTGGGGGGTTGTGTATCTTGATATATGTCTAGTCGATAGCAAGAGACCCAAATTGTACAGTACAGACCCACAGTTAAGATAAATGGACTTAAAGTGACTTAGTTGCTAATTTTTTTGTCATAACCATGGAATATAATGAAACTATGTAGAAAGCACCAAGAGAGTATAAGAGAAACATCTCCACCAATTTCCCATTCTCTTCTGCAAAAATCAATAGCTTGTTCCATGAAAATGTAATTTAAAAATCATTTTAATCATTGTGATGCTATTTATTTTCTAGTGTACATGGAAGTTCTTAAAAACAAATTAACTTAGTGGAGTTGTTGCATTCATGAGTAGAATCACTTACACTACACTGTACTTCTTTATTTTACACCTACTCCATAAAACTCTCTTTCACAGAAAGTGCAAGGCCTTCTCTTTTCCTTACCATTGAAATAGCAAAGTCTTCTTTTCTCCTTAGAAATGTCAACTTCCCTGAATCAGATAAATATGTAACATATCCAGAGGAGAAGAGAGTATTTGGACAAAATTAAAAACTATTCTAATATTATTTTTATACCCAATGAACACTGGCATACCTTTTGCTATCTTTAATTTCCTTGGCAAGTTATTTAAATATTTCATCTAAAAAGAAAGCATTCAGTTTTATGACTCTACTGAAAGTAAAATTATATTCACACTCCAGAGAAAGAGATGTACTTTAAAAGTTCAGCAAGTCTAAAAAGTAATAGAAAAAAAACTTTGATAGTTTCTGCAGTATACATACATTCCATTTTAATGAAATGGTAATAAACCAAAGAACAGTAATTATTTGCTGAAATAATGCATAATTTTTAAAATATGAAAAACTATATAACATGATAGAATCTAGAATTTACATATCACCTATAATTTTTATCATTTAATAAAATAGTTATTCCTCATATTTGCCTTTTGCAAGACAGAATTCTCATTTTATACATGAAAAGCTGAAACCTAGATAAGCGTTCATCCCGTTATACAGAAGTTTATGGAAAAATCAGGATTATAATGTACTACTCCACTTTTGTGTTGAGATTTTTCAGTGTACACCTCAAAATGTTGCTTTATGTATCTTTATACTGTATGACTATCAAAATAGCACTCAATGCAATAAAAACTAAATAATCAGCTTTAATTAAATAATTTTATGGAATATGATAGGCTATTTAGCTTACCACCTGGGAATTAACACTGAGCGTAAAAATATTCATAACTATTAAAAAATACAGAATTGCTGAATCTGCAGAAGATATCTTTTTAACAGTGACATGTCTGTCACAATAAAATTGTAGTTTATCAGAATTAGATTGTAAATGGACATCTAAACTACTGAAATTGAAATGAGTCATTATTTGATTTTATGAACTGTTTAAAAATCTGAGGCAATTTTCAGAAAATTGGACTATTAAACTGTGAAAAGAAAGTTTAATTTCAAGCAAGATAAGCAATAGAAACTTATTTGCACAGGTAATAACTATGAATCCATTTTTTAAAATTCACTAAGGCCATTTATATAACTGTTGGTAAAGGCAATGCCAAGGCTTTCCTCAAAGATCTTAGTTCCTCAAAAACGTACAGTGATGGAAGTAATCTCTTCAACTCCCATTTCATTTTTCCCAATGTATTATGGGCCAGTTTTTCTACAAAAGAAAAAATAAGTAATTCTAGTTATTCTCTAATCAGAATTAGAATTAAATGTGTTAGGAAACCTGCATATGTGTCTCAGTTCATTTCTATCTCATAGCATAGCTGTGCAACTTAAAGGAGAAAAACTAGGTCAAGGAGACCAGCACACTCTCTGGTACATAGTCAAATGTTTAATAAATATATATTTCTTCCCTTGTTACTTCATTCAGTATCCTAAAATAATTAATAATATTTTACTATACCAGGTAGTGTGTTAGGCTTTAGGAATAAAAGATGATATGGCATAAATTCCAGTATATCAAAGATCTTTTTTTCTTTAATTACACTGTATTGTCAAAGCCTAGCAAAGTACCTAGTATATGGTAGGAGCTCAATAGTAACTTATTAAATGAATAAGGGAAGAAATAAGTAAATGTTCATAAGAGGTATGGAAGAACTTTTTCAATATTAAATGAGACAATCTACTTAAAATGATTGGAAGAGTGCCTGCAACATAGTATAATTATATGTTATAATTCTTAACAATTATGATTACTCTTTTATTCTCCTGTGTAAATGACCCTTCTTCACATTTTCCTCTGAGTACATTCTATTCGCTGCTTAGTTTATGTTTACTCACAACTTTTTCCTGGCCTGTCATAACCCCACTTGCCTCCTAAACCCTGTGTGCATCCTTGCAGCCCTAGCTCCTGTAGTGATTTATATTTTCCGATTCAGATTCCTGGAAAGAGACTATTACTGGCTGGGCTGCTTGGCCAAACCTGTCCATTCCAGCCATCTCAAGACTGAGTGTCTTTAAGACAGACGCCCCTCCTTATTTAGTCAGCAAAATTTGGGAATTGTGTGGGTTGTGTGATATAGAATATTCTGTCTTTATCTATGACACAGATTTCCTCTGTGTCAATTACAGTCTGTGGAATGCATGTGACAGCAGAAATATTCCCAGAAAACTCTGACTTTATATGATCCTTATAGCCCCAAAGAACTCACAGCTAGCAGTATTAGTGAAAGAAAGCCTTTCTTCTCATACTTCCACAGCTGAAATCTGAGGGAGTGTTTGATTGAACAAACTTGAGTCACTGTCTATTCCTGATTCAATGAGTATTTGAGATTTGGGTTGGGGAGGGGATGGAGTACCTTGATTAGAAAGACCTGGATCTTGGGCTTCCCTGGTGGTGCAGTGGTTGAGAGTCCGCTTGCTGTTGCAGGGGACGCGGGTTCGTGCCCCGGTCCGGGAGGATTCCCACATGCCGCGGAGCGGCTGGGCCCGTGAGCCATGGCCGCTGAGCCTGCGTGTCCAGAGCCTGTGCTCCGCAACGGGAGAGGCCACAACAGTGAGAGGCCCGCGTACCGCAAAAAAAAAAAAGAAAGACCTGGATCTTGTACTCAGTGCTTGAGTCAGGAGATTGGATCAGATCTACCTGAACCACATAGACTGGAATGGAATAGGAGCTGTCCTTCAAAGAGCAACTGGCAAGATTAATACTCGACTTAGCAAATTTCACATAGAAAAGCATACTCTTTTTAGAGAAACACTGTCACACTTTAAAACATAATCCTACTGACACTTGCTTTACTGGTCTTTGATATAGTTTACAAAATAATTCCTCAATTATTTATCATACCAAGCAACCTTCCTGAGGTAATTTGAATTTAACAAACTTTCAACAATGACTTAAATGATTTAAACTCTACTGCTTATGGTGTGAAGGATACAAAAATGAGTAGTACATAAGCAGAGACTTCAAGTAGTATACAGGCTAAGAGAAATATAGAATAAAAAGATAAATTTAATACAGTATGGCAAATTCAATTAAGGAGATCTGTTTACATCTAGGGAAGGAGGCAGTGCCATGCAGTGCATGGAAC
This sequence comes from Lipotes vexillifer, assembly GCF_000442215.2. NCBI lineage: Eukaryota > Metazoa > Chordata > Mammalia > Artiodactyla > Lipotidae > Lipotes > Lipotes vexillifer. The sequence goes on along the minus strand of NW_006799035.1, from coordinate 875,947 downwards.
AGACAGGGAGACAGATCTAGAGATCTGTAGGTGGGGGCATTGAAACGAGGTCAGAGAAGGGTTCAAGACAAAAAATACCCTGTGACCTAGGGAGACAGACAGGACTCAGTGCTGCATTCTATACAAAAACAGCTGTGTGTGATTCATATATGTCATTGGAATTATTTTAAAGGGTTTTTCACAGGGCAGTAAAATTTCTTTAATGCACTTGAGCTGAAAAACAGTTCAAGCTTGATGAACTTGATCATCAAGTACGATGATCAAGGAAATTAGTTTCTTAGGGCTTGTTAGAAAATCTTGAGAAGAAAAGTTTATCATATTAAAATCTAATAGATCAGTTATAGACTATTAGACTCTTCAGTGTTATATGAACTTACCATGTGATAAAAAGATAAAAATACAACATACAGGTAGAGGGTTCTAGATGGTAGTATAGGAAAATCCTGAACTCTGAACTCACCTCCTCCAATGGACACAACAAATTTACAAATATGGAATAATTCCCTTGAAAAGGCACCTGAAAACTGGACGAACAGAGCCCTACAACAAAGGGTAAAAGGATAGCATTAAGACAGATAAGAGAGGCCGAGATATGGTCTTGCCAAGGGAAAAAAAACACACCTCGGCCACAGTGATCCAAAATTGGGAGAGATCACAAGAGTATAGATCTTTTCCATGAAGAGCAAGGATTGAGTTCCACATCAAGCACTTAGATCTCTAGGTCTTACAAAGGAGAGATAAGACTCCAAAACAACTGTTTTTGAAAAACAATGAGTAATATGTCCAGGTAAACCATAAAATTTCAGGGAATGGAAAACTCATTCTTCAAGAGGCCATGTGCAAACTCATTGGATCTCCAAACCAGTGCAAAAACCAGATCTAAAAGCACATGGCCCATAGGTGAAGAAACCCCCCTTACTAATCTTGAAGCATCTGCTAGAGAGCAGAAACCAGTTGGGTTGCTCCCCAGGGACTGAGGCACTAGTGAGAGACATTTTTGTGATCTCAGGCTACCTTGCTAATGCCAGTGCTGGCAGGTGCCATTTTGGAATTTTCCTCCTAACCTGTTAGCGCCAGTGTGCACACCCACTGAGATCCTACTCAACCTTGTGCCTGAGCTGGGCCTCACAGCCTGCCAAGTGTTAACCCTGCCTAGCAGCGTGCTGTAGCAGTAGACATGGCCCCACCACAACAGGAGGGTGCAGCCAGCTGACATAAGGAACACCTCTTGAGCGCCTAGCTCTGGTGCCAAAGTGAGATTGCACTCCTGAGCCCCACAGGACATCTAAGTAAGGTCACTCCTTCGTGACTGGGACATATAGCTGATTTACCTAATACATATACATAAACACACACACACAGAATTAGGCAAAATGAGGAGACAAAGGAGTATGTTCCAATTGAAAGAACAAGACAAAATCCCAGAAAAGAACTAAACAAAACCAACATGAGCAGTCTACTTGATAAAAGGTTCAAAGTAATGGTTAAAAAAATGCTCACTAAACTTGGATGAATACAGTAATAACTTCAAAAAAGAAATAGAAAATGTAAGAAAGTACCAAACAGAAGTTATAGGTGAACTGAAAACACACTAGAGGGGTTCAACAGCAGATTAGGTGAGGTATAAGAATGCATTAGCGAGCTGGAAGACAAAATGATGGAACTCACCCAGAGACACAAAATGAAAAAGGAATTTTAAAAAGTGAAGAGGTGGGATCAAGATAGCAGAGTAGAAGGATCCTGAGCCCACCTCCTCCTAAGGACACACCAAAACTACAACTACATATTGAACAGCTCTCTCTGAGAATGACATGAAGACTAGTAGAACAGCTCTTTTACAATTAAGGATATAAAGAAAAAAACACACTGCGAAGGGTAGGAGGGGAAGAGAGCAATCTAGTCAGCCCACAAATCCAGCAGGCGACCCAAAGTGGGAAGGGTATATCACAAACTCAGAGATCCTCTCCAAGGAGCAAGTGATTCGAGCCCCATATTGGGCACCCCAGTCCAGAAGACTAGACCTGGGAAGATGAGCCTCCTTAACTGGTTATGATTGAGAGAGCTAGAGGACTATAAAAAACTGTAAGAAACTCACTTAAAAAAGTGAGCACACAAACTTATTCACTCCGAGTCTCAGTGCAGAGGCAGCAGATTGAAAAACATCTGGTGCTCTAACTGGCCTCCCAAGGCTACCCCAGCACACCCTCCAGCCTGCACCCAGCTCCAGCTCCAACCTTCAACCCCCACAAGGTGGTGCACCTTGGTGCACCCCAGAAGAAGCCCCAGGCTTCACTGAGCTCCAGCTCTAGCTTCTCCAGCTACAGCCCCAACCCATCAATGCTATGGCCCCCAGCATGGCCTGGGAGAAGCCTTGTCCTGCACCAGCCTCTAGATCTAGACCCTCCAGCTCTAGCCCCTCCAACCACCAAAACGGTGGGCATTGGTGTGCCCCAGGAGAGTCCCCAGCCCACACTGAGCTCTGGCTCCAGCTCCCACTACCCTTCCAAAGTGACAGTTTCCGAAATGCCACAAGAGAAACCCTGGCCTGCACCAGGTTTCAGCTTCGCCCTGCCTCACCCCCACCAAGACAGCAACTCCTGGCTCACTCCCAGCTCCAGCTCCAACCCACACCACCAAGGCGGCAGCCCCAGTGTGCCCTGGAAAAAATTCTGGCCTGTGCTTACTTCAGCTCCAGCCCTCCCACCAAAGCCACCAGGCACATGCAGTTTATATAAAGAAAATGCTCCTACACAAGGACACATGTTCAAGACCAAGACAGGTAACTGTATCACCTAATTCATAGAGCCAAACACAGTCAAACAAAAAGAGAAGACAGAGGAGTATGTTCCAAATGAAACAACAAAATAAAATTCCAGGAAAAATCCCTAATGAAATGGAGATAAGTAATTTACTTGATAAAGAGTTCAAAGCAATGGTCATAAAAATGCTCACTGAACTCAAGAGAAGAACAGAGGAACAGAGTAAGAACTTCAGAAAAAAGAATTTAAAAAAAATGAGGATACTTTAAGGGACCTCTGGGACAACATCAAGCATAATAATATTCACAGTATAGGAGTTCCAGGAGGAAAAGAGAGAGAGGAAGGGGCAGAAAACATATTTGATAAAATAGTGGCTAAAAACTTCTCTAACCGCAAGGAGAAAATAAAATAAAAAATAAAAGAAAGTTCAGGTAAGAACACAATTTCAACGAAGACTCAATGTTCCAGTGAATTCTGACATTTCAAGTAATCTCTAAGACTCTTTTTATCTCTTCCTCATATTAAATACTTAGCTTGTGATATTCATTGTTCTTAATTTAGTTTTTTTATGTGTGCATAGTTATTATGTCTCCAGTAAGATTATAAATTCCTTGGAGACTTAAACTTAACACTTCTTTCTCTTATGCTAGGTTTACATATAGAAGTGGTTAGCTTTTTCTTAAAAACTGAATGTATTGTGTAAAATAAGCTATAAGACAAGTATGAAAGATTCATCACTTTATGCCTTTTAAGATATTTGGATTTATGGATATTAGACAAAACACGGATGTTAGATGTCATCTAGTCAGTCTCCTGTATAATGGTGGGTTCATTCTAAAACCTTCATAATAGATCTTTTTCACTTTTGGTGTAAATACTTTTACAAACATAAAAAACAAACAAATTTAATCAACATCAATAATCATCATTACCATTATTAAATTATCATTTAGCAGCTCCATTTTGGAATGATGTGCTGGAGGTATGACAACATATAAGACATAAGCCATACTGTAGAAAATATTTTTAAGCTATTCAGATATACAAAACATAAACATAAAAACAAAATTAACAATAGAAAGCAACATTTGTTAGGTACTCAGTAAGTGAGAAATAGAGGGAATAACCAGGAAGTCAGAGATGAAAAAATTCCTGATGCCTGACACTCTCAGGGAAGACTTCAGGAAGAGCTGACACTTGAAGTAATGGAATTGAAATCAGTGAATAAGTTATCAAGGTTTATGGGGTGTTGTTTTGGAGAGGAGAGAGAAGCTAGTATATTGAGCAGTTTGACTAGAGTGGGGGATTGTTTTAGGTGAGCAGGCAGATGATTCTCTTCTCAGTATATTGTATTTGGATTTATTCTCTGGATATTGGAGAACAATCGAAGCAAGCATGGACTCTGTATAAACTGCAGGTTTCAGAAGATTAATTTACTAGTGTTGTTTAGGATGTACTGAAGAGAAGGAAATCTTGAGGCAGGAAGACTCGTTGAGATATTGAAGAAATTCTGAAGTGATATGAAAGAAGGGACCCACTAGGGTCCTTGGTAGTCAGTTGGAAGTTGGGCAAGATGAGAATAAAGTCACAGAAGGAAGACCCCCAAATTCCAGAAACTAGTTCCTTGAGAAATCATGCTACAATTAGTTAAAAATAAAGAACAAAAAGCCTTTGAGATGCCGTGCCTTTAACCTCTGTTTGAAAACTTTTTTTCTAAGCCACACTCTGAGCAGCTTCCATACTATGCTTTATATATTTACAGACTACTGCACACTGTTGTGACAATTCACTTTGAAGTTACTCTCAGTGGTATATGGGTTGATGAAAGAAAGTCCTGTAATCTTTCTAAGCAGGGCTGGGATATGGTAAAGCAAAAAGGAATCATGGGGACTAGGCCTGACCAGGTCTTCAAAAGATCTTTTCTCTCCCTGTAAAAAAGTGTTCATTCTTAGTTACCACCATCTTAGAAAAAACTGTGACCCTCAGGGGTTTTATTTGGAACAACATGAATAGTTTTGCTTTCAATAGTCACAGGGCAAATGACAGGTTATATTTAATTTTTTATATATCTTTATTTATATAGACTTTAGTGATATCCCTGCTAGCTGTATAATTTGATTTATTTTGGGACACCAGAAAGAATCCATTGAAGTTGCACATGGCAACTGCCTACTTGGACAGCAAAACATGTAGCACAGAACAGAATAGTAAATAAAATTCAGTTAAAAAAAATCACAGAGTACTTTAAAAGTGAATTGTGAGTATTTTTATAAAAGCATACTTTATCCCAAAACAAAAATATTAGCTGAAGAATAAACAAGTCAGTGTTTGAGAATATGTTACCCTTAATTTACATAAAAGTCCTACAAAATGTGCAATGGATTTAAATTCCTCAAATCTTTTGATGATGGCTACAGAAATGTATGAACATAAGGTGAATCATACAAATTATTTTAAAATGTAACCATGGAATTTAGAAATATAATATGGCCCTTTTTTGCTAACTTTCTTAATTCAGTATTTTAAATAATAATGTTTTGGCTATTTAACATAGCAGTTAAAGTTTGGATTCTGAATCCTGATATTACATTCTAGCTGTGAGACCACAGAGAAGTTACTTAACCTGTCTGTGCTATAGTTTCCTCAACTGTAGAATGAAAGTAATCATACTAGTACCTGCTTTATAGAGTTGTAAATCTTAATGCCTTAGTATGTGTAAAAAGCTCCTAGAAGAGGATTTAGCAAATACTAAGTGTTATGTGTCTTACTATTATTTTCTATCTGCAGTTATTTCTGTGAGAATAATGTAATAAATGTAAATGCCATAGACAGTGCCTGGAATATTCTAAGTGCCTAAAAATCAATAGTCAGTTTAAAAAGTAGAAGTAAATGTATCTAATAATTTATTAAGGAGAAAATGTTGTCATTACTAATTAAAACAAATCATTAATTATTTTGCTTTAAATGACATTATTTCCACAATTTTAATAACAACTAAAGACTGCTCTTTATTGTTTTCCCAAAGAGGTTCTAACAAAAAAAATAAAACTGTAACTAATGATTTATGATCAAACTCATGACATTATATGCCATCTCCATGACTATTTTGTACTTATACATGCAGCTTTAAGAGTATTTTTTTTTTTTTTTGTGGTCCGCGGGCCTCTCACCGTTGCGGCCTCTCCCATTGTGGAGCACAGGCTCCCGACGCGCAGGCTCAGCGGCCATGGCTCACCCGTTGCGGCCTCTCCCATTGTGGAGCACAGGCTCCCGACGCGCAGGATCAGCAGCCATGGCCCACGGGCCCAGCCGCTCCGCGGCACGTGGGATCCTCCCGGACCGGGGCACGAACCCGTGTCCCCTGCATCGGCAGGCGGACTCTCAAACACTGCGCCACCAGGGAAACCACTAAGAGTATTTTATTCCATAGCTTTGATTGAAAAGAACTTTCATATAAAATATCCAAATGAAAACAATTAAATCCTCAATTTCATTCCATCTTTCTTAATCAAGTTACATGTAGTAGTATTATAAGTAATTTAAACCAATGATAATAGTTAAATTGATAGCAATGTAATAATATTTCTTTTCAAAACAGAGAATTGCCTGTCAAATTTCATTTTAATTCAACACAGCCCTGAAGTGACTAATACTTATTTAAATGCTTTGTTAGTACAAGGGATGCAAAATAAGTTGCACAGCCTCAAGATTTAATCAGCTTAGAGTGAGATGAATATACAAAAGAATATGAGATAAGATAAAGTAAATGCAGTAAGAGAGTTCAGTGAGCATCACAAGAGGAAGAGGTTCCATATGGTTGAGGATGGGAGGAAAAAATGAAAAGCATTGAGACAGGATTTGAAAGATTGCTAGAATTTTGACAGATGGAGAGGAATTATTTTATGGTAGTGATTGAGGGCATCTTTGGGTAGAGCAAGTAATGTAATGTTCTTGCATAGGGTAGATTGTTTGAAACTGTGGTATGTATGGTTGGAAATGTAGAGACAGTTTTTAAGGTCTGATATCAAGTAAAGCATTTTGCTCTCAATTATATAGGTATTTTCTTTTTCCTTCTTATCTTTTTTTTTTTTTTTTTTTTTTTTGCGGTACGCAGGCCTCTCACTGCCACGGCCGCGCAGGCTCAGCAGCCATGGCTCGCGGCCCCAGCCGCTCCACGGCATTATGGGATTCTCCCGGACCGGGGCACGAACCCGTGTCCTCTGCATCAGTAGGCGGACACTCAACCACTGCGCCACCAGGGAAGCCTATCCTTCTTATCCTTTAAACTCCTTAGAACCCTGTGATCCCCAAAAGCTGTGAAATTGTTCCTTCACTCTTTTTAATTACATTTTTAATTAATGTGCTTGAATAAATAAGTCAGATTGCAGCTAACGGTTTATAATGAAAATAGTATTTCCTGCTCTATCTACAGCCTAACCCCAAGTCCCACTTGAAAAAAACTTTTAAGTTATTGAGACTAGATGTCTTGATTTTAAATACATATATTTTTAGTGCTATTTAAAAATTTTTTAAATTGTTTACAGATTTCCTATTGTGAAGATGAATATGTAACTGTCTAACACAGGCTGATAAACTGCCCCAAACACTGTATCTCTTTTATTTCTCCCATCTCAACCTTTCTTTCCTTATCTCACTCTCTCTCTTACATCTACACACATGCAGTACACATACTTCCTCTCCACTATGCTCTCAATATAATTTATTAAAATTTTTGTTTAAATAAATATACAGTGTTTACATGCCTATGAATATGTAAATATTATTTAAACTGAACCACTTAGTGAACCGTAGTGACATTTGTTTCTCTGAGTAGCTTTTATTTTTCCTAGAATTTGTAATTACTTCATTTTGCATTTGCTTAGGTTTCAATGTACTAACTAGTCTCCTCCAACGCTGAGAGAATTATAAAACATCAACAAATGGTCAAACACATTAAGTAATCAGTGCATCTATCTATCTTTCTATCTACCTATATTTCTTTCTATCTATCTATCTATCTATCTATTTTTCTTTAATCTACAATGTCAATGGTCCTAGAGACCCTAAACCTCCAATTCTACCCAGATTGATTGCTCTCTAGAACAATGTGCTAATGTCCTGGGTTTTCCCTTCATCATCTTTCTGAGAATCCTATCTACTGGTCTCCTATGATAAAGTTATTTCCTTAATTCCTTTACTGCTTTTTCATTCTATTTGCTCTTTCATTAAAAATAGCCTTTTGGGGCTTCCCTGGTGGCGCAGTGTTTGAGAGTCCGCCTGCCGATGCAGCGGACACGGGCTCGTGCCCCGGTCTGGAAAGATCCCACATGCCGCGGAGCAGCTGGGCCTGTGAGATACGGCTGCTGAGCCTGTGTGTCCGGAGCCTGTGTTCCGCAACGGGGGAGGCCACAGCAGTGAGAGGCCTGCATACCGCAGAAAAAAAACAAAAAATAGCCTTTTATTCCTATAAAGGTATTTTAGAGGGCTTTTGTAAGGAAGAAAGATGAAACTCCTGGGTTCTATTCACCATGTTTAACTGAAGGTCCCTCTTAATTATAACAGGTGATCTTCTAGTTCACAGAGAAAAGAGATGATATTTGGCTTAAACTTTACCAACTAATTGCTTCCATGCCTTACCACTCATTTGTATTGGCACAAAATCTTCTCTTTTTCCTTCCAATTTGAAAAATGACTAATTCCTATCTTGATTCCCTGCCTTCCCAGATCTAGTTCTACTTCCTTCACAGTGATGCTTACTAAAAATTTGCTACCTTTGCTAGCTCTGTTTCTACAACTCACTCCACAATTCCTGGCAACCAGATTTTCAGGCCTACCACCTCTCTGAAATGGTTTGTATTCGGGTTACTCATGACCCAAAATGACATTTTTAAACATTTTGACTACTTTTTTTCCATCCATAATATTTTTGATGCATTTAACACTTTTAGTCTCTCCCTTTTAAAGACCCTCTCCTTGTGTTGCTTTAACAGCACTCTCATGTTTTGGGATTGTACATTTTAATCAGAAGTTGATTTCATGTCATTAAATTAAAGCAAAAAAGGATTGTTTATTTATTTAGTTTTTGTTGTTGTTAATATTTTTGTTTTGTTATTGTTATTGTTGTTTAATGAGAGATTTTGGACGTTGAGAAAACAGAAGGGCAATTGCCCCAAGGCTCATTTTTCTCCAAAGCCTAAGTCAGAAAAGACTGATCATCTTCTGTCATCACGTTCACTTGTGGTGGATGAAATTTGTGATGGATTTGACTGTACTTTTTTACAATGATAAGTTTTAATTCTATTTCTAGGGGTTGGGGACATGGTGCATCAAATTAGTTATCTCAATGGCTTTTACTTTCATAAGAGAAGTCTCTTGTCATTTATGATCCATTATTACCCTTCTGTATATCTGCTTTGATTTTACTGTATGTTTCACGAAGTTTATCTGAAAACTGCCCCACATTTTTCATACCTAAAAATCACTTCTCTCTTCTATATAACTTTCAGACATTTTGCATGATTCACTGTATTCTTTTTCCATGTAAAAAGTGGTACATGCCTTTTCTAATTATTCTACTTCTTAGGCTGGAGATTTGTACATTAAATTGTTAGTTACTAAGTATTAAGTCTGGAACAAGATATGACACTTCAGATATAGCAAAGGTAAATTATGGCATACAGCACTATTATAAGGTGTGCTACTATTTTTGTAGTAACTTTACCCACTCTATAACCACAAATAACTATTTGTCTAGTATGTGTGTCGTTTTAAGGAAATTATGTTGCAGCTTGTAATTACTTGCACTGACATCCATCTGCTCAAACTTAGACCTTGCACTGCCTCAAATGCACTTAAGGCAGGGAGAGGAGGAGAGTGCCTGGTATGTTTTCTTAGAGCTGATTAAAACCATGGTATTTACTTTGGTCCTTTAAGAATAAATTTGCTTTACTGTGGGATCAATGAGTCTAGTTGTGTTTCCTTGAAAAGTGAAATACTTATGATGTGGCAGTTTAGAGAGAGAAGAGAGAAAATGTGAGCAAGCTCCTGGGTTTTTCTCAGGGATGATTCCATGTCTACAATGACTATTAACTCTGTATATCACACACACACACACACACACACACACACACACACACACACACACACACAGCATTTGTAAAATAGTATTAATTGCCTGAACTGTTAGGAAGGCTTTCCCCATCATTTTTTTTTCTCATTAAACAGATTTCTAAGCAAATTAACAGGACTTACAATAACCCTATTAAAAGGCTTTCTTGGGCTTCCCTGGTGGCACAGTGGTTGGGAGTCTGCCTGCCGATGCAGGGGACACGGGTTCATGCCCCGGTCTGGGAGGATCCCACATGCCACGAGCGGCTGGGCCCGTGAGCCATGGCCGCTGGGCCTGCGCATCCGGAGCCTGTGCTCCGCAGCTGTGTACTCTGCATGCATTTCTGCTTTTGAGCCATTTGCTCTTTCACAGACCATGCCCTCAGATTATTTCTCTGCTTGGAATGCCTGTAAATTTGTCCCTATTACTCAAAATCCTGATTGTCTCTCATATTCATATATTATCTACTTTGTAAAATACTATCTCATATCCCACTAAAAAGTGAATCTTTCCTTTCTCTTTGCTTCCAAACATGTTTTTGAGTTTCTTTTATATTTGTCACAGCTAGTTATACATAATGATTAAATGTATTCTTGTCTTTCTTTCCATCTAGGATGTAAAATCTGTAAACTCCTTCCCATGAAGAATCATACCTTACTTATATATTTGGAATGCACATAGCTGCAGGTGCCCACCAGCAAGTACTCAATGCATGTTTATTAACTCACAGAGTCAATACTGTTACTCCTCTGGGAATGCTTTCATCTTGTTTCTCTGATTATGGAAATTTTCTGTCCTTCAGAAATCAACTCTTCCTTGTCATCGGTGACCCCAACCCTCAGTAATGTCTCTTTTTCCTAATTGGAAAGTCGTTTGGAGGATCCAAGGAGCTAAGTAACAAGGAGAGTGTCTGGCACAGCATTAGCACTATGTGAGCTTTAGCTCTGTGGGTTTCATTTATAGCAACTCACAATGTCTGTAATGCACAGAAAGGTTATGTATTCAAGGGTACCTGGTGGGTAAGTGGCAAAGTGGAATGGAGACTTGGGCCTTTAACTCTTCATCAGAATTTGTAATAGAGCTCTCTAAATGATTGGATCTGTCCCAAGGTCCCTGTGACCCTGGCTGTCTGGCTAATGAAATGTGCATAAAGGACACTCTGGAAAAATAGACCATTTATTATTAGCTAGAGTTTAGTTCTGCTCTTTGAGAAAAAAATTGATTTTCTAGCTCAAGTTCTAAATTAAAATTAGATAAGCAAGTTTCTTGGTCCTTTACTTTGATTCCCCAACCACATTCCCATATGTCTTTTAAAAGGGCAGAGACACAACCTATAAGGATTGGACTTGCTTGAGACATCTCTTACTGTAACTGTCATGTGGGAAGGACTGAAACATTATTTTCATTTAATTTCCTTATTATTTGCCAGGAAAATCTTGCCTATTATTTGTCAAGAAAATATTGCAAATATTTGCAATATTATAATTATTTACCAGGCAAATAATACAAATATTGTCTCTGCTTCTTACCACAATAATGTGTGGGAAGCATTGGTATCCCCTTTAACTGATGGGAGAAAAGAAGAGTGTATATGAAGAGTGTATATGACTTGTCCAAAAGTACTCAATAAAAGAAGCTGGTAGAGTATTAAAAATCTCTGGCTCTGGCCTTGAATAACACGAGTTCAAATTCTGGGTTTATCAGTTATCAACTATGTGATCTTGCTAAATTTTCTTTAGTTTTGTCATGTGTAAATGGAATGATAATATTACACAACATGTATTGTTGCTGTAAAAATGTTTTAAAAAATCTGATTTAAATGAGAGATAAGATAATTTGCTTCCAGTTCTATGGTTTAGCTTCTACAGGCATTATACAATATTCATTCAAAAATATGTATTGAGCATCTGTTCTAGGTTCTTGGAATAAGTCAGTGAAAAAAAAACAGTCAAGGGTTCTTGCTCTTGTGGAGCTTATGTTAGAGCAGGGAGAGAGAGCAATACACAAAATAAACAGGTAATATAGCATTCATTTTTTTTTTAAAGATGACAAGTGCTATGGGAAAATAAAG
>NW_006799035.1:794245-863999 GCF_000442215.2 Lipotes vexillifer | reverse complement strand
GTAGGGAAACATGGGTTGAAAATATCTGGAGGTGCAAATTTAAGTGGGTGATCAGAGTAGAGTTTACTAAATAGATCACAACTGGAAAAAGATCTGGAGAAGATGAGGGATATTGAGGGCTTTCCAGGAAGAGAGAAGCTTTGCACAAAGTTCCTAAGATTGGTTGTTACCTGATATGTTTGAGCAACAGCAAAGTGGCCACTGTGGTCAGGGAGAGAGTAGAGAGCAGATGAGGTCAGAGTACAGCATTGTAAGTCCTCATGAGGACTTTGATTTTTGCTGTGCAGAGAAGTGAAATTATCTGATGTGTTCGAGAACAGATCATAAGGGAATGACGGCAGAAGCAAAATGGCTAGTTAGGAGGTGACTTCAGTTACCTCCTATGAAGGATGTGGCAGCTCAGACCACAGTGGGAGCAAGAGTGGTGAGGAATGATCAAAGTCTGGAGATAATCTGAGAAATTTTCTTCAGATGAGTTGTAGATGTGAGAGAAAGAATGAATTGAAAAATCAAATAAATGTATTTGATTGCAAGTAAATACTTAAGCAAGAAAAATTAACTAATTAATTAAAAGAATACCAGCAGTTTATAGAAAATGAAAGAACAGATCAGTTTTTGGAAAGAACAGGAACCAGTCATTTTAGTAAAAAAATGTAGAGTTTGGTTTTACCTTTTAAAGAAAGCATCAAATGAAGCGTACCATATGTGGTGAGGATATTAGTTACTCAAGCATTCCTCTTCTTACTCTTGATTCCAGGGTTTCATTCTCTGGAATTCTAATGGAAAAGGCAGGGTACGAATGAAGACATGGCAGTCTTTGGAAATGCCGAAACTCCAAAGACAGAATATACTATTACCTTTCCAGTAGTAATTTGTGGGTTTATGAAAGAACACATGTCAAAGAAGGACTTGCTTATGTATTCAGAGGGAGATTACAATATAAAATAAATGTAATGATATAGTTTAGCACATGCACATGCCCACAGAAATATGACATGTACTTAAAGACATGAGAAAAATTGAAAAAAAAAAAAAACTCAACAGTAGTTCACCTTTAAAGAATGGGAAATATGTATTTTTTTTCCCATAAAAGATAAGATTTTAGAGTTCCAGGATGCTCTTATTTTCTTTCTTCCTTCCTTCCTTCCTTCCTTTTTCTTTCTTTCTTTTCTTTCTTTCTTCCTTTCTTCCTTTCTTCCTTTCTTTCTTCCTTTCTTCCTTCCTTCCTTCCTTTCTTTCTTTCTTTCTTTCTTTCTTTCTTTCTTTCTTTCTTTCTTTCTTTCTTTCTTCCTTCCTTCCTTCCTTCCTTCCTTCCTTTCCTTCTTTCTCTCTTTCTCTCTCTCTCCCTGATTTGTTTTTAAGGTAAGGAGTTCCACTTTGGTATATTGCTTTTACAGAGCAATTGTCATGTTTTTTTAAATTTCCAGACAAGAAGAGTCTCTACCCAACTTGTTTAAGGCTAAAGGGTATTTGTTGTCTCATGTACTGAAAATGTAGGAGATTTGAATTAGGGTTAAAAGGATGTCATCAGGAGCAAGGCTCACTCCATTTATGGCTTACCTTCATTCTCACCAGCCACACCATTCTAACTGTTGCAAAAACAAGTGGAAAAAACACTTGTTTCTCTCCCAACTATTATAGCAAAGTCTCATTTTGTAACATTGCCTCCAGCTGGGTCATGTGTGCCTCTGAATTAATCACTGGATCCAGGGAAGTGCAGTGCTTTCATTTCTAAGACTGGGGGCCCATCCTTCATTCTCAGCTGGAGGAGGAGTCAGCTGAGAATGAAGGAGCAGTAGTCGGCCAAAGAAAAATGTGTATACTGTTACCAGGTAAATGGCAAATGATGGCAGAATGACAGATTCCTAGTTCAGGAATAGTTAATGTGTTGAAGATGGAACACACATAACTCCTTCTCAGGAAACTTCAACAAATTTACTTTTTTTTTCTCATTCTGGTTGTAGTATGTATCACTATTCTCCCAGAGCCATAACCTCAAAATAGTTTTTACATATTCCCTTTCCTTTGGCTCAGTCATAAAGTTCTGTGAATTTATCATTCATAATGTCTTTTGCATTTGCACTTTTCTTTCCATTTTCACTGCCACCACTCAAATTTGGGTTATTATTAATTCTTGTCTAGGTAGTTGCTTTAACCTCCTAATTGATCTTCCAGGCTTCAATTTCCCAATGTTTTACTTATATACACCAATTTTATTTCATTTTATTTTTCACGTTTCTATGATTGCTAATTTTTAAAATTTTGTTTCTCAGTGCTATAACATAAAAATCACTGACCTTCCCACAATTTCTATCTAGCATCCAGGAATATTATTTTTAAACTATTTTCTGCTTATTAATTGTTAGACTTATTTGTGAGTAAAATTTATTCAAAATTGAGTTGAATTCAGTGCAAACTCTTTAAGCTTCTCCACAGCTCTAAAACTCTATCAGTAAATAAACATCATCCTATTGAAATTTTGGAGCCATAGAGTATTTTTTATTAGGAAAACCAATATGGCGCAAAAATTGTTTTAGAAAACTGAGTCTGACTGGGTGTTAGTTGAAGGAAACACTGGAGGCAGAAAAACAAATTAGAAGGCTATGACCTTAATATCAATATAAGCATGATGTGATAAGGTCTGGAGCAAAGGGAGTGGGACATGGAAATAAAAAGGAAGGCAGTTTGAAAGGGAGAACTTTATATTTACTTCTCAATTTAACTATAAAACTTTTAAGGGTTAGAATTGTATCTTCATCTTTCTCCCTGAACTGACTAACAACCAGTAGCCTTCAGTAAATCCTATGAATGTTATTGAACAGACTTTTGTGACTGATGATATGTGGGAGAAGTTCAGTCTGAGTACTTAGGAGAAGTATAAAAATTATGTCCAAAACATTTTTCTTTTCTCTTCTTTTTTTCTTTTATCTTCCCTTTTTTCCTCCTCCCTCCCTCTTTCTCTTTTTCTTCTTTCTCTTTTTTTTTTCAGAAGAAAGGATTTATTTATATGGCTTGCTGGAGGTTTTTTTTAAAAGAAAGATACTATGCCCCTTTATGAGTTGATGCTCTGATGATTTTTCTAACTGTGAGGATAATATGCCTAACACCTTTTATAAAAATAATGGCAAGGAGAATAGTTGCTCTTACTGTTCCCACATTAAATATTCACCTGTCTTAAAAAGAAGGCTGGAGACTACCAAGATTTATGCTTCTCAATTTGTCAGAGAAAGTTAACCTGGGTCTTACATACAAAATCTATGATGGAAGACTCTAGGGTCTTGCTTACTTCTTAGTTCACCTTCTTGTATTTACTGGTAATATAAAAACTTGTTTATACTACATGAACAATATCAGAGAAGATTCAACATTCTATGTGACTAGCTTGCAATGCTCACTAACAGAACTTTATAGTTTGTAAGCACTTTTGATGATATTATCCTATTTAATACTTGAAATAACTTCCTGAAACAAATGTTTTGAACTGCATTTTATTAATGAGGAAACTAAAGCCCAGGTGACATAAACATGTATTTTTGCTTTGTTCAGTTTAGCTTATTTTTTCTGGGACTTGACCTTTTACTTCTGGGAAATTATTCTTTGCTCCAACATATTGTCCAAATCAGAACTTCCATAATCTTACATGATCTCATCTAGCTGGCCACAAATACCTCTCTAAGATGGTTGTATGTGCCGTGCTGGATAAATATAATACCTAATCCTCCAGCTACAGTAATTCTAGAACCAGTATATATCAAACCTGACCAATTAGAGTCCTTCCTTCCCTGCAGTTTAAAGTTAGAACCATAGGAAAAGGAGGGTGAAATTGTGAGGGGTGAAGTCAAGAGTCTACAGATGTGTGCCACCTACTATATGGAAGAAAGTGAATCTGGCACACAGAGAAAAGTACAGCCAAAAGAGGAAGGAGTACTGATTAATATCTGAGCTCTGTTTCTTCTGATTCATAAGACAAAATCCTATCCTCAGCTAATACAGTGGTTTAACTATATGAACTGATAAATTAACATTTATTTGGCTAATCTGGTTCATGTCGGCTTTCTGTCTTAATCAAAAGAGTTCTAATACAACTGAGAATAAAAATACAATGTCCAATATTACTTAGTGAATTATTGACAAATGCTGGAAAAGATCCTGATTTTCTGATAGTCCAAAGCATATTTTTGAATACTTGACAGTGATTACTTGTATGAGGTAGACACTGTCAATACTCCATCTATGTCCCCTTGAATCCCTTTGTTACTTTCACGTGCACAGGCTCCCAGTGGGCTTTCCCTCCCACCAGCCAGCATCAGTATCTCTTTTTTGAAGGACTCTCCTCACATTGTTAGAACCAACTCAGCCTGTGCTGCATGAAAACCACAAATGCCTGGGATTTACCGTCCCCTGGGAGCAGCCCTTAAAAAGACTGGCAAGTAGTAGGTCTTCATTCTCCATCTCTGGTAAGGATAGCTCTGAGATGTGATTGATTTATGCTGTTTCTGGAGTTTCTCTGAAATACTGAGTCAAATATACCTTCCACAGGACTTGCTTGATATTATACCTTTACATGGCCTCCTTCCATTTTTATTCCTTTAGAGTGTTTTTGTTTTTCTTTTTCTTTTTTTTTTTACCCTCTGCCCCATGGAACCCTCTCAGGGTATCATTCTAGGGGACCCAACCTAAGACAACAGACTACCTAAGTTAAATAGGCAATCCAGAAGTTTAACAATTAAGAATGAGAGGCCTCAGGCCAGGAACCTTGGTGTAAGATATCAAAGGTAGGTAGAAGAGATTCGTTTGGGAGCGGGGCATGAAAAAGCAGGTACTAATATAAACCATGATAGTTGTGTTATTCCTCACCTGAAAATGGGAATTAATCAGAAAATGACCTAAAAATGTGGTTCAGCTATATTTCCAGTGAAATGAAAGGGTACACCTTCTTTGCATGAGCCAAACATTACAGAGCAGTATTTTACACTGGTGTGTATTTTGGCTTACAATTAAGGTTATAATTTATTCTTCTTGGTTTATTTCCCAGTATTCACAGCAAATGTCCAGCATACCTGACTGAAGAGTATTGTTGGGCAGAATTTTAGGAAGAAATCTTTACTAAAACTGTTATAAAAGTTATGATCTTTCCAAAAGTTCAGGATTAGAATTACCAAACAGCTGATTTGTTGATTCTTTGAGAAGTGTTCAATCTCTTCTCCCCAAAGCAAATACACAGACAAAAACCTTTTCTGCATTGACCAGGGTACACCTACCCCAGTTGTCTGTTGAAGCCTTATTCAAATGAATGGAGAATAAAAATATGAATAATTCACTGATGTAAAAGCCACCATAATTCTGAGATCTAAGCTAGAAACACGGGGTTAAGGAAAGTAGCCTTTGATTCAATTATTTAAGCATTTCAGTCATCTATTTTGTTTTCAAAATATTTCTGAAACCCTGGCCCCTAAATTTTCTAATCCATATTCAAAATATATTAGAAAGAGAAGACTCAAGAGGGAGGGGATATGGGGATTTCTGTATGTATATGACTGATTCACTTTGTTGTACAACAGAAACTAACACAGTACTGTGAAGCAATTATACTCCAATAAAGATCTATTAAAAAAAAAGTTTCATGAACATAAGTTTCTGCCTCCTCAGTGTGCTTTTTGTTTCCTGCATTTGCTGTCATACTGAATGTAGGCTTAGGGGTGTTGTGCCTTTGTGTGTGTGTGTCTGTTTGTGTAGTACTAATTCTTACTGATCTCTTCATAGCATTTCCATGCCCCTGGTTCTAATAGATGTGCCTCTCTGTCTTGACCATTCCTAGAGCAGTGCTCTACTCAAAGGAGTATTTTAGACAGTAATCAAAGAAACAACTCAAAAACAATAGTTTTGTAAACGTTTTTTTTCTGTTAGACTGTGAGCTACTTGATGGCAGGAACCGTGACTTGTTTGTCTTTGTATTCCCTGGCTAGAATGTGGGCATACAGAAGACACTCAACAAATATTTGTGGAATGAACGAATAAATGGCTTATGTGTAGAAAGTTCCAAATAGCTAATATTTCTGCCCGCAACCCATAACACTCCCAGGAAAAAAGAAAATTGGGTTAGGACAGTGGGTTCTAAGACGTCAACTTCTCAATGTTGGACTTGTCTCCTTGCTGAGGATATTAGGATATCTTAGAAGGAAGAACACAGAAAAAAATGCGTGGCCTTTTTTTTCTTTTTCTGTCTATGGAGCAGACTGTATCCAGTAAAAGATGTGGCACAGTAACTTTTCAATATGTGACCTACTCCATTTTATTCCTTTTCATAACTTCTTGATAATTAAAAATTATTGCTGTTATTTATGTTTCATGTTTTGAAAGGTTAGTTTATTTCTGATAGAAAGGCACTCTATAAGGGTGATAAACAACTAAGCATAGTTATAAAGTTAATGTAAAACTGCAATGAAGAGACTGTGCAAGGTTAAAGAAAGCGGCCTGGTAAGTCTTAAACACAGAATTTCTCACTTCCATTCCAGTGCTCTTTTCAGTAAACTACGGTCATATTTGCTTCAAGTTTCTTGTATTAGCTGTAGCAACATACAAAACAATATTCTGCTCTGTGACATTTTCCCTATTAATTTGTAAGAACTTATAAGGTATAAATTGCAGAGTTTTATCCAGGTCTCAGAAAAGTCATGTAGGTCTCCTAAAGTAACAACAGCAGTACTAAAAGATGTACAGGAAAAGTAAATTTAATGAATACAAAACTAATATCCATTAGTTAAATGAAAGAGTGATTATTATGATTATGCAACCTATTCTTCTGGTTAAACAATACCACAAGTATTATTATTATAATGAATATATGGAAATTTTTTTAGATTAGGAAAATTATTCTATGCATAAGATAACTAATTCAGACAAGTTGAAATCTATTCTAAAATGAGCCACTGAGGAAAACAACAGAAATCTATATTGGGTTTCTCTTCTTCTTCAAAAACCCAAATTTTACAAGAAATTATACAAACATTTTTTAAAGTCAAGCATCTAACACACTCTATTAAGAGATTGCTCATCTCTTATCCCATCACATCCTTCATGCATAGTCTTTGCTTTGCTTGCTAATATATTCCAAGCTTAATGCATATTATGCATTAAAATTTCCAAACAGCTGATTTGTTGATTCTCTGAGAAATGTTCAATCTCTTCTCCCCAAAGCAAATACACAGACAAAAACCTTTTCGGCATTGACTGGGGAACACCTACCCCAGTTGTCTGTTAACCCTTATTCAAATGAATGGAGAATAACATATGTAGTCATACAATATAACTATATTATCTGTATTACATACCATGGCCTAGGTTATGACTTCAACCAATAAAGGCAAAATCTGGAGGCATGTAATATACTGTTTTTCCATTTGTGTTGTTCACCAAATCATCTAACAAAAATTAACTTAGCACTCACTATGTGTCCAGCTCTTTTCTAGGTGTTAGATGGGCAATCTAGAGGGTGATACAAAACCAGAGAACAATACAACCTGTTTTAAGGCAACTTATCATTGTCCTTATAAAATGTTGTTTACAAAGGAAAATTTTAAATTATTTAACTACATTAAAGAGAAATATCTGAAGTTTCTCAGATGCTCAGAGCAAATTGTGAAGTCAATCCTAAAATTAATCTTAGAAAATTCTGTTTCTTTCATACAAGTTATATATCAATGCTTAGAATATAAATACAAAGTAATTTGATTATAAATTAGAAAATTTCAACACAATAAAAGATTCTTTTTGCCATTTTGAGGATCTTGAAGATGTCATGAAAACTGCACATTCTTATACAAATACTAGTTCTTCTGCTTAGGGATTTAGAGAATATTTGTCCCTCTGGGTGGGAATATAACTTTAGTTAATTCTTGTGCCCCATGAATCAAGGAGACTTTGACAGAGCTGAAACAGATTTCAGAATGTTTTACCAATTTTTAGAGCTTCAGACTTTTCTCAGACTCTCAATATTAGCAACAAATGTGGCAAAAATCATTTCAGATTTGGTTTAATTTTAAGATATTTTCTCTTCCTAATAGAAAAATGATGCCAATTAAAGGCTTTTTTTTCTTCTAAAGGGATTTTTAGGTGTGCTGATGAAAGTATGTATAGTGCATATACTTTTTAAATCATAATAATGCCCAACAACCCTCCCCCAAGCTTCTCATATGCCACCAGCCCTACCTTTGATAATTACTGTAATAATTGAACTTAAGCGTGCATTAAATTTTCACTTTCTTCTTCATTTCTATTTCTACTTGGAAAAAATTCCTCATTATTACTGTACCACTAAATTTCAGTTTTCCAGAACATATACAAGTGTACATTTGGACAATTTTCCTGTCTGTGATCATTCTGTGGTATAAAAGTCATATTGCTTCCACTCTTTTTTTCAGACTATTACCATTAGTTCACTGCTTCCTTTTTATTACACCCTTCTTTGGTTCAAGTAAGGGAACTTAATGCCAAGATCAAGATATTTTTCTACTTTGCTAAGTGTTATTACTTTAGAATTATGTGAGCATGATATTCACTTGCACTCTCTCTCAATTGTCCCCTTTAGATGAAGGTATGGTAACAGATAAGAGCCCCTATTTCTTGAAGTTGGCAAGCACAGGATGAACTGAAAATATACTTTGTTTTATTGTCATTATTTATCACACAAAATGCCAGTGATAAAAATTACATGCAAAATAACATAATGCATTTAAAACAGGCTTGAAGACATTTTTCTGGAAAAGAAAAAGTCTATAAAATATTAATAATAAAGAAACTAGAAATTGATTTAGTTATGGAAACCCTTAATACTGGATTTAGGGTACAGGATGGTGTATACTTAGAAAGTTAGGCAGGTTCATATTCTATTCCTGTCACATGCTAGCTATTTGGTGTAGTGTAGTGGCCCTCTGTTAATTGGACATCTACCTCATCTCCTCCCCTTTTTCTGTCAAAGTCCATAACTTTATTTTTGTCTTTTATCTCTCCTCCACTCTCTCCCCACATGTTTGGATTGGCCCCCATCCTTGACTCAAAGTTAGAGAAGTGAACTTGTCCAAAGTTAATTGGTGCATCACATTGCTTCAGATCCCAAAGCTTGGCTCAGGCATGGGCATGAGACATGATCAGGGCAAGTAAAAGCAGTGAGGCTTCTCTGGGAGTTGCTAGAGCAGAGGTAGTTGCTACTCTATCACCAGGCTTTACTTGAGAGATCTCAGGCTAGGTGCTGCCGCAGCTACCTCATTATTACCTATAGCCTGAAACTGAAGTCCACTCAGAGAAAACATTGCTGAGAAAAGGTATGAAAGTAAGTCCTGATGACTTTGTGCCCTGTGTTCACCTATGCCAGTGATAGGCACTATTTCTAGAATTCTGTTATGTAAATATATACTTTCCTTTTTGTCTTAAGCCATTTGGAATTGATTTTTATGCAGTACTTAGTACTTGTACTAAATAATTTTCACTGACACAGATTTTGATATCAGAATGTGATAATGTTAGAAGTGCTAGTTTCTCAAAGTTTGAAATTGGATGAGAAGAAATAGTATGTACAGTGGTGAGGTGCCCTGTATCCTAAACTGGGAGGCTGGCAATTCTTATTTTCAGTAGTGAAATAGCTAATTAGAATGTTGCCTGTTGGATCATAGAATTTAGACAATGGGCCTATTAAGGCTGCAGAATAAGAGATTTGGTAGAAACAATTCAGAATGCTGGAGTATGTTGGTTACATTTTTCACTTGGTGAGGACCTATAAGAAACTGAAAAGCTTAGCTAAAACTGGCCTATCTTAAACCAAGGAAAAAAGAAAATAAATTTTTTCTACAAAAGCCAGTTTTGCTTAAGGCTTGCTATCTACATGCTTGAGAAACTAGAAATCTGAGGACTGGCATGACGGAAATACTACCCAAACTAACAATCAGAGGCAAGATGGCAGGTAATCATCAAGAACCTCATGTTATGTACTTCCTGCATCACAAGGGGACAATTGCTTCTGCAGAGCTGTGGCAGAAAAGAGAAGATTATACAGGGTTTTGTCTGCCCAGGCTTTCAAATTACCCATTGAGCTTGAAAAGGGAAGATGTAAATTCCAGAGCTAAGGCAGCACCATGCTTCTCAATAAAGCCAAAGACTGACAGTGACAGGGGGAAGCTTTTAGTTTTATTCATTTTCATTTGGGTCTTCTGATACTTGTAATTTGAAGTGTCCGTAGCTGTTAAGGATATACATAGATCCTTGGTTTCTTACATGTAAAATAGGAATAACAATAATTTTCTTCCAGATGATTTTAAGGATTAAATTAGACCGTACAAGTTGAAGTATTAAGCATAGTGCCTGGTACATAGTTAAGAATTGATATGGCAACAAATATTATTAGTATAGGTAGTTCAAATCTCCAAATAAGAAAGTTTAGAAAATTTAGGTAATTTAAAGTATAAAAATTTATATAGCGAATATTAAACTTGTAGAATTCATTATTCCAAGAGATAGTTCTGATGGTAAATACATTAAAAAAAAAATAACAGCCCCATAATTATGTAATTATTGAAGTTAAATTTTCCTTACATACATTGATAGAAACATATGATTCTGAGCTAGTATCACTATTTTATTGCATTGTAAATATTTGTTTAAATTTACTTGTCTCCCAGCTAGACTATCTTTGCATCGTTTATGTTTAACATACTGCTTAGATCACAGTAGGCTACTAATTTATGTTTGTTGATTTTATTTATGTGTGAGTTATTTAATTAATGAAAATCCTCATCTCCTGCAACCATCAAAACAGAATCATATTTGGATCATAAATCTAATCAAAGTATTTTTTTGTTCAATGCCCACTTTAAAATACTCAATAAATTTGTGTACAAAACATGGCCTTAATTCATGATTTATGTTTGTCTTTCTAGGGGTCTTTTATACTGACTCTCCTTGTACTACTTCTCCAGTCTATTGAATTATTTATAGTGTCCCCAGACTTGGACCCAGGACTAACTAATTATACTAAGCAGAATTACAAATTTTTGCTGAAGGTACTTGATAAATAAGAGCAGGGCTGAACCATAGAATCAAAAAGTGAAAGTAATTGTAAAAGGAATAAAAAATTAAAGTGAAATAAAGCCAGAAATGTTAAGCTTAGTAGGTTGAATTTCATTTCAGAAGGAAAAGTCAGGAATATGTAGAAAATAGTCCAATATAATTTATTATAGTATAGCTATGTTGTTCACATATTCCATATTTTCCTGAAAGAACCAATTTTATTATTTTCAATATAATATACAAAAATGCAATTTAATTTTTCTTTTTTTGTGAGATGTCATAAAACTCAATATACTTAGAAAGAAAATTTTATTGGACTTTATATTTCAATTTTGCATTAAAGAATTGGCATATACTCATAATGTATTCAAAACTTTTATTGAGTACCCTTTGTGCTCTGGGCACTGTCTTGGTTCAGAGGATTCAAAGCCCTTGCCTTAAGAAACTTAAAGCCAATAAGCAAAAATAAGAAAGTAGCTAATGACAATACAAAATGTGAAGTGTTATGATGGTGAAGACACAGAGCATAGGCACCTAAACTAAGGGGAAAATTTGGAAGGGCTTAGAGAGTCTTCTAATCTGAATCATGAAGGAGGAGTTAACGAGGTCTGTTGGGGCCGAGATCTGGGAAATCATTCTCTACAAAGAAGCTGCAGTTCATGAAGAACCATAGTTGAGAGAAAGTATGGGCATTGGTGAACTGCAAATAATTTAGCTTGATTGGAGTCATATTAGAAGAGTGATGAAGCAGGAGATTCTGGCAGTGGCCAAATTATGAAAAGCCTCATATACCTGCTAAGGTTTTCACTTAATTATAAAGCAGCCAGTATCCATTGAATGACTCTTGCAGGTGGATATGACATGATCTACTTTGCCTTTTAAAAGAATTCCTCTGGGGGGTGAGGAGAATGTCTAAGAAGGGGCAAGATGATAATCAAGAGATCAATTAAACAAGGGGTAGTATCCAACCAAGATGTGATACTTGCCCAAACAAAATTAATGGCATTAGGATGGAAAGAAGTGGATGAACTGAAATATTAAGAACATAGAATCTTCACAGTTTTGTGACCAATTGAATGTTGGTGGTGAAGTACAAGTTTTTAATCTCTGGAAATGAATATATACAGGTGTCATTCGCTGAGACAGGGAACATATTAAGAGATCTAAGTATAAGATGAATTTTATTTTTACATATGTTAAATTTTAAGGGCATTTGGGACATTAAAGTGAAAATGTCAGGTAAGCAACTAGTTTTATGAGAAAGATTGAGATTATCTTATTTTCCTTTTAGGTGATTGGTTTAGGGTAGAATATGTAACCAAGTTCTTATCAGTTATATGTAATAGTAAATATGCTGAGACCTTCAGGGAAAGATTCCCTTTGATAAAAATATATTTCTGTGGATAAGTCTTGCACCTTATTTTCTGTCTGAACATTGATTTATGGGGACCTGATGCTTGGAACTGCAGAAAGATTCTTTTGACCATGAGGCAAAAGCAAATAAAATCACTAAGAAGTAGAACCAGGGCCCTGATATTCCTAAACTACTGAATTTACCAATTCTAGAACCATCCAACTATGGCTTTATTTTAGATGAGATAATAAAAACACTTATTGTTTGAGCAACTTTTCTTTTTCTGTTATTTACACCTGAAAGATTTCTAAAGTGAGGATTAAGAAGTAATTTGAAGATTATTTAGTGGAGTCTGTATAGGCAACTCTTTAAAAAGCTGAATGGTGATTAGACGAGAGAGGTATATTATTTAGATGAAGGTGTGGTATCAAGGAAAAGTTTTCTTTTTCTTTTTAATAGTAGACACTTAAGAATATGTAAATACTAACATTACCAGGGAAATTATAACTGAGAGAGAAATTGAAGACAAGAGAGTACAATGTATAGTGCTGATCGAGTAAAAAATCCTTTGGAGGAAGACTTCTTTCTCTCTGATAGCAGGCGAGGTGGCACAGGTGGATGAACATTAAGTTTAAATGGAAGGGAATATTCATTTCTTTTATTCTGTTTCCCTCACAACTCTTTGTTTATTGCTTTTATTTTTTCCAACAACCAGAACAGACTTTTATGTTTTGGATCATCACTGATTGAGACCACTAGAGATTTTTCTCTTTAACTCATCAGAAGAGAATGTCCTCCAGAAGAAAAATAGAGTATCATCACTATGTAAATACCCAGGTGAAGGAGAGCCTGTATGTTTGGAATGAGACAGATAGCAGCTGGTTGTGTCAGTAAATTGTCAAAATCAGATTTCTTGTGACCATCTGGCTTACTGAAGCACATACTGTTCTGGAGAATCCAGAAGTCAAGTTGGTTGGAGACATATATTAAGCTGAAGGCCAAGCTAAATAAAAAGATATAAGAAAAGGACAACTTGTAGAAGAGAAAAAATGTAGCATCCCAAAGAGTTATCTGATAGTTGTTTTTAAAGATACAGCTGTAGAGGTTTGCATTTGCAGGCTCAAAGCCCAAAACGCATTCTCTCATTATACTCAGAGGAGCAATGGAAGCATTTCAACTGGCTACAGTAGGAACATACCGAGAAACCTCAGTCTGTTATGTACACGATTTCCATAAACTGACATTCTGCATTTAGCTCTTTCTTAACTGGGTGGTACCAAGAAATGAAATCCAAGATCCATCACTGCAATTAACTTGAGTATACAATGGCAGTATTTGCCTCCTCAAAAGTTATGACTGATGTTAAATTATTACTGAACATTGAAGTTAGAATTAATTCTTAAATGGAACAAAAGTAGATTGAAGGTATGCTTTTTTATTTAGAAATATACCTCTCCTATAAGATGCTGTACATAGAAATCCATGCCTCTAACATTGTTTCCAGATGTACTTTTGGCAAACTTTCAATTTTTTATTGAGCTAAACCTGTTTCTTAAACCATGTGAATGATTATATATCACAGAATAGAACCATTTTGAGGCTGAAGATTGAAATAGAAGATCCTAGTTGATTACATATTTAAGTGATTTCGGGTTCCCAAATGGTATGGAGTGCAAGAATAATAATGACCCCATCCATAGCTTAATTTCTTTACAACATGCCAAAAAAATTCAAAAATCAAATCAATCATCCCCTGATTTATGTGTTCTGAAAGCAATGAGAAACCATTAATGAAGTTGTGCATCTTTCAAAAGGCGATTAAGCAGGTAGAGAGGAACTGGCAAGTGTTCAAAAAACTATCTTATTTAGTGTTTGGACCAAAACTGTAAATTATTTTCAAATTATTTTCAGTGTACATTTCAATGTTCCAGTGAACTCAGAAGAATTCTATTTGTTCAGCTGGAAGATGTTCTTCTTGGCATAATACCAAATTTACAAAAGCAATGAGAGAAAGTGAAAACATTTTGAACATTTTGAGTGTAAGGAAGTAATACCATAAAACGTAATACAGAGTATATTTTACAAGGAATTAAATATTTCTTTTCTATATTTTTATGATTCTGAGAACACTATTCAAATTTACCAATTAGCTGAATATTTGAAAAGTATTTGACTTTGTTGTGAGGCATTAGTACTTATACTAGTAATCATAATGTGTAATTGTAATTGTTAATGCCTTTCCTGCCACTTCTATCTTTTTTCCCTTCCCCTTGTATTTCTATTTTTTTGACCTGTTACTGTAATGTTAAATAAATTGTCATTAATAAATCAGTGACACGAGGCTACAAAATAAATAAATGAATAAAAACTTGTGGGATACATGTTGGCATTAAAAAAAGTTTTTAAAAAGTTTTAAAATTATTTCTTTATATTTTCATTTTATAAAAGTCATACATATTAAAGAAAAATGTCAAAATGCAGGATGAGATAATGAAAAAGTAAAACAATATCTTCCATCATCTTACTACCTAAAGATAACCA
This sequence comes from Lipotes vexillifer, assembly GCF_000442215.2. Lineage (NCBI taxonomy): Eukaryota > Metazoa > Chordata > Mammalia > Artiodactyla > Lipotidae > Lipotes > Lipotes vexillifer. Next base: position 849,046 of record NW_006799035.1, on the reverse strand, counting down.
ATAATAATATAAATTTTTCCAGCCTTTAACTTTATGACTAGGCCTTAAAAAATTAAAATGTTTAGTGTAATACTTTATGTGTAATTTGTATCATGGTATTTCAGTAAAAATTATATGAAAGTATTATATATTATATATATTTATATATATATATATATATATATATATATACTTCTTTATAATGACTGTGTAATAGTCTGCTTAGTGAACATTTAGAATGATTATAATCTTTCATCATCATAAGTATTATTGATTATGTTTTATAATAGTGGTACATTATTTATAATAGTTTCCTCAAATTTGTTAAATAAATATTTATTGAATAGCTATTTTATGCTAAGCACAAGAGGTGTTATGATACAATTCTTACCTTGAGAAGAGCATAACAAAGTAAAAAAAAAAAAAAAAGACTGCAAAATAAACAGAAAATGCATCTAAGATTTTGAAAGACTGATATGATAGTGGGCTAAGGCATTAATGGTGCCAGAAAACTGAGACTCCTGTACCACAAGAGCCACCTTTATAGAGAAGCTTGCACCAGGGCTGAGGTCCACATCTTGGAGTTCATTTGTTACAGGCCAAATTTTACTCTTCTGCCAAACTCTACTTTTTCTTTGATATGAGAATAAGCTGGGTCATTGTAAAGTAGTAAGAAGCTCTTGTATTCTTGGAAGTTTACCACAATGGGCAATATTCAGTCAAACCTTTTGAGGAGGTCCTTCAAAAAGAAAACAATATTGGAGAAATGAGGTGGAACTTCTACACATTTGCTCCATAGCTCTAAGTGCCATTGATGATCCCATTAGACTATTTACTTTGGGGAATTTTCCTAATTTTAACATCTACTCTTAAAATATAAGCTCCATGAGAGCAAGAATATCTGTACAGACCTTGAACAATTCCTTGCACAAAGGTATTTAATAAATATGTATTGATTCTCTATGGAAAAAATCAGTACCTATTCCAATAAGCTGTTTCACACTTTCAACCTCTGGGCTTTATGACTTATACCTTAGTATTGCCTATAGGGCATATGCTGCAATGGCATAAATATAACAATACTGTAAATTTAGGGCCTTATATAGGTAAAGGAACATAAAATAAGTAAAAGTGTCATTTAAATAGACTATTCCCTTTCTCCATCACCCCAAACTTAAGAAATTATGTAGGATTCTATCAATGGGTCTTTTCAATAGCAGGGCATCTGTGTTCCAGGTGTTCTGCCTGTTCACTTGGAAGGCTGCTACTTTTGCCCAGAGGCTGTCCTTTTCTTTCCTGAGTGCTTTCTGTGCTGCTGTGAAAAGGACTACAAATCCTAATAATTTAGGCTAAGGAAGTAGATTATCAGTTAAAAGGGATGGTGGGTAAATAGAACATTTACCTGAAAGTTAATTCTGAGGTTCACTAACAGAATTCTGTCATGCAGTTAAAGGAGTATACTTAGGGTCTAGATTTACTGGAGACTTGAAATTTTTGGCTCTAGTTTCTTGATGCTTGGGGTTGGTTCATTCCAAAGGTGAACATACACAAGGACATATTTTTTATATTATTATTCAGACCTTATGTTGGGGTGTAAATATCTTATTCTTGTCACATGAGTCAGTTAAATTGAAAAACTAGTTTAGTTAGTGGATATGTATCAATGATGCTATTAAAAAGGTGCTGGCAAGTCCTGTCAGCTCTACAATAATCAAAAACCTCTATTTTTGTTATCCAGGGTATAATAAAGTTAAAAAGAATAAAATGGTCTTCCCCAATGCAACTTATATTCCAATGATTCTCTGAAGAGGGCACATTTCTCACACTTCTGTATTTTATTAATGCCATAGCTATACTCTCACCCACCTTTTCAAGGCTGATAAGTATTTTCTTATCTTTGAGACTCAGCTAAATGACATACATACCTTTGGAAAAATGCATGTGTTAAACGATATCTCTATCAAAACATTTATATGTCATTTTGGCATAATTAGTGTCTATTGCCCTAATTAGAACATAGGTTCCTCAAAAATTAATTCCAATAGAAGGTTGCTGAATAAGAAAATTTAGTCTGCAAGTCTAAAACCTGATGTTTTGAATATGTATTGATAAATAGACAAGACTTCTATTTGATCAAGTGTTTGAAAAATACATTTCAACTTTAATATCTCATGTATATATGATGGATCATTGGTCAATACATGTCAACCATTAATCTGAAATAGTAGAAGTCATGCCACCAGTTAATCTCTGCTAAATGTTTACTTTACATTACATTTGAAAGAGGAAAAGAAAGTATTTTTCTTTTCTTTGAAGTTGATAATACTTGTAAAGCATTGTTTCTTGTTTTATTCTGCTTAGCTTTCCTTTTTGGATTTGTTACTTTTTTACCCAAATTTCTTTTTTTCTTTTTTTTTTTTTTGGTAAAAATACATAGTGCACATAAACCACTTTGCTTTTATTCTTTTATTTATTTATTTATTTATTTTAACATCTTTATTGGAGTATAATTGCTTTGCAATGGTCTGTTAGTTTCTGCTGTATAACAAAGTGAATCAGCTCTATGTATACATATATCCCCATATCCCCTACCTCTTGTGTCTCCCTCCCACCCTCCCTATCCCACCCCTCCAGGTGGTCACAAAGAACCGAGCTGATCTCCCTGTGCTATGAGGCTACTTCCCACTGGCTATCTATTTTACATTTGGTAGTGTATATATGTCAATGCCACTCTCTCACTTCGTCCTAACTTACCCTTCCCCCTCCCCGTGTCCTCAAGTCCATTCCCTACGTCTGCATCTTTATTCCTGTCCTGCCCCTAGGTTCGTTAGTCTGATTTTTCATTTCTTTTAGATTCCATATATATGTGTAAGCATACCGTATTTGTTTTACTCTTTCTGACTTATTTCACTCTGTATGACAAACTCTATGTCTATCCACCTCACTACAAATAACTCAATTTCGTTTCTCTTTATAGCTGAGTAATATTCCATTGTATATATGTGCCACATCTTATTTATCCATTAACCTGTCAATGGACACTTAGGTTGCTTCCATGTCCTGGCTATTGTAAATAGAGCTGCACTGAACATTGTGGTACATGACTCTTTTTGAATTATGATTTTCTCAGGGTATATGCCCAGTAATGGGATTTCTGGGTCACATGATAGTTCTATTTTTAAGGAAACCCATACTGTTCTCTATAATGGTTGTATCAATCTACATTCCCACCAACAGTACAAGAGAGTTTCCTTTTCTTTACACCCTCTCCAGCATTTATTTTTTTGTAGATTGTCTGATGATGGCCATTCTGACTGGTGTGCGGTGACACATCATTGTAGTTTTCATTTGTATTTCTCTAATGATTAGTGATGTTGAACATCCTTTCATGTGTTTGTTGGCAATCTGTATATCTTATTTGGAGAAATGTCTATTTAGGTCTTCTGCCCAGTTTTGGATTGGGTTGTTTTATTCATATTGAGCTGCATGAGCTACTTGTATATTTTGGAGATTAATCATTTGTCAGTTGCTTTGTTTACAAATATTTTCTCCCATCCTCAGGGTTGTCATGTCATCTTGTTTATGATTTCCTTTGCTGTGCAAAAGCTTTTAAGTTTCATTAGGTCCCATTAGTTTATTTTTTATTTTGTTTCCATTTCTCTAGGAGGTGCGTCAAAAAGGATTTTGTGTGATTTATGACATAGAGTGTTCTGCCTGTGTTTTCCCCTAAGAGTTTTATAGTGTGTGGCCTTACATTTAGGTCTTTAGTCTATTTTGAATTTATTTTTGTATATGGTGTTAGGGAGTTTTCTAATTTCATTCTTTTACATGTAGCTGTCCAGTTTTCCCAGCACCACTTATGAACAGGCTGTCTTTTCTCCATTATATATTCTTGCCTCCTTTATCAAAGTTAAAGTGACCATATATGTGTAGGTTTATCTCTGGGCTTTCTATCCTGTTCCATTGATCTATATTTCTGCTTTTGTGCCAGTACCATAAATCTTGATGACCACAGCTTTGGAGTATAGTCTGAAGTCAGGGAGCCTGATTTCTCCAGCTCCGTTTTTCTTTCTCAAGATTGCTTTGGCTATTTGGGGTCTTTTGTGTTTCCATACAAATTGTGAAATTTTTTTGTTTTAGTTCTGTGAAAAATGCCATTGGTAGTTTGACAGGGATTTCACTGAATCTGTAGATTGCTTTGGGTAATAGAGTCATTTGCACAATGTTGATTCATCCAATCCAAAAACATGGTATATCTCCCCATCTGTTTGTTTCATCTTTCTTTCACCAGTGTCTTATAGTTTTCTGCATACTGGTCTTTTGTCTCCTTAGGTAGGTTTATTCCTAGGTATTTTATTCTTTTTGTTGCAATGGTTAATGGGATTATTTCCTTAATTTCTCTTTCAGATTGTTCATCATTAGTGTATAGGAATGCAAGAGATTTCTGTGCAATAATTTTTTATCATGTTACTTTACCAAATTCATTGATTAGCTCTAGTAGTTTTCTGGAAGCATCTTTAGGATTCTCTATGTAGAGTATCATGTCTTCTGCAAACAGTGACAGTTTTACTTCTTCTTTTCCAATTTGGATTCCTTTTATTTCTTTCTCTTCTCTGATTGCTGTGGCTAAAACTTCCAAAACTGTGTTAAAAAATAGTAGTGAGAGTTGACAAATTTGTTTTGTCCCTGATCTTAGTGGAAATGGTTTCAGTATTTCACCATTGAGAACGATGTTGGCTGTGGGTTTGTCATATATGGTCTTTATTATGTTGAGGTAAGTTCCCTCTATGCCTACTTTCTAGTAGGGTTTTATCATAAACGGGTGTTGAATTTTGTCTAAAGCTTTTTCTTCATCTATTGAGATCATCATATGTTTTTTCTTCTTCAATTTGTTAATATGGTTTATCACATTGATTGATTTGTATATATTGAAAGAATCTTTGCATTCCTTGGATAAACCCCACTGGATCATGGTATATGATCCTTTTAAGGTGCTGTTGGATTCTGTTTGCTAGTGTTTTTTTTGAGGATTTCTGTATCTATGTTCATTAGTGATATTGGCCTATAGTTTTCTTTCTTTGTGACATCTTTGTCTGATTTTGGTATCACGGTGATGGTGGCCTCATAGAATGAGTTTGGGGGTGTCCCTCCCTCTGCTATATTTTGGAAGGGTTTGAGAAGGATAGGTGTTAGCTTTTCTCTAAATGTTTGATAGAATTCGCCTATGAAGCCATGTGGCCCTGGGCTTTTGTTTGTTGGAAGATTTTTAATCACAGTCTCAATTTCAGTGCTTGTGATTGGTCTGTTTTTATTTTCTATTCCTTCCTGGTTCAGTCTCCGAAGGTTGTGTTTTTCTAAGAATTTGTCCTTTTCTTTCAAGTTGTCCATTTTATTGGCATATAGTTGCTTGTAGTAATTTCTCAAGATCCTTTGTATTTCTACAGTGTCAGTTGTTACTTGTCCTTTTTCATTTCCAATTCTGATTTGAATCTTCTCCCTTTTTTTTCTTGATGAGTCTGGCTAATGTTTTTCCAATTTTGTTCATCTTCTCAAAGAACCAGATTTTAGTTTTATTGATCTTTGTTATCATTTCCTTCATTTCTTTTTCATTTATTTCTGATCTGATCTTTATGATTTCTTTCCTTCTGCTAACTTTGGAGTTTTTTTGTTGTTCTTCTTCTTCTTTCTCTAAATGCTTTAGGTGTAAGGTTAGGTGGTTTATTTGAGATTTTTCTTGTTTCTTGAGATAGGATTCTAATGCTATAAACTTCCCTCTTAGAACTGCTTTTGCTGCATCCCATAGTTTTTGGGTCATCGTGTTTTCAGTGTCATTTTTTTCGAGGTATTTTTTTATTTCCTCTTTTATTTTTTCAGTGACCTCTTGGTTATTTAGTAGTGTATTGTTTAGTCTCCATGTGTTTTTATTTTTTACTGTAATTGATATCTAATTTTTTTCCTGTAGTTGATATCTAGTCTCATAGTGCTGTGGTCAGAAAAGATACTTGATATGATTTCAATTTTCTTAAATTTACCAAGCCTTGATTTGTGACTCAAGATATGATCTATCCTGGAGAATGTTCCATGAGCACTTGAGAAGAAAGTGTATTCCATTTTTTTTTGGATGGAATGTCATATACATAACAATTAAGTCCATCTTATTTAATGTATCATTTAAAGCTTGTGTTTCCTTATTTATTTTCATTTTGGATGATCTGTCCATTGGTGAAAGTGGGGTGTTAAAGTCCCCTACTATGATTGTGTTACTGTTAATTTCTCCTTTTATGGCTGTTAGTATTTGCCTTATGTATTGAGGTGCTCCTATGTTGGGTGCATAAATATTTACAATTGTCATATCTTCTTGGATTGATCCCTTGATCATTATGTAGTGTCCTTCATTGTCTCTTCTAATAGTCTTTATTTTAAAGTCTGTTTTCTCTGAAATGAGAATTGCTACTCCAGCTTTCTTTTGATTTCCATTTGCATGGAATGTCTTTTTCCATCCCCTCATTTTCAGTCTGTATGTGTCCCTAGGTCTGAAGTGGGTCTCTTGTAGACAGCATATATGCAGTTCTTCTTTTTGTATCCATTCAGCCAGTCTGTGTCTTTTGGTTGGAGCATTTAATCCATTTACATTTAAGGTAATTATCGATATGTATGTTCCTAGTACCATGTTTTTAATTGTTTTGGGTTTGTTATTTTAGGTCTTTTCCTTCTCTTATGTTTCCTGACTAAAGAAGTTCTTATAGCGTTTGTTGTAAAGCTGGTTTTGTGGTGCTGAATTCTCTTAACTTTTGCTTGTCTGTAAAGGTTTTAATTTCTCCATTGAATCTGAATGAGATCCCTGCTGGGTAGAGTAATCTTGGTGATAGGTTTTTCCTTTTCATCACTTTAAATATGTCCTGCCTCACCCTTCTGGCTTGAAGAGTTTCTGCTGAAAGATTAGCAGTTAACCTTATGGGGATTCCCTTTTATGTTATTCGTTGTTTTTCCCTTGTTGCTTTTCATATTTTTTCTTTGTATTTAATTTTTGACAGTTTGATCAATATGTGTATTGGCATGTTTCTCCTCGGATTTATCCTGTATGGGAGGACTCTCTGCACTCCCTGGACTTGATTGAATATTTCCTTTCCCATATTAGGGAGGTTTTCAACTATAATCTCAAATATTTTCTCAGTTGCTTTCATTTTCTCTTCTTCTTCTGGGACCCCTATAATTCAAATGTTGGTACATTTAATGTTGTCCCAGAGGTCTCTGAGACTGTCCTCAATTCTTTTCATTCTTTTATCTTTATTCTGCTCTGTGGTAGTTATTTCCACTATTTTATATTCCAGGTTACTTATCCCTTCTTCTGCCTCAGTTATTCTGCTATTGATTCCTTCTAGAGAATTTTTAATTTCATTTATTGTGTTGTTCATCATTGTTTGTTTGCTTTTTAGTTCTTCTAGGTCCTTGTTAAATGTTTCTTGTATTCTCTCCATTGTGTTTCCAAGATTTTGGATCATCCTTACTATCATTACTCTGAATTCTTTTTCAGGTAGACTGCCTATTTCTTCTTCATTTGTTAGGTCTGGTGGGTTTTTACCTTGCTCCTTCATCTGCTTTGTATTTCTCTTTCTTCTCATTTTGCTTAACTTACTGTGTTGGGGGTCTCCTTTTTGCAGGCTGTATGTTCATACTTACCATTGTTTTTGGAGTCTTCCCCCAGTGGGTAAGGTCGGTTCAGTTCATTGTGTAGCTCTCTTGGTGGAGGGGACTGGTGCCTGTGTTCCGGTGGATGAGGCTGGATCTTCCAGGTGGGCAGGACTGTGTCCAGTGTTGTGTTTTGGGGTGTCTGTGAACTTATTATGATTTTAGGCAGCCTCTCTGCTAATGGGTGAGGTTTTGTTCCTGTCGTGCTAGTTGTTTGGCATGGGTGTCCAGCACTGGAACTTGCTGGTCATTGAGTGGAGCTGGGTCTTAGTGTTGAGACGGAGATCTCTGGGAGAGCTCTTGCACATTGATATTACCTGGGCCCAGAAGGTCTCTGGTGGTCCAATATCCTGAACTCGGTTCTCCCACCTCAGAGGCTCAGGCCTGACAGCCAGCCGGAGCACCAGGACCCTGTCAGCCACACAGCTCCATTCTGCTCTTGCCCCTTAAATTCTTCCCCCCAAATTTCTTAATTTGTATCCAAACATGATCAGACATTTCCATTTACCATCATTTGTTAGCCCACATCCCCTACTCATCTTTAAATAGATATCTAATTACATTATTCAATATTTGGAAAATGTGAATGCTGTTATTGTTCTCAGAGTTCTACTTTCCTCCTTGAATCCTAACAAATCTTTTACAATTTCTCAAAGACCGTTCTGTAGCCATAAGAGCTTATCTTTAGGGGTTTCTCTTTGGCCTGTTGCTTTACTCTAAATATTGCTGAAAACTCATCTTCCTGACTTGACCTGAAGTTCTACAAATCTAAACCATAAGGAAAGCAAATTCAGCGAAAAGCAACTCTGTTTGCACAAGAACATTGAGCTATTTAACATGTTAACGTATTGGGGCTGTGTAAATGACACAGCAGTTGGCAATGCTTAATTAAAGCATTAATAGTAAATGGAAGCATTAAGATTTATTTATCATTTGAGGAAATTAGTAATTCAGTAATCCTTGAATTAATTAATGAAGAACAGCTTAATTATATGTCTTCAGCAACAAAACAGAATAGCTTATTTAAATTTTAAAATCCCCCTGAGATTTCATCAGGGAGTCTATGAAGCTGATGAATTTGTATTACCCTTCATACAAGAGGAATTCATTCAAAGCAATTTTGCCAAGACATGTTGATAGCATAACTAATGGATAAAACTCATTTGAAAGATAAAATTTAGAATATAAGTAATATTGAATAAATTATCTATTGTAAAAAAAATCACATCCTCCTTTTCTTTAAAGAACAAAAAACTAGAGACAACTTTGAAAATATTAAATATACTTAAATTATTTTTCTAGGCTTTTATCTGCAATATTGTTGTGTATTCATCATACAAAGGAAAATTTTTAAATTAATTTTTAATTAAATTATACTTGTCCATGGGACTTTAAATAGCACAACCTTGTCCTGCTTCCTAGAATGTTTTCTTTTCTTGTGTATGCCTTAAACACTTATTCTTTAAGAGTTATCTTGAAAATACTGACTCTGAAAATGCGTTTTTGACTTCTTCAAAATAATTAAATATGCTCTTAATTTTTAAATTTAATTAAGCCCAAAATATCATAAGCTTGAGATTGATTTATATTGTCTCATCTGAAAGGTAGAGCAAAGGTGGAAATGAAATAAGAACATTCATTATTATTTTTTAATAAGCTAGAATCTTTTAACACTTATTTGCTGTACAATTATGGCCAAGTTAACAAATATCTCTGAAATTCTCTTTCTTCATTCTTTATTTAGAAAAGGATAATTGTAATTAGTCCCTAGAGTTCTTGTGATGATTAACTGAGTTAATCCCATCTCTTGACCAGGAAAAAGTGATAGGTTTAACTCACTTAATCATCTGATCTGATCTGAGGCTGGTGAAATTTATGGTCTGTACTAGTGCCTGGAGTCCCATAAATCCCTCCCTATTACCAATTAACTAGGACTTACTATGGGGATACGCTGAACTCAGCTGCATTCTCAATTTAGTACTCAGAAGTTTCTATTACAAAGTCATCTCATCCCTCCCTATAGAGGGTCCACAGTGGGCCAACTTCTTGTCAACTCTTAGATATCTGTGTTTTACAGTGTGGTTTATGGGGAATTCTGGATTGCTTCTATGTCATACACAATCAGTGGGGAACTAGGTTTTGGAAAGTTTCTTTTCTCACACCTACACAAAATTTCTAATTTTCCATTTGAAAGACAATTTTTTAAATAGTTAAAATTGACTGGATATGTAGAAAAAATAGATTAAGATAAAAATTACGGGGGCTTCCCTGGTGGCACAGTGGTTGAGAGTCCGCCTGCCGATGCAGGGGACATGGGTTCGTGCCACGGTCCGGGAAGATCCCACATGCCGCGGAGCGGCTGTGCCTGTGAGCCACGGCCGCTGAGCCTGCGCATCCGGAGCCTGTTGCTCCGCAACGGGAGAGACCACAACAGTGAGAGGCCCGCGTACCGCAAAACAAACAAACAAACAAACAAACAAAAACAAACAAAAAAAATTACGGGACTTAGCCTATTGAATCTACATTTAGCGTAGCATCCCTTTGGGGATTTGTTACTTCAGTAGTTATTATATTCTCCAAAATATTATTAAAACACTAATAATTTTGAGAAATGTAACAATAAAATATTATTCTTGTCACTTTTCTCCATAACTATGAGATACTAAGAGCCTTGCTGACAATAAACATCTGTTAAATAGTAATACTTTTAATAAAAGTATTAATCTTATCAATATTTCTTGTTAATTGAACAATAAGATGAATTGTTCAATACTTTGGTTCAATACTTATTATTCAATGAACATTAGATATCCCTGAGTCTTGTCCAACACTTATAAAGTTTTATGAACTGAATGTTTTTGTCCCTCCAAAATTTATATTTTGAAATCCTAACCTGCAGTGTGACAATATTTGGATATAGGACCTTTATGGAAGTAACTAAGGTTAAATGAGGTCATAAGGGTGGGGCCCTGATCCAGTAGGAGTACTGCCTTTTAAGAAAATAATTACTGTCCTTTTAAGTGTACAGCAAATACCAGAGAGGAAGTTCTCTCTCTCTCTCTCTCTCATACACACACACACACACACACACACACACACACACACACACCCCACACACACTTACACAGAAAAGGGCATGTGAGGAAGCAGCAAGAAGGCTCTGTCTGCAAGCCAGAAAACAAGTTCTCATCAGGAACTGGATTGCTCAGCACCATGATCTGGGATTTCTAGCCTCCAGAACTGTGAGAAGTAAATTTCTGTTTGCACCCAGTCTGTAGTATGTTATTATGGCAGCCCAGGTAGACTAAGACACATACTAATGACAATTATTTTTATTAAATTCATAGCATTACTGATTATGTTATTATGTACCCTATTACTTACAATATTTTATTAGTCATATTGTAGAAAACTAAAAACAAACAAAAGAGTTTTCAAAATAATAAGCACATATTCTGGATTCCTATATGGCTATATACTATAATATAAACAATATTTGGCTCACAGTAGTTTTTCCCTTAAAGAAAGTTGCAGCTGTGTTAGGCACAAAAGACATACAGGGGCTTCCCTGGTGGCGCAGTGCTTGAGAGTCCGCCTGCCGATGCAGGAGACGCGGGTTCGTGCCCCGTTTCGGGAGGATCCCACATGCCGCGGAGCGGCCGGGCCCGTGAGCCATGGCCACTGAGCCTGCGCATCCGGAGCCTGTGCTCCGCAAATGGGAGAGGCCGCAACAGTGAGAGGCCCGCATAACGCAAGAAAAAAAAAAAAAAAGACATACAGAAGACAAAATTACAGACCAGTGTAAAAAACTAAAATTAACACTAGGAAAATTTTGATGTACGCGGTCTGCCATAGGTATATGTAAATCCATTTCTGTATTTTTATCCACTAGTTCAAAGTTTTTCCTCTCTATTCTTTATAGCTAAATATTCCCAGGATAACATATACCTTAAAATTGTGTGGTTCTTTAATTGCTCTTACTGTTATTGAGGAAAGTAATCTGATTAAACAGTGGCAGAAGGTTGTGAAAGATTTAACCTTGTGGATATTTGCATTTTAATTGAACTGACTGGAGGAAATAATGTTTATTCCAATGGAGAACATTTATATTGGCAAAATTTCATCACTGTGGCCAATCATTTGTGGCCGATAAGTAGCTCTTGCCTACCCCTTTATGTGTAAGTGCTAACCTGATGGGATATTTACAAATGGACAAATTCATCACCTTAATGACAAACCTTGACATGTTTAAGAAACAAAAATCCAAGTGGTCTAGGAGAGCTTCATGTAAGACATAAAATTTGCCCTAGTTTTTGAAGGTGAGGTAAAATATAGCTAATCAAAGAAAAAGTAAAGAAAGACAAAGGCACCAAAGGATGAATGATCAAGACAAGCCTGGAGATAGTCTTCAAGGATAATTTTAATAAGAAGTATTCATTTTAACAATACCTTTTATTTGCCCTAGCTGCTTCCCTTGCGTCTCCACCCCCAGCCCCCAGTAGTCATTAGTTTTCAGATACAAAGGAGAATTGTTGCTGGTAACTTTGTCAAGATCTACTCAATGCTCAGAGTCTGAATAGTTAAGCTTGAAAACTGTCGCTTTTGTTTCCAAATACAACTATTCGATTCACTGAAATAAAATTAAGAACTTGACTTGGCTTTTAAGTATGGAAAACTCATTCCTAATCATGGTCCTAACTGAGTGAGTGTGTTATTGATGTGTGCCTGAAAACCTATCAGCTCAACAGGAAGAAAAAAACAATGCCTGATGCTCTGAACATCTTCCTTTGAAACCCATTCCCTATGTTTTTGACTCAGATCAGTCCATTTTGCTTAGCTTCTGGGAATCCTTCGCCAGTTCTACTTCATTATAAACAATATTTATAATTTCATAACTAGAGTTATAGGTATAAAAGGTAAAAGCAGTATTTTAACATTTTCACTCCTAAGATTTCCATCTTGGTCCTATTTTTTTAATAGTTGTCTATTAGTATTTTATGGCTATCTTAGCATCTCAATTTAAATTAAAATTTTTAAGAAATCATTTTCCCCTCTATTCTTTATACAACCCCTTTATCCATCAGGGTTTAGCTGTTCATTCATCCTGGCCTTTTTATTTCATGATTTTGGTTTTGTAAATGGTCTCTTGATCCTTAGCTGATTATTCAAATTTATATATAAGGAATGATGTTGATCAGAATAGGAAGTTTTTGTGTTTCCAGTGCAGCTGTGCATGTCTCTCACTACTTGCACACTGGCCTTCTTGCTGATCCTTGTACACATCGATTCCACTCTTGCTTCAGAGCTTTGCACTAATAGTTTTCCTTTGATTAGAATGTTCTTCCTCTGCATGGCTCTCCCCTTCTATTCTTTTAGGTTTCTGTTCAAAATCACCTCCTCAGGAGACACTTCCTGGCCACACTCCCTATCATCACAGCACCATTTCATTGTTAGGCTCCCTCTTCTGCTTTAATTTTCTTTCTCTCGCTTATTAGTATGTAATTAGAGTATATCAATTTAATTTATTTGTTTCATGCATGTTTCCCTGCTAAGAATGTAAAATGTAAGTTTCATGGGGGCAAGAACTTTGCATTATTCACTGTCATATTCCCATGTCTAGAACACTCTCTGATGCATACTAAGCATTTAATAAATATTTATTTATCGAATAAGTTACGAATACATGCCCTTCTCCCCCCATCCCCAACACACACACTGAATGAGAAATCTGAACTCTGGGTTCTATAAGTACAAGGGTCTTGTCAAGAGGCAAGCTTTTCTTTCCAGGCCTTCGTTGGGGAGAGGACAGACTGGCCCAGACTCTCATTTATTGTGAAAGTCAGGAGGGCATGGCTAGAGCTCTCCTATCCATTTCTTCCTTTCTGCTCCTTTTGTGGTAGTTCATAAATACCTCAAATCCCTATTCTCCTTAAATCTGCCCCTCTCCCACAAGTCAGGAAAATCTCTCCCTTTGTTTAGAAACCAATTCTCAAGGCTATGCTGGGAGCAGATGCTGCAAGAGCTTCCTAATACACATGAATAGGGAAAGAGGTTGTCCCATTTGTTTTATAAACAGTCCTTCATTTAATTACTGTAAATATGTGATCCAACCTTCCTTTCTTTTATCCATACCATCTAGCTCTGTGCAAGGCTCTCTGAGTCTCCACCAAGAAGATGCTCCCAGGTAGCCTTCTGGCAATTCTTTGAGAAATAATAAATAAAATGAACAATCCCATGATAATCATTGTTTCAATGTAGATTTCTTAACATTTTAAAGAGCTTTGGTGGGGAAGGGGAATAGATATGCCCAGTCTACCATCTGGGTCTTGAAATAATATTACAATCAGGAGAGTTTTAAGAGCTTATGCTTTTACATAATTTCTCCCATGGCTACTCGGAAACTATCTCAGAGTACTAAATTAATAGAATTATTGAGGTTTCTCTACTTCCTGTATTAGCTTTCCAAATTCTTCTTGTATTTGATTAACAAGACACAGACTGCAAGAAAAATTCAGGTTAACCTCTAAAAAGAAATTGCAACTTCTATAAACAAACAAAAAAGGAAAAATTAAGACAGAAGAAAAATGAAAGAAAACAGTACTCAAACTCAAACATCCTCATAGTTCCGCCTTTCCCTCAAAATCCAAAAACCCAACACATACATTTCAGAGGCACAAAGACCTCCTAAAGCTCTTTATAGGCCCTATCCACAAAGCCTAGGAAACTTCTCTGTAGGCATAAATACAATCAAATTTATGAGCCATCCTAGCTAGCAAGGGGAGGGAAAAATGCATTTTGTTTCATCCGCCCCAGGTTGAAATATGTTGTTCTTTCTTTAATGATCAAATTAATCCTGTAAATTTAACAGTTCAACAATAATTTCAGTGTACGTAAATATTCAGTTTGACTTTTTTTTTCTTTTTCTTCTTCTTCTTTTTTTTTTTTTTTTTTTTTTTTTTTTTTTTTTTTTTTTTTTTTTTTTTTGGTAAAGCTTTCCTAGCTCTATTGTACTGCTGTAGTCATTGAAGAAGTCAGGGTAGCTAGTGTGGTAGATATGGTGCCACCAACACTCTTTAAATTCCAGTAATTGCCCTGGACAAAGAAATACCCACATGCTAGGGACAGTTGAAATTGTGCCACTTTTCAGGTCCACTCCCACAATGATCCACTCTCCTAGCGCTGGGCTATAAAGGGCCTGAACCTCGTAGGTGGGAGATGAGGAATGTGGCATTTACCTAATTTGGGGGCTTCTGCTCAAATGTAGGTATTGTTTAGTTGGTATGTTCTAAGATAGCCTCTCTTTTAAAAGTCTCTTTTCTGCCTCATACTTTTTCCCCCTGGGGAGAAAATAAAGCTGAAAAAACATCAAAATTTAAGAGGTCAGGAGCTAACAGCTGTGAAGACAGCCACACAATTCTTACAGCAATGAGCAACAAAATGTTTGCTTTCCGGTTTATTTTATTAGTTCAATACTATTTTCATGATTAAAAAGAAAAAAAGATTTAAAACGCCATAGAGAATTAAAGGTCCTAAAAATTAACATATTTATCTTTATCATATTTCTAGAACTTAAGAGCCCTCATGCCAAAATCAAGTCAGTCATAGGCTAGACCTGATAGATTACTAATAAACATTGGGTAATATAATATGATTAATCAATGTAGCAAAATATAAGGTAAATAGGATAGTTGGCTCCGATAACAAGATTTTTTTAAACTTAGAACCAAATGACCAAATCATTCAGACGCATCCCAAATTGTAGTTTTGGGAGTTCAAAAGAGCTGGTGTGATTCCCAAGTTGATCACTTGCTGAGTTGTGTCATCTCTGGGTATTAATTTTCTCATTAAAAAATGTAATTATAAAACTTACATCAGAGAGTATTATCAGAATTAAATGAGATAATATATGTACATCACACAACAATAGCTAACGTGCCTATTTTACAGTGACAAAGGTCACAAATTAGTTTCAGAAGACCTGGGTTTGAGTATCAACTGAGCCACTTACTAACTTTGAGTCTTTTAAAGTTTATTGACCCTGATCTTTTAATACCTTCATGAGGATTAAATTAATGAAGTTAATTCATTTATTTAAACAATTTTTATTTGGGATAAAACAGTGGACCCAAAACACACCTGTCCACATTAAACTGACTCTAGTAGTTTTACCAAAATTTTACATACAGCAGTAATTTAACATAAATGAAGATCAGTTCTATCTAAAGATAGAATTATAGCTCTTCTACTCTCTGAGTGTTATTAAAGAGCAGGGAAGGAATCACCAAAAGGATCCCCTTTCTAGTTCCAAGTCTTGTCTTAAGCTCAAAAACAGGTTGACACACTTTAAGGAAGGTTTTTTTAAAGAGGTGGTGGAAAGAGACAAAATAAATTATATAATTAAGAAAAAAGACATAGAGGAAATTTAACTCATTGGCACTAATTTTGGTAGTTGTAGTGTGCCCACTGCTTTCAGAAGAGATTACTTCTGGAAAATATGACTCCAAGTCCCAAAAGGATTAATTATTTTTATTTATTTTAGTGTTTTGCAGCAGGTTGGGGAAGTTTGTTTAAGATAGTGTTTCCTTATTTTACTCTCTTCTCAAAGTCTGGTTGCAGAGTCTGAGATTACTATAGAAAAAAGTATATAATTGGTCATATTTTAACACTTCCTTTTGTTCACTGATACAATAATAAAATGTTTTCAGTTGCTATCTTCTTACAATCAAATGAACATATCTTGACAGTAGATATAATTATTCAAGTATGCATACTAATTAACAAACCAAACAAAAACTCCAAGGATTAGTTGATTGAAGTTTATTTTTCATATTTACAATCACAGTTTTAGAAATAACTGGCTTGCCAAGTTACTTTTATTTCTCACCTCATATTAAAATTCCATATGCACATTTTTTTGCATTAAGAAGAAATCCAAATTATTTTGAATTGGCTGTTGTGTTGTAGGTTGGTGAATGCACTATTTATTAGCAAAACCACAGTATAAACAAGCCTAAAGGAAAGTATGAAGAATTCTATGGGACTTCAGCCAAAGAAATTTTATCAGGAGAAGAGGAATGAAGTGAGGTTAAGGATTCATATTTTGCTTTAAGATTACACATAGTTAAAATGAGTAGCAAGAAATTTGGGAAAAGGGATCTTAAAACTTATAGAAATTATTATACCATCTTCACACTTTCCCTAAATAGATCATTGATCTGGAAATAAGGTGTATTACCTGTGAATGGATGGCTGAGCTTTTTCAGGAGAGGGATTTATTTTCATTTTTGTTCCCTAAATTAGTCATGTACTTACCTCCTATCTTTTCAGGGCTGCTGTGATAGATACAACTAGTATTTCATACATATTAATTCTGACAGCAAGATTGTTTTTCTCTCTTTGAATGTATAAAAACTGTCACTCTGAATTTAGCCTCATGTTATATATTTGGTAAAAAGAATTTACTTTCCCTAAGCTTAATTTCAATCATTGGGTTTCAACATTTCAGGCAAATAGTGTCTAATTTAGGTAGTCCTTCTCATTTCTATATTTTAAATTCTACCTTTATGCTTAGTTTCATTTCCTAGGCATTCAAACAGCTGAAGGAGATCTATTTTAAAAAATACCACACATGTACACAGACACATGCACACTTTGATGCCTTATAGTTCTCTTCTTCACAGCCGAATTTTAAGTGTGTAATTTATCCTCTTTCCACTTCCTTACTTTTCCCCTGTTTCCTCTTCCTTACTTTTCATTCTTTCCCTGACCCAGGACAATTGGCTTCCCTTTCTATCCTGTGAGTACAATTGATCTTGTTATGGAATGACTTTGTTGCTAAAACCAATGGATCCTTTACTTCCTTATTCTTATTCACTTTATAGCAGCATTTAATATTTCTTAAAATATTTTTTTCTGCTTCAGTAAGCTTGTCTAATATATTTCCTACCTCTATGATAGCTCAGTTTCCTTTACATTTCCTTTGAGCTTGTTTTGGGGATCTCAGATTGTATGTTCAGACCCTTTCTCCATCTCTTCTACATCAGGGGTCCTCAACCCATGGGCCACAGACCAGTTGGTACTGGTCCATGGCCTGTTAGGCACCAGGCCACAAAGCAGGAGGTGAATGGCGGGCAAGCGAGTGAAGCTTCATCTGTATTTACAGCCACTTCCCATTGCTCACATTACCACCTGAGCTCCGCCTCCTGTCGGATCAGAGGAGGCATTAGATTCTCTAGGAACGATTCTCATAAGAGCACGAACCCTACTGTGAACTGCGCATGCGAGGGATCTGGGTTGCGTGCTCCTTATGAGAATCTAATGCCTGATGATCTGACGGAGAGCTGAGGTGGTGATCTCAGGGAGATCTGGTGATCTCAGGTGATGATCTGAGGGAGAGCTGCTCCTCTGCTGGGGAGAAGCTGCAAATACAGATTATCATTAGCAGAGAGGTTTGACTGCACAGAGACCATAATAAATCAACTGCTTGCAGACTTATATCAAGACCCTATCAGTGAGTGATAAATGACAAGCTGAATCTGGTGGCAGGTTTTATAGTGGCAAGTGAGTTGATGTATTTCAATTGTACAGCTGCATCTGGTGGCAGGCTTTAAGTCAGAATCCAACACTTATTTTAGTCCATGTGTGGCCCACCCATTATTTTATTTACCACTTCCATCCGCACCTCTTTCCTGCACTGCGCACTTGCTCAGTCACAGTTTTGGTAATCCCACAGGCTAACCCTAGCCAAAATGAGTAAAAAACAAATATCGCTGGAGAGCTTCTTTGAAAAGAGGGAAAGACCCAATGATGAGAAAGCAGAAGACTCTAAGACTGCCAGCAAAAAGAAAGCTGCATTTAAAGGAAAATACCAAGAATCCTACTTAAATTATGGGTTAATTGCAACATGTGATTCACATTCTCCAAGCTCGCTTTGTATAACAAGTGGTGACCAGCTAACCAATGAAGCCATGAACCCTTCAAAACTGCTTCGCCACCTGGAGACCAAGCACCCTGCATTAAAAGACAAGGCTTTGGAGTTTTTCAAAAGAAAAAACCGTGAACACAAAGAACAGAAGCAATTATTGAAGGCCACCACTTCATCAAATGTGTCTGCACTGAGAGCATGATTCTTAGTGGCTAACCGCCTTGCTAAAGCTAAGAGGCCCTTTACTATTGGTGAAGAGTTGATCCTGCCTGCTGCTAAGGACATTTGTCTTGAACTTTTAGGAGAAGCTGCAGTTCAAAAGGTGGCACATGTTCCTCTTTCAGCTAGCACCATAACTAGACAAATTGATGAAATAGCAGAGGCTACTGAGGCACAATTGTTAGAGAGTATTAATGAATCACCATGGTACGCAATCCAGGTTGGCGAGTCTACCGATGTTGACAAGGCAACAATGCGTGTGACATATTTTTCAGCAGGATGTGCATGAAGATATGTTATGTGCACTTTTGTTGCCAACCAACACCACAGCTGCAGAACTATTCAAGTCTTTGAATGATTACATATCAGGAAAACTGAACTGGTCATTTTGTGTCAGTATATGTACGGATGGAGCAGCTGCCATGACTGGACAGCTTTCTGGTTTCACTACTCAGGTCAAAGAGGTGGCTTCTGAATGTGAGTCTACACACTGTGTCATCCATAGAGAAATGCTGGCTAGTTGAAAAATGTCACCTGAATTTAACAGCGTTTTGCAGTATGTGATTAAAATTATCAACCACATTAAAGTACATGCCCTTAACTCACGTCTGATCGTGCAGCTCTGTGAGGAGATGGACGCAGAGCACACACGTCTTCTCTTATACACAGAAGTGAGATGGCTTTCTAAAGGCAGATCACTGGTCAGAGTTTTTGAGCTATGAGAGCCACTCCAGAGATTTCTTTTAGAAAAGCAGTCACCACTGGCAGCACATTTCAGTGACACACAGTGGATCGCAAAACTTGCTTACTTGTGTGACATATTCAACCTGCTCAATGAACTCAATCCGTCACTTCATGGGAGAATGACAATTGTGTTCAAGTTGGGGGATAAAGTGGCTGCATTCAAAGCCAAACTGGAATTATGGGGACAACGAGTGAACATTGGGATTTTTGGCATGCTTCAAACATTAGCAGAGATTTTGCAAGAGACTGAGCCAGGGCCTTCTTTCTCCCACCTGGTGCATGATCACCAGTCTCAGCTTTCAAAAGAGTTTGAGCATTAGTTCCCAACCACAAAAAAACCCCAAACTGGGAAGGAATGGATCCGCGACCCATTTGTGAATAAGCCAGGTGAATCAACTTTTTCCATGCTAGAAGAGGATCCACTGCTTGAGATGGCAAATGACAGTGACCTTAAAAGTATGTTTGAGATAAGTTCAAATTTTCATACGTTCTGGATTAAAGTCAAGGCGGAATATCCTGAGATTGCCACAAAAACACTGAAAAGCCCGCTTCCATTTCCAACATACTATCTTTGTGAAGCATGGTTTTCTGCAGTGACAGCCACCAAAACGAGATTACGGGGTAGACTGAACATAAGCAACACACTTTGGGTATCACTGTCTCCCATCACCCCCACATGGGACCATCTAGTTGCAGCAAGCTCAGGACTCCCACTGATTCTGCATTATGGTGAGTTGTATAATTATTTCATTATATATTGCAATGTAATAATAATAGAAATAATGTGCACAATAAATGTAATGCGCTTGAATCATCCCCAAACCATTTCCCACCCCCAACCGTGGAAAAATTGTCTTCCACGAAAGTGGTCCCTGGTGCCAAAAAGGTTGGGGACCACTGCTCTACATAATTCCCTGGAGGATTGAATCAATTTACACAGTTTAAAAAACCATCTGATCTCATGGTGCCTCCATATGCATATATCAGAATACCTTCTTGACATTTCTGTTTGAATGTCTTACAGGCACCTCAGCTTAACATGTTCCAAACTGAACTTTTCACCTTCTCTTCACTCTTCCACCTACCAAAATGACTCTTCTATTTTCTTTATCTCTACAAATAACATTAACATCTGGCATTTCCAAAGCCAGAAATAAAGATATAATTTTGATTGCTCATTTTCTTTCATTCTCAAGTCCAAATAATTAACATCTTGCCATTCTCATTCTTCATTTTCATTGCTACTAGTTAGTCTCAACCACCATCACCTCTCCCCTGGACATTAGAACAATTTCCTAACTAGTCTCATTAACTCCTGTCTTGTTTTCACCTGCTAATTTTTACAGCACAGTTGTACCACTCCTTAAAAACAAAAATCTGATTATGCCATTTTTCTAAAATTATTAAAACCTGTTCATCAATTCTTATTGTACTTATAGCCAAATCCAAACATAAGAGCATGATTTGCAAGGTCCTTCATTATCTAGGCCCTGATTACATTACTGGCCTCACATCTTGCCCCTTCCTATTCACACATATGTGGTCAGGCCCTCTTACACATAAACAGACATATACAGTCAGTATTAGCCACATTAAATTGATTTTAGGTTCCTAAAGCACCTTACTGATATCTTCATTTCCATTGTCACCTGGCTATTATCTGCTAATTGTTAGACTTTCAATTAAGTGGCTTTTACTTCCTAGAAATATTCCCTAATTCCTTCTGTTTGAGTAGAGTTTTGTTTTATGTTTCTGGACATCCTACTTTATGTCACCTTTCAGACTAAATTATAGTTGCTTGCTTTAATTGCCCATATTTTCCCACTAGAATGTAAGCTCTATAACTGTGACTGTCTTATTCACTACTCCATCCATGAACCAAGCATAAAACCCGGAATTCAGCACTTCTCAATAAATATTGATTGAGTGGATACATAATATATACTTAGTCAAGCAAATGGACTTTGATTACTACTGCACACAAATGAACTGTAAATGATCTTTTTAAAATATTTTATTTCAAAGGCATTAAGTGTTCATTGTTGAAAATGTGATAAATCTAAATATAATGCTTATATTTATCCCTAATTACATCACATAGTAGCCATAGTGGTTTTTGAAATTCCATCATCTACTTTTACACAATTCAGAAAATTATATATTGTCTTCTGAATTGTTTTTTTAATATTTATATTATTGAGATCAAAGTTACTTATAATATGCATAAATATGATTTAGTTTGTTTTAGTATCAACAATACTCATGTTTACTTTTGCTGATATAGGCTTACAAGTAATAAGTTCAGTGAGACACTCTTTTAAAATGTGTATAATATGTTCAAAATATATTTTAGATATTCTTAAAAAGAGAAAGAAGTTGGCTTGTCTAAAAATAGTTTCTACAAAAATAGCTATTAATAAATGCTAAGAAATGTCCAGTTGGTAGCAATAGGGTATCATTGTTGTATACATTGTTGTTGTATAAAACACATTGGTTAGGACAGTTAAGAGTGATTTCTGCAGTAACATGTAAGTGCAGTGTTCAAGTAACATTATAAGAATCTCTCTAGTCTCATTGATTTCCTCTTCAAATAGCCTGCCCTAGCATAGAAAATATGTTCAAATAAGCATGTGGGGCAGATAAAGCAGGAGTCTCTAAGGTCAATAAGTCTCAAATTTAGAGTCTATAAGAATCACCTGGATCAACTGTTAAAAATACAGATCTCTGCACCCCACTCTCAGAGATTCTAAACTGATAGGTTTGTGGTCAGGCCAGTAATATTCATTATAGCAAGGACTTTGGTCTTGTGATTCTGGTGTAAGTGGCATCTGGGCCACACTTTAAGAAACACTACCTTGGAATTTAGGCCTAAGCCACCTAGACTTTTCATGAGCTTTTTACAGTTTTTAACCTTGGAACAATAATATATCATCCACTTTAAAAAAAATAACATAAGTATGAGATTTAAAAATGCAAATGAACATTTAATTTGTATTGAAAATGCATTTTTTAAATTGAAAATGAATTTTACCTTTAGAAATATTCTTATATGATAAAATTTTTATTCTATTTATTTATTTATTTATTTATGGCTGCGTTGGGTCTTTGTTGCTGCGCGCGGGCTTTTTCTAGTTGTGACGAGCAGGGGCTACTCTTTGTTGTGATCTGGTTTCTCATTGCGGTGGCTTCTCTTATTGTGGAGCATGGGCTCTAGGTGCACGGGCTTCAGTAGTTGTGGCTTGCGGGCTCTAGCGTGCAGGCTCAGTAGTTGTGGCCCACAGGCTTAGCTGCTCCGCGGCCTGTGGGGTCTTCTGGGACCAAGGCTCGAACCCCTGTCCCCTGCATTGGCAGACTGATTCTTTTTCTTTTTTTTTTTGCAGTATGCGGGCCTTTCACTGTTGTGGCCTCTCCCACTGCGGAGCACAGGCTCCAGACGCGCAGGCTCAGCGGCCATGGCTCACGGGCCATCCGCTCCGCGGCACGTGGGATCTTCCCGGACCGGGGCACGAACCCGTGTGCCCTGCATCAGCAGGCGGACTCTCAACCACTGCGCCACCAGGGAAGCCCGGCAGACGGATTCTTAACCACTGCACCACCAGGGAAACCCTTTAATGTTTCTTTTACTTGAAAAAAGGTTAATTTTTGAACCCACACTGCTTTTGTACCCTGAGGCCTTCCTATAATGAATCTTTTTTTTTTTTTGTCTGTTGTAGAACTTCTGTTGGGATTAGAGAACCATGTAGAGTGAAATGAGATTTTGGCATATTAAAAAATTGTAGCTAGTATCTGTATCTGTCATTTTATTTCCATGTGTTATTTTACTGCTTATAGGGAGTTTCAACTGAACTATGTCATTTAGGTAAACTCAGATATCTTATTCATAAAGAGATTTATGTAGGACAACTCTGCTTTTCTAGTACTATAATATAAAACTTGCTTAAACTTTGCCCTAGTATTGCACTTTAATCCATTATGGATTGTAATTATAGATTATTGTTAGTCTTCAAAATAGGGAAAAGTGATAAAGTAGAAAGCACACATTTGAAAACATAAGCTTAATTTCTTGCTTCACCCCTTATGTGACTTTAAGTTCTCCTTCTCCCAGACTCCTTTACTTCTCATCAGTATACCAAAAATTTATTGAGCACTTTCTTACTGCCAAGAACAGTGGATTTAAAGATGAAAACACAGACTCCTTACTTTGCCTTGCCTTCCTCTCAGTGTTTACATGAAGATCAAATGAAGGAGCTGTATAAACTCTAGTCCCACATCAATATGAAATTTTATTTTTATTTGCATTGATTAAGTGTACAAAATGGTTTTCTTAAAGTTGGTTTTATAAACTTCCTAAAGAAGATCACATAATGAACAAATGTGCTGTAGATAATTATTTTCTAAGCTTCTTAAATTTCCCTGTAATAAAAGCTGTCTCTGTCACTGGTCTACCTACTGTTGTTCATCTTCGTTAAAAGTGGTGCTCAAAACTAAACTTTCCTCAAGTTCAAACTAGAATCTTTTATCTTGCCAATGTATCTAACTCTCTTCTGAGAATATGTCATTGTTAATAACGGCTTTATTCTCATTAAAATATCCTGTAATTTCCATTCCATAATGTACAGATTATTTTCCTTCAGTACTCACTCCCTATTGGTTTCTTATCATTATATCAAAACTCCTGAAAATGGCGAATAAATTTTAAAGCCTATTCACACTATTCAGGCATCTGTGCGTGTGTGTATGTGTATTTGAGCAGATTTATGCATTTAAGCAGTAGCTAATGTATAGAAATCTCATTTTCAAATGTATAAATGTAATTAAGTGTTCCTCTACTCGCATAACACTAGGTATCTGCTATCTCTTGCCTCTTGTACCTGAAGTTGCCCTTACCATAAGCCTCTGCTGATGGAATGTCTACAGATTGTTCTGTTGGCATATGTGGCCACACTCTGAACCATGCTATGATAAGCCTGATCTTAGCTGTTTAGAACAGGAAAGCCACATGACATAATAGAATCTAATTTGCATTAGTACATCTGGATACATGATTCTAAGTCAACAGTCAAGCAAAAACTATGGTGATCACTCAATTTAGGGAATTCAAAATGGAGACCCAGGGCTGGGTGGGGGAAGACTCATCAAATTGATCATGAAAGCAGAATGGAAACATACATTTTAAAAAGTCAGAAAGGGAGGGAGAGTTGGTTCAGCAAAATGGCAGAATATCACAACAGTTATAAAACCAACTCCTATTTTGAAGGTTTCAAGAGGTTGTGCTCACTAAGACTGAAATGAATCCTGAACATGAACCACTTCCTATTTTCCTTTTTGGTGGGCCTGACTACCTAGTTACTATATATGGTTGCTATACTATAGTTACTTTACTCAAGAGGCATAATTGTTGAGCTTTCCCTGGGTTCTGCGAAACCTCAATTCATAGCTGAAATACTTGTTTTCTTATTTCAATGTATACTTTACAATAAAACTCCCATTAATTGGGTTACCCAAGGTGCTCCAATTTTCCGTGGAACCAGAAGAACCTCGCTGACACAGATTCCTAGCTCTAATGAGAAAAGAAGTGGGGTCAAATCTTTTCTCTGTTGAAAACTATTTCTCTTGCTTTTCGGATTCAGGAAAAAAAGAATCTCAAAACAAAAATGTCATGTAAAATAAAAGATTTATTATTGTGTGAATTCTACTTACTCCTACTCAGCAGTGATGTCCCATCAGCTGGAAATGTGGTTTTGAATAAGAATACATGGTTCTCTAAATACAAACTGGCTTGGATGACCTGCCTATATTAAGAAGGATATTTTAGTAGATGGATTATAACCCACTTTTACACACATGCACATGCTCACTCATTATTATATTTGTGGCCAAATAGTAGCTTTTTTTTTCAGCACAATCTAACTTTATTGGCTAAAGACCAAAATAAACCTTGGTTTATGATTTATCGTTCTGCAGTTGATTATTGGATACTATGGATGCTATGGTACTTTTCCTAGACTCCTTCCTGAAGACCATCCCCCAGCTACAGGTAATAGCTCTTGACCACATACAGCTCAGTGCCTCAATAAGAATTGTCCTCAGCTATAAGGAACTGCCTTGCCAAATGTGACTAGGATCAGCCCATGACCAATATCTGGCTGATGAAAGGATAAAAAGGCACAGCTACCTTGCCTCAAGTTGGGACAACTTTAAAGGCCCATCTCAACTTTAGAGCTCCCCTTTGGATTGACTGAAGCCTGAGATGCAACTGGACTGCATTTCAGCTTCTCCTTCTGCCCAGTCCTCAGTCATCACTAATTTATATGTGTATATCCTAATAGAGCACCAGGAAGCTTTCTACATGAAATGCTCTTTTACATTATAGGGAACTCAAGTAATACAGAGAAAAGTCAGGTCCTGCAGTTTGCAACAATATAAACTAAAGAGATTTTTCTCCTTGTTTTTTTTTTTTTTTTTTTTAAATTTTTAAACAGTTTATTGGGTTGGTCTAAAAGTTCGTTTGGGTTTTTCCTTAACATCCTACGGAAAGACCCGAATGAACTTTTTGGCCAATCCAATATTTCATTGACGTGTAGGTGACTTACAATGTTTTGATTTCTGCTGTACAGACAAGTGATTCAGATATATATATATGTATATATATGTATATACATTTTTTCATATTCTTTTCCAATATGGTTTATCAGAGGATATTGAATATAGTTCCCTGTGCTATACAGTAGGACCTTGTTGTTTATCCATTCTATATATAATAGTTTGCAGCTGCTAATCCCAAACACCCAATCTATCCTCCCCAACCCCCCTTGGCAACTACAAGTCTGTTCCCTATGTCTGTGAGTCTGTTTTTTAGTTAAGTTCATTTGTGTCATATTTTAGATTCCACAAATAAATGATGTATGGTATTTGTCTTTCTCTTTCTGACTAACTTGACTAGGAATGATAATTTCTGGGTCCATCCATGTTGCTGCAAATGGCATT
Source organism: Lipotes vexillifer (assembly GCF_000442215.2). Taxonomy (NCBI): domain Eukaryota; kingdom Metazoa; phylum Chordata; class Mammalia; order Artiodactyla; family Lipotidae; genus Lipotes; species Lipotes vexillifer. The sequence goes on along the minus strand of NW_006799035.1, from coordinate 822,504 downwards.
ATTTTGTTCTTTTTTATGGCTGAGTAATATTCCATTGTGTATATATACCATGTCTTTATCCATTCATCTTTTGATGGACATTTGTTTCCATGTCTTGGCTATTGTGAATAGTGCTGCTATGAACACAGGGTGCATGTATCTTTTTGAATTACAGTTTTGTCTTGGTATATGCCTGGGAGAGGGATTGCTGGGTCATATGACAATTCTATTTTTAGCTTTTTGAGGAACTTTCATACTGTTTTCCATAGTGGCTGCACCAATTTACATTCCCACCAACAGTGTAAGAGAATTCCTTTTTCTTCACACCCTCTCCAGCATTTGTTGTTTATAGACTTTTTAATGATGGCCATTCTGACCAGTGTGAGGTGGTACCTTATTGTAGTTTTGATTTGCATTTCTCTAATAATTAGCAATGTTGAGAATCTTTTCATGTGCCTGTTGGCCATCTGTATGTCTTTTCTGGAGAAATGTCTATTAGGTCTTCTGCCCATTTTTCAAGTGTTTTTTTTTTTTTTTAATTGAGTTGTATGAGCTGTTTGTATATTTTGGAAATTAAGCCCTTGTCAGCCGTATCATTTACAAATATTTTCTCCCACTCTGTAAGTTGTCTTTTTGTTTTGTTTATGGTTTCCTTTGCTGTACAAAAGCTTGTAAGTTTCATTAGGTCCCAATTATTTATTTTTGCTTTTATTTCTATTGCCTTGGGAGACTGACCTAAGAAAACATTGGTACACTTTATGTCAGAAAATGTTTTCCTATGTTCTCTTCTCCACAGCCAATATAATACTCAAAGGTGAAAAGCTGAAAGTGTTCCCACTAAAATCTGGAACAAGACAAGGATACCCACTCTCACCACTTCTATTCAACATGGTATTGGAAGTCCTAGCCACAGCAATTAGACCAAAAATAAATAAATAAAAGGTATACAAATTGGAACGGAAGAGGTAAAATTGTCATTCTATGCAGATGACATGATACTATATATAGAAAACCCTAAAGACTCCACACAAAAACTACTAGAACTGATAAACAAATTCAGCAAGGTAACAGCTTACAAGATTAACACACAGAAACAGGCTGCATCTCTTTACACTAACAATGAAATATCAGAAAGGGAATGTAAAAAACCCAGTCCCTTTTAAAATCACATAAAAAAAATACATAGGAATAAACCTGAGCAAGGAGGTGAATGACTTATATGCTGAGAACTATAAAACATTAATAAAGGAAGTTGAAGATGATTAAAGAAATTGAAAGGTATTCCATGTTCTTGGATTGGAAAAATTATTATTGTTAAAATGGCCTTACTACCTAAATCAATCTACAGATTTAATGTGATCCCTATCAAATTACCCATGACACTGTTTACCAAGCTAGAAAAAAATAATCCTAAAATTTATATGGAACCATAAAAGACCCAGAATTGCCAAAGAAATCCTGAGGAAAAAGAATAAAGCAGGAAGCATAATCCCAGACTTCAGACAATACTACAAAGCTACATTAATCAAAACAGTGTGGTATTGGCACAAAAACAGACATATGGATCAATGCAACAGAATAGAGACCCCAGAAATAAACCCACACACCTAGGGTCAATTAATCTTTGACCAAGGAGGCAAGAATATACAATGGAGAAAAGACAGTCTCTTCAGCAAGTGGTGTTTGGAAAGTTGGACAACCACATGTAAATCAGTGAAGTTAGAACACACCCTCACACCATATGCAAAAATAAACTCAAAATGGCTTAAAGACTTACATATAAGACATGACACCATAAAACTCCTTGAGTTTTGGAAGAGATTGTCTGAAAGAGCTCAAGAGCACAACCAAGAATAATTTCATCAGGTTTATGAAAACTCATCATTCCAATAAAATAAGAATTGCAAGATGGAAGTGGCATTATCCTCACAATATCCAAGATAGAGATTTACTTTGGACTTTTCCAGATGGAGTTGGCTGGGATTGCAAGTAATTGATAAATACCAAATCTGGGGAGAGGTTTAATCTTTAAGCCTTTTAAAGTCAGAACTGTATATAATTCTTATATAAAACAGGAGGTATATATTTTGTATTTTTTGTATTGAAGAAGTAGAAACACACATCATGGAGAGATGTCCATGATGTATTGGTAAGTGAGAACAAGTGGCATATATATGTATAATGTAATTATTTTATGAGCTGTTTATATATTTTATTTTATTATTTTTTAAATTAATTTTTATTGGAGTATAGTTGCTTTACAATATTGTGTTAGTTTCTGTTGTAAAGCAAAATGAATCAGCTATACATATACATATATCCCCTCTTTTTTAGATTTCCTTCCCATTTAGGTCACAGTGCAAGTAGAGTTCCTGTGCAATATGGTATGTTCTCATTTGTTATTGTATAATATAATTTTTATAAATGAAAATGGTATCAAAATCCTTTACGTGTGTGTGTATTTGCTTGTATATATTTGAGGGTGAAGAAGGATATAGAATAGGTATTAACATTAATTATTATAGGGTGAGACTAGTAGAAAGGAAAATTTAGCAGGAGTGTAAATATAGTGGGTTTAAAAGAACCATTATTCTTCTTTACTATTCTAGTGGATTTTATTTGTTTGTTTGTTTTTCCAGGTTGAGGTTAAGAGATATAAAGTTTGTAATTTTGGATGAGGCACTTAAGATTTAAAATGAAGTAGAAAAATGTCTTTAACCTAAAAATCAGGCTACAGAAAACTATTCTAAATAAAAATTTTGTTCGTTGTAATGTGATACCAGTTAATGTTTATATTACTGAAAGGATGACTTCAAGACTGCAATGGAATCTACTGTAAACCAATACAATGGTTTCAAAGAACTACAGTGAGAATAAACAAGACCAAAATACAATTGGTGAAAGAATTTTTTGAATTTTCTTTTCTCAAAAATGCCTATATTACCAATGACTAGAAAGCTGTTTTTCTTATTTCTCTACACAAAACTGTTTTAAAGAAGTAGCATAAATAGAGCATATGTCATGTTTAAAAACCCTCAAAATTCCCCATAAACTTTCAAGAGAAAATTCAAGCTTGTTTAAATGGAGTGTAGGTCTCATATACCCTTTCTAATTCCCTCTTTAACTTCATCTTCCCCATCTCTCCCCTTATGTGCTTTACTTCAGTCTTCATGTTGTAGCAGACCTTCAAAGTCATCTGCCTCTGTGTCTTTGTACATTTTGCTTCCTTATGCTAGTAACTTCTCCCCACCAAGTTCCACTTTCCCAGATAAGTTTTATTCCTCCTTCACTGTTAAATCAAGATGTCTTCTCTAGATAGTATTTTTGTGCCCCCAAGCATCAACCTGGATTAGACGTTTTCCCAGCACATCCCCAATTATCTCAGGGTTTTCTTTCTCATGGAATTCATCCCTGTTTGAATTCATTTTTTTAACTTTATTGAAGTTTAATTGATATACAATAAATGTATATATCATTTTATATCAATCATTTCCTATTAATATATGTGTATTTCATTTTAAAGTGTATAATTTGATGAGCTTTGACATATGTATACAGCCATGAAACCATCACTTCAAATCAAGATAATGAACTTCTTCCATCACCCACAAAAATTTCTTCATGTCTCTTTGTATTTCCTCCTCTCCCTTTCTACCCTCCCTGATACCTAGGCTACCACTGATGTTTCTATCATGATAGATTAGTTTGGATTGTCTAGAATTTTATATAAATGGAAACTTACAAAATGTACTCTTTTATTTTTGGCTTTTTTCACTCAGCATAATTATTTTTAAGATTTGTCAATGTTGCATGTATTAATAGTTCATTCATTTTTACTTTTGAGTAGTATTCCATTGTATGGTTATGCCATGATTTGTTTATCCATTCACCTGTTGATAGACATTTGTGTTGTTTCCAGTTTGGGGCTATTACAAATAATGCTGCTGTGCACATTTGTATATGAATCTTTGTGTGGACATATGCTTTAATTTCTCCTATGTAAATACCTAGGAGTAATGTATTAGTTTCTAGGGCTGCTATAACAAAGTACCACAAACTGGGTGGCTTAAAACAACCGAAATTGATTCTCCTGGTTTTGGAGGCTAGAAGTTCAAAATCAAGGTGTTGGCAGAGTCATGCTCTCTCCAAAGGCTGTAAGGAAAACTCCTTCTTTTCCTCTTCTACATTCTGGCGTTTCTTGGCATTCCTTGACATTTCTGATATTCCTTGGCTTGTAGGTGAATGACTGTATTCTCTGCCTGTGTCTTCATATGGCCTTGTGTCCTGTGTGTTTGTGTCTCTGTGTCCAAATTTCCCTCTTCTTATATGAACACCAGTAATATTAGATTTAGGCCAACTTTAATCAAGTATGATCTCCTCTTAGCTAGATTATATCTGCAAAAACCCTATTTCCAAACATGGTAACATTTACAGGTTTTGAGTGGATGTCAATTTGGTGCAGGGGACACTACTAACCCAGTACAGGGCCTAACATTTTGGGGGGACAAGATTAATCTTTTATTGCACAGACATATTTTGCAAATATATTCTCCTAGGAAGGGCTTGCCTTTTCATTTTCATGCCAGTGTCTTTTGAAGAGCAAAATTTTCAGTTTTGATAAAGTCAAAATTAGTGATTTATTTCTTTTATAGTTTGTCCTTTTTGCATTGTGTTTAAGAAGTATATGTCAAACTTAACATCATTGAGATTTTTGCCCTATGATTTCTTCTAGAAGTTTTCCAGACTTCGGTTCTCAAACCATTTCAAGTTAGTTTTTATATATAGTGTGAGGTAAGAATAGAGGCTCGTTTTTGTTTATTTTGTATATGGTTATTCAATTGTTCTAGCACCATTTGTTGAAAATATTTTGCTTTTCCCATTAAATTGTCTTGGCGATGTAATCAAAAATAAATTGAACATATGTATCAGTCTAATTCTAAACTCTATTCTGTTCTGTATGCCAAAACCACACTGCCTTGATTATTCTAATTTTATAATGAATCTTAAAATTAGATAGTAAATCTTCTAACTTTGTTCTTTATAAAAATTGTTTTTTTAATTCTAAGCCCCTTGCAACTCTATATAAAGGTTAGAATTTACTTGTCAATTTCCACAAAAATATTTTCTGGGATTTTTCAGTGCACTTTATTTTTAAAAGAACTTTAAAGTGCACTGAAAAATGTTAAGAGGGTAAATCTCATGTTAAGGTGTTATGTGTTTTATCACAATAAAAATTGAAATTAATTAATTAAAATAAAATACAGGGATCATGTTTAATATCCAACACATATTTATATACTCAGTAGGCACACTATTGGAATGTTCAGTAAATGCCAGCTGGTTGACTAAGTGTACTTCTTTACAACTGTGTTTGTTAAAGTTCCATGGAAAAGACCCTCCCATATTACCTTCAGTGACTGAAATTTATTGCAACAAACATGTAACTTTGGTTTCCTGTGTGTACCATGTTGAATAATGTCCCCTCCAAATTCGCGTCCACATGGAATCCAGAATGTGACCTTATTTGGAAATAGGGTCTTTGCAGATATTCTCAGGTTAATTAGGTATGCGTTAATCCAATGACTGTTGTCTTTTTAAGAAGAAGGAAGGCAGAATGCCATATGAAGATGGAGACAGAGGTTGGAGTGATAAGTCTAAAGGCCAAGGAATGGCAAGAAACACCATGGAATACCGGCAAACATGAGAAGCAAAGAGAGAGGAATGGAACAGATTCTTCCTCAAAGCCTCCAGAGTTAATTTCAGACTTCTAGCTTCCAGAACTATGAGAAAATACATTTCTGGTGTTTCAAGCCATCTGGTTTGTGGTACTATGTTACCATAGGCCTAGGAAACTAATGCAGGATGTTACAGTTTCAAGTTGTTAGCTTTATTTCCTGCCTTCAGTTTTTCTATTAAGTAACTCTCACTCTCTCACCCACAAACTTTGTGAATTAAACTAATAGGAGTGAGTTTCTGTTATTTGGCCAAAAGAGCTTTAATCAAAGAAAGTTGATGTACAAACTAGAAAAATCCATTTGCAGCTGCTTTTGACAGAATGTAACAATGGCCTTGAGTTAAATGGATACCTCATCAGCACATGAACATATTAGTCCAGAAACACTGAACACACTGCATATGTGTGTCAGGGTCCATTCAGGAAACAGAAAAACAAAGACATCATTCAAAGTTCTAAAAATAGAGGGAATTTAATGCAGGGTATTGGTTTCATGGCTAATGGAAGAGGCTGAGAAGCTAACCAGGGAAAAGTGAGGGAACCTAGAGATTAGGAGCAGCAGGAAGCTGCTTTTACCTATAGTCTGAGGGGACAAAAGGAAAAGGCAGGGTTGTTACAGCCAGGACTAAGTCCCCAGGCAGAAGCTGGCATGTTCGCGACCTGTCCAAGCATGCTGGAACCACAGAAGATAAGCAGCTCCTGTTGGTGACACCAGTGAAAAAGGGAAGATTTTCAGCCTTCTGTTGGATTACCCCAATTAGAAGTCCAGTGAACAAAGGAGCCTGGGAAATGGAGCCTCTAAGGGTCAGTCCCCTGCTTTATAGAGCTGAGCGGGGGAGCTAAAAGGAATGGAGGTGGAGGCAAGTAGATACTTCACATCCATTACTTTCTATTTATCTCTTCCATTATCACCCAGGTCAGTCCCTAATCATCATTCATCTTGTGTGTTGTAAACTTCTAACAATTTTTTCTGACTCTAGTTGGAGCCTCCTTTTCTTAGCCATTGTGGACATAGTAAGGACATTTGTTTAACTCAGCTGAAGAAGTTTCCTTATTTGCTAGAGGATAAAAGCTAAACGTCTTAAACTGATGATTTAGGTCCCAAACCAGGTTCAAAATATCTTTTAAATTGTCTTTCATTATTTACCTACTTAATTGTTTTGCTCTTGCTAGATAGTGCTAGAATGGTGTTGTTGGAGAGGAAAAAAAGAACCCATGCAAAATCGCTGAATGAGTATGATTAGTTTTAAAGCTGCATGATAAACAAAGTCCTTAAGGACATTGAGATCAATGAAGACTGGAGCAGTCTCTGAATCTCACTACCTGCCTCTGTTTTATTCAGTATTGTATCTCACTTAGATCAGTGCATGGCCATAGTTGATACTCAATAAATACTTACTGAAGGATGAGTTCATGAATGATGGGCCAGTTATCTGAGGTCTAAAGTCTTTGGTGAAAGGTATTATTAGCCAGATATCAAATTTATATTTTTCATATATATAACTATCAAAAATATGGAAATATTTTGAGGTTTTAACAGAAATTTTTCATTCAAGGGTACACATTGCATTCTCTAGTTTATTACACAGGGTCAATAGACACTGTTATCCTAAATTGTATAAAGATAATAATGAGAATTTAAAATATACAGTACACCTTAAAGATATAGTTATAAATAGTTACATGTATACACATAGATAAGTTGAAACAAAGAAGAAAATGTGTTTTCCATTATAGAAAATGTGTTTTCTATTGGTCAAATTTTGTTATTTTCAGTGTTCTAAAGAACTATTTATAGCTATATCATTGTCTGTATCTACCTCAAGTGGGCATGGGGCATTAAATTATTTTTTTTCAGATTTGGAGCTGATGTGTAAAAGTTAGTAATAATGTGCTTTGTTCAAATGTACATGTTATCACCTTTGAAACAGATTTCCCCTTCCCCTTTAGTTATGTAGAAAGATGTGAGGAAACTATATATCTATACTTTTCTGAAAGGAGTATATTGTAATATTTCAGCATGTCAAGAGCCATTTTGGTGCTATGTTGATTTTTGGCAGTATTCCTATGGAAGCCAAAATTTTACATAAGAGCCAAAGAGACTTCCAATTATAAGGGAAGTGGAACTGTACTCTTTATCTTTGAGACTGAGAATTATTAAAATATCTTAAATTTCAGGGTGGTATCCATTAAGGTTTGCTGTAAAGGAAGTTCTCGTGTGCAAAAGACAATCTCCGGTATGGAAGAAACATTCTGGACCAATGACTTGCACTTGACATAGACTTAGGGAAGGTTGGATTTGAGCACAGTGTATAGTTTATGCTGGAATCTACTCATACGTACAACTGGGTATGTACTTAAAAAAAAAAAAAAAAAAGTCAAGCAAACTGAAAAATGTGTTCTTAAGAGATGTCTTAGTAAACTGATCTCTGACAAAGGATCAAAGGCAATGCAATGGAGCAAAGATGCTCTCTTCCACAAATGGTGCTAGAACAACTGGACACACACATACAAAAAAGTGAATCTAGACATAGACCTTACACCCTTCAAAAAATTAACTCAAAATAGATCATAGACCTGTAACGGAGCAGGACCCTATGGGACGTTTCTGAGGCAGACCCTTCCACCATATTCTCTGCTATAGCTCCTCTCTGAAGTAGCCAGATAATACTGCCTTGGCCAAAAAGTTCGTTCAGGTTTTTCCGTAACCTCTTACGAACGAACGTATCTCATGAATTTAACCTGAGTTTGTCAGCTGCTAAAAACCACCTCCAAATGGAAGAAATTATTTACTTGATGATCAAGAGTGCATAGCCCCCAGACCTCCTGGTGCCTAAGGACTGATAATGTTGACCTCCCTGTTACTTCACCAAAAACCAATCGGAGAATTGTGCAGGAGCTGATCACATACCCTGTGACTGCACCTCCCTCTCCTTGCTTTTTAAAAATGCTTTGCTGAAACCCTTTGGGGAGTTTGGGGTTTTGGGGGGCCAGAGCCACCTGTTCTCCTTGTATGGTTTCTCTACTCCAAACTCTGACGTTTCGGTACTGTTTGGTCTCACTGTGTGTCGGGCACAAAAACTTGTGTTCGGTAACAGACCTAAATGTAAAATGCAAAACTGTAAAACTCTTGGAAGATAATCCAAAAGCACACGTAGATGACCTTGGATATGGCAATAACTTTTTAGACAAAACATCAAAGGCATGATCTATGGAAAAATAATTAATAAGCTGGATTTCTGCAAAAACAATATCAAGAGTATGAGAAGACAAACCACATGCTGGGAGAAAATATTGGCAAAAGACACATCTGATAAAGGACTGTTGTCCCAAATTTACAAAGAACACTTAGAAATCAATAATAGGAAAGCAAACAACCCCATTAAAAAATGGGCCAAAACCTTACCAGACACCTTGCCAGAGAAGATATACAGATGGCAAATAAATGTATGAAAAAATGTTCCACATCATGTGTCATCAGAGAAATGCAAATTAAAACAACAGTGAGCTACTACTCCATATCTATTAGAATGGTCAAAATCCAGAACATTGACCACACCAAATGCTGGTGAAGCTATGAAGCAAGTGGGACTCTATTGCTGGAGGAACTGCAAATGGTACAGCCCCTTTGGAAGACAATTTGGCAGTTTCTTACAAAACTAAACACACTTTTACCATATGAGCCAGCAATCACATTCCTTGGTATTTACCCAAAGGAGGTGAAAATTTATGTGCACACAAAAACCTACACATGGATGTTTATTGCAGCTTTATTCATAGTTACCAAAACTTGGAAGCAACCAAGATATGCTTCAGTAGGTGAATGGATAAATAAACTGTGATACATCCAGACAATGGAATATTATTCAGCACTAAAAAGAAATGCACTATCAAGTCATGTAAAGACAAAGAAGCCAATCTGAAAAGTCCACATCTTATATGATTCCAACTATTCGACACTCTAGAAAAGGTAAAACTATGAAGACAGTAAAAAAATCACTGGTTGCCAGGGGTTGGGGGTGAGGGAAATAAATGGGCAGAGCACAGAGGATTTGTAGGACAGTGAAAATAGTCTGTATAATACCATAATGATGGATACATGACATTACACATTTATCCAAACCCAAAGAATATGCAACATCAAGAATGAACCCTAAGGTAAACTATGGAGTTTGGGTATAATGATATGTCAATGTAGGTTCATTGAATATAACAATTGTACTACTGTGGTGAGTGGTGTTGTTAATGAGAGAGGCTATGATTGCTGGGTGGTGGATGGGATATATGGTAAATCTGTGTAATTTCCACTTAATTTTACTGCAAATCTTAAATTGCTCTAAAAAAGAAATGCTATAAAATAAAAAGCTGTCATAGTTAAGGCTCAAGGTAATTAATTTTACTGTAGGACCTCCTTAATAAACCTAACCCTGGGAGGAATCCTTCCCCAAAGGATGAGCAACTGCACTGAAAAAGCCCTTACCTCAGAGCCAAAGTGACTTCTGGGCTTCTTTCATTTCTGCCTAACACGGAGCCTCAGCTCTGTGGCAAATTTCTATTGCTTATGGCCTTGCACCAGATAGCTGAACTGCTCTGAACTTTAGCCAGGAGAGCCATTTGGTACTGGAGAAATTTTAACCACAAAGGGAGGCTGTTGAGAAGGCCAACCCTTACAGAAATTTGGCTTAATGAGGTACACCTGAGTTCTCAGTCTCTGGCCGTGTTAGCCAGGCCAGCAAAAAGGAGGAAGAATTAAACAAACCAGGGCAAGCAAGTATGGGGTCCTTAGAAATAGTTTAGGATATTGGGGAAACCTAGATTTCCTGCTCATGAGGGGGAGATGAGAATCCAGAGTTGTCATAATATGAAAAATATTTTAATTATGACATTGTTTTGTACTTAGAACAAGGAAAGTAATATCCATATTTCAAATATGTGTATAGAATTTCTGATTTTGTTATTCAATTTAAACCACATACCCTCAAATTTTGAAGATGTTTCTTCCAACAAATACAATAGTCCTTATTTGATAACTTGCCTTTAAAATTGTTTCTTTTACAGCCAATGTATATGTTAGCAAATATTTACCTAATTTGAACAGAAACAACAAAAAATTGACCAAATAAATAATTCTCGGGTGGACCACTTGTATACTGCACACATTTATCATTATCATCATTATTATTATTTTCTGAGCTTTTGAAAAGCTGAACTCAGATAAACAAGCCAAATATTCAGACTGTTATGAAAAAACAATACAAAACAAAACCTCTTAGGCATCAAGAGCTTTGGGTTAGTTTTGCCACTAACTAGCTGTGTGGGACACTAACTAATGAACTAGGTTCATTTCAGTGGACCTTTAATTTTTCCTTTTTAAAATAAAGGAATTGTACTCAATGATTCCCAAAGACTTTTGCAGCGCTAAAAGCTCTAAAATTTCTAGCATGTGCATTTGTTACAAATATTTCATAGACATAGCAATATTCTCAAAAGTTTGCCCAAGCAGGATATGCCATATCTACTAGGAATTAAGTCAATCAGGTAGTAAAAACAACTATTTCATTCAGAATAAAGAAATGTCAAAAACAATTGCACATTCTTAATGTATTAAGATACAGATTTCAAAAATTTTGGCAACTTAATAATGTAAAACATCCCGATTTTACCATTTTTCCCTTATGAAAAAGAATAGACTGTACACCATTAAAAATAAGTGCTTCTTTGCAAACTCTTCAAGAAATCTTTTTTTTTTTTTCACACATCAGGAGGTTGTGACTATCAAGTGAAAAGTTAAATTAGATCGTGGCTTCAACATGATATGGGCCATTTTTCAGCGAATACATACATTTCCCTTTCAATACTAGTCTGATAAAATTCTTCTGACTTCTTTCCGTGGTAATTTTCATGCCTCAAAAAACTTTACCTGCTATTTAATTCTTTCCTATCATAAGTCTTTACCTCTACATTTTATCTCATAAATGTGTATTCAATAAATATTTTCTATTTCCAAATTATTTCATCAATATACATATTGAAGGTTGTACCATCATAAAATATCATCACGGGTAGGCTGTTAAAGTACATCATTCACAGTAGTTACCCTTGACTTTTTAGAATCTTTGTTAGTCAAAATGTGGACCATGGGCCATCAGCCTTAGTATCACCTGGGACCTTATGCAGAATCGTAGCCATCCCAGGCTAAGGTTGAATAATAAACACGTTCAAGTTTGAGAAGCGTTGCTTGTAAGGAGATACTGATGCTTCTGGTCTGAGGACCATGCTTTAAGTAGCAAGCATACTTTAAGTAGATAGCCTGGGGAGGCCCTAGTGTTTTTTTCCCCCCATCTACATTTTTCCTGGAATACTATTGAGATGGTGGTTAATGCTCATAGCTTTCTTCGAAAACAGTGCTCAAAGCTGACACTTATGAGAGGACTTAGTTATAGAGAAGATTTTCATGTTGACTTTGGAGAAAAATGTTCTCAGAGTTAGTGTAAATCACTGAGATATACATTGAGTATATTTTCATTCCATTTTGAAAGTAAAATTATAATTGGCTGTTCACATCTGAAGTAAAAATTGTTTATTTCCATGGAATTGCAAAAGGTTTTAATTGTAAATCAATTGTTTCAAAGTATTTTATGCTTGGATACCAATCATTAAGCATTTATAGAGATTGAATGACTACATCTAAGGGACAGATGTTGGCTCAAATTGTGCTGAATAAAAACCTTACCGAGTATAATATATAATTTTCCTACATCTATTTTCACTTCTGGTTGCCTCCCTCTTCCAAAGATATTTATGCTTTGGATAGAAAATCCTGTGATGTCATTTAAGGGAAAATTACGGTGTGAGTTTTGTTTATAACAATGTAGTGGTCAGAAGAACCCACTCTACCTTGGCACTTGATTACAGTTCAGAAAATGTTCATGTCCATTTGTAATGTGTCTGAAGGACAGTGAAAGTGAGAGATTTGAAGTTGGAAAGAGTTCATACAAATCCAAGTGAATGTTTCTTAAAATAAAGTATAATATGATATGATGATATGATATGACTTAATACAATATAATAAAGCTCTTACAGAAAAAGTCTGAATCTAAAAGATAAAATTAAGAAAATAATGAAGGTAGCAAATAGAAGTTTACTGTTCCTCACCTTGCTATTACTCTTCTGAATAAGGGATGTGAAGTTACAAAGTGGTAATAGACAAGGCTCATTCACCTTATGGAGAAACTGTCAGTGCCTGCCTGTCTGCACAACAGTCAGTTAGATGCTGCACTGATGCCTCAGAAAAGGGAAGAAAGGAACTTTATAAAATTCTAATTGAACAGCAGGAGTTGTAGAGTAAGGTCAATGTAAGAAAAATTATGTAAAAATTGTAATGTAAATTATAAATCAATTTTAAAAGTTCAAAATGGAGAAACAAGAAGAAAGTGAAAATATAGAGATTAAAGAATATAACAAGAGAAAGATAAGAATGGAAGATTAAAGCATGTAGAGAAGCCATTGAAATGAAGAAGGAGAAAGAGATATGTAGATAAGTGACCAATATTTACTGGTTCCATAGGAAACATAGGGATAGGGGAACCTGAAATTTGTAGGGAGAAGTAGAAGGATTGTTAAGAGTCCTTTAAAATGAGGTGCCAACTTCAGGTCTATTCTGATAAGTCCAGAGAATAAAGATTAATAACAACAAAATAGCTAATATTTATTTATTGCTTATATAACTAGGTACTGTTTCCTAGCACTTCACATACATTAACTCATTCAATGTTCATACAAACTTTATGGATGAGGAAACTAAGGCAGAGAATGGTTAAATATTGAATTAAAAATGTTTTAAATAGTATATGGTCAAATATTGAACTGGTCCAGAGATTCATAGTTAGTTAGTGGCAAATTTAGAGTTTAACTTGAAACGTCTGACTCCAGAATTTTTGTTATTAACCACTATGCTATTAAGAATCCTAAGGTATAACAGTCATCCCCCTTGTAAATATTATATTTCTATAATGAAACATAATGTTTTTGTTTTTTATGAAGAGGTTTGATTCTCACTGCAAAGTGTTAGCTAGTTTTGAAAGGCAGAGTAAGAAGGCTAAAAGTCTAGGGTTTTATACTAAAACAGACCAAGATTCAAATCCTACTCTACCACTTACTACTTTTCACATCCTTGGCAAATAATTAAATCTTTATTGACCTCATTGTCTCATTTGTAAATATCTGTCTCCAATATTTGATGTGAGATCAATAAGATTAAAATTTTGGTACCGTGTTTGACAGGGCAGACACTCAAAAATGGTAATTATTATTATTATTCTTTCTGAAATTACTGTTATTTGTACTGTTATTCTCAAGTACTGTTGACTAATTGTTGTTAGTGAGTCTCCTATGTTTTCCCACTAAAATATAAACTCTATAAGAGTATGAAATCTGAGGTGTCTCTAGCCTAATGTGGTGTCTGGCACAGAATAGCTATTCAATAAGTATATTAAATAAATAAACAAATAAATAAATAGACAAATAAGAACACCACTGCTATTGACAATTATTTAACTTAGTATTTTCAAAGAAATAAATTTTATATTTGTACTTATTTAAAATGACTTCAGAACATGGACTTAAACTTAAAAATGAAGGATAATTTGGGAGATTAAAATTTTCTAACTTTTAATGCAAAGAAATTTTTTTCCTATGATTCATTTTTAAAATAGGAAAGTGCTAAAGCAGTGATTTCACAGTAATGAAAATTCCATTTATTGTAACACTTGTACCTTGGCTCTAGATTTACAATTGACTCTTCCCACCACACACCAAATATAGTACATAATAAAATGGAGTTTCCAAACAGAACTTAGTTTTTTTACTGCTTGATGTATATCAGAGAAACTTTCTCCTCTTTGCATTCATTGGTAATTACGTAGTATTGCTGCAAAATATATCTGCATTTGAGTTTTTATTTTTATATTTCCCTTTAAGCTGTTTGTAGATAAAGTTGCTTGATAGTGTAGTGCTTTCTTTCTTTCTTTTTCTTGTGGCACAGTCAGCATAAAAACTTTACAATATGGTAAAAGGAAAAGTATGCAATGAATGGATCTAATAAGCTTCTGAAAAATAGGAGTTTGAATATATTATACAATTTAGAGTTTCTTAGGAGTTTGAATATGTTATAAAATCAGAGGTTTCATGTAATGAAAGAATAGAATAATATGGTCATGAAAATCAAATCTAAGAAAGTCTATACCCCTTTTCCCAATTTATCTAAATTTCTCTTTTATTTGTGGCCCATTAATGAGCTCAGTGGAGATTCTATGATTTGATACTTACTATGTTCAGGGCGCTGCACTGGTGGCCATGAACTCCTAGGCATATATTTTTCTTTCAGGGCCTCTCCTTCTGATAGTTTAGGGTCCAACTGCCGTGAGATGGGCTCATGACAGGGCCTTGTAGGAAACAAATAGTAACAGATTTCATCCTGTTTCTATCATAAGTAATTGTGTTGCTTTGGACAAGGTCACTTATTCTCATTCATTTATTCAATACATATTTAATAAAGGTTTTCTATTTTCCTGTCACTGTTCTAGGTTCTAGGAATACAGTAGTGAGCACAGTAGATGAAGAATGTGCCTTTACTCAGTAAATTACACTTCAGTGGGATTGCCTTACAGTCACTGGGTCTATTTCCGCCTCTCTGAATGTGTTAAACTATGGATCTCTTAGGGTGTGTGAAGAGTGAACTGGATAACAGATATGAGGCCCTAAAGTAGTAAATGCATGATGGAACATAAAGGCTCAAGAAATGTTAGTTTGCATCCCACCAAGTTCTATTCCTAAGGAACACATAAAATATTTAGGTAAGATAAGTTAAAAACCAATGAAAAGCTTTTATAGTCATAGAATCTTATGTATTTATTGTATCATAATAAATATTTTGAGACTTTGTTGTAGATAATATGAAAAATAATACCAAAGTATTGTTGAAAAGATTAATAACTTCACTCTTATGAAAAATCTTTTTAATGTTCATGCCAAAAATATTTTACCTTTAAATTCTTTGGGTGTATACCATAATATTAAGATTCCATTAGAAGCTTCAAAGTGGATTTCCTCCAGTAATAATCAGAATGATATTTAAGATAGCCTACTGTGGATTAGGCATTTTCTTGAATTTAAAAATCCTTGAACAGTATATAGGTTGTCAATATATAAGGTTGCAGTTCTAAATTTAATTTTAAAAATTTTAGATAAACTTTATAACAGGATCCCATTAGGATAGCACATAACATTTAGTTATGTCTTCTTCACTATAAACTTATTTTGTACTCTTTTTCCATACAGTGCTCTTTGGAAAGAAGACAGTATGAGTAGCTCCCACTTAAAGGTGAGAGCTATACTCTGCCTCCTTGAGGACAAGGTATCTACATAAAATATTTGAAATTCTTCTGCAGGAGAGATTTGTCTATTCTCTCTTATTTGTTTATTTTATTCTTTATGTCAGTACAGATTCATAGATATTTATTTTATACTTTGGGTTATAATCCAAAACCATTTTGTTGTTCAAATTATTCCAACTTTGGCCATTTGGTACTTTTTTATTTGGCTCATAAGCTGCTTTCACATACCTCATTATTGTTGTTGTTTTACTTTTTGCACTACAAAATGCTCCAGGCTTACCTTGTCCTCAGTCCTGGAATTAGCCATTTCTTCATGAAGTCCAGATTTTTTTTATTGGAGAATGATATTAGAAACTAAGATCTGGGGACCAGGTGTGCTTGTTGCTATTGAGGTGTCATTGCCTCTGTAATCTCTTAGGTAACAGAACCAGGAAATAAATGTATGTATACTAACCAGAGAATATACATGTATCCATAGATATTTTTATATATATATATCTGTGTCTATATTACTGAATTTGATTTTAAGCATGTTATTCATTTAGCAAAATCATTTAATGGGAGATGAGTTTGCACATCGCTAAACACAAGGTATTTCATAAACTGCATATGATAACTTAGTAAACTTTTGATGCTGCCACATTCTAGCCGAGGCTTGTCAGTAGTTGGAAGGTGTCCTACTTTGTGCTCTAAAAGTGAGATACCTAAAAATGACTCTTATATAATGCTATGGTTTTGAGTTTGTTAAGGACTGGTTTTGGTGGACCTGTTTAGTAGGAATTGGGTAAGAGTTGATGGGTTTACTACAGTAGGAACTTTATTCTAGAAGCAGAACCAGAGGTGAAGATCCAGGTGTACATGATTTGCTGAGGAGGTATTCATGGGGAAAAGTGCAAACGGAAGGAGTGAAGCAGGGTTGAAAGGAAAAAGGGATGAACAAGGATGTGAAAAAAGAGAACAAAAGAAGCATGAGAATCCAATCCATTTATTTATAAAATTATAAACTCGAGTTTTGAGGTTACAGAACTACAGGATCTTTGTGGGAGCTTCTAAAGGGGCTGCAGAAGGCCTCAGGTTTGGGAACAATGGAGAGAGAATAATTAGAACATTGCTGAACTGAGAAAGGAAGATAGGGCCCAAGTATTCACTTTGCACACGTAGAGACAACAGGGAGGGGACCCTCCAGGAGTGCAGAAAAGATGACTTTAGAATCCAGGCAAACAATCCTCGATTCATTCTCAGCTCACCAATCAAAATAGATTTTATTGTTATGTGCTACTTTTTGCTGGACTCAACATGAAAAGGTTAGTGTTGTAAAATAACATTTTCTATGAATCATACCCCTTCCAAGCTTTCAGCACCAGACAGCTCAGTTGGCCTAGGCACTTCAGTTCCTTCTTCATTACACCTTAGGCCTGAGATTTGTGCAAAAACTTGAGGCCTTGATAGAAAGGCTAGAGAAAAAGTAGAGCTGAGGTCTTGGGATATGGAGAAATTGTGCTGCAATTAAGAGACAGCTCTTTCAAAATGCGCATTCAGGTGTCCTTCTGAGACGTTTTTCTCAGGTCTTTCTCTGAGATAATATTTTACTATTACTTCTCTCAGCCTGCATCAAATTTTCTTGTTCTTAATATATGCCTTAATATATACCTTAAGGACTGATAAAAAGATATCTTAGGATATAAGTTAGAATTTAAGAGTATATTAAATATAGAAAAATAAACAACTTGGATAATAGCTACAGTTGATTTCTTATATAGGTAAGAGATTCCTGTAGTATTACATTTATCGAATAGAACCAAATGTTTAGATGGAATTCATGTGACTTTTCAAGTTCTACCTTCAGTAGTAAAATAGGAAGTCAGTTAAAAAGAATGCTACAAAATAATTCTGAGTACATGTTTATGTAGTCACTTATCAGTATTCTGTAGAAATAGGTATAATTCTGAAATACAAATTCTGAGCATGATACCTGCACTAAATTACAGTAATCAGAGGTAGGAAAATCTAAATGTAAGACATAATACTCTAAGGATTCTAATGGTTGTTGTTGGGGAAAGAAAGGAGGGTTTCAGTTGGAAGAAATCAAATGGCAGTAAAATGCTGCAATACCAGAAGCCATACAGGAAATAAAATATAAAATAAATATGAGAAGCATCAGAAAACTTCAGGATAAGAATAAATGGAGTTCAGAAAATTTTGAAGGTATTTCTGTAGAAACTTCTGAGAAATTTGATATGTAGTTGTTCAAATAAATCTTTTACTTTGGAATGCAGGCTTAAGTGGAGGCTAAATACTTTTAAAAAGGCTGAGGTAGGTGCTGGTTAGAATACATGTACTCTGCTATATTCATTTCATCTAGAAGCTAATGAGCTTAAGTGTGGATTCTGAAAAGACTGAAAAATTTTAATCTTGTTTGCCAACATCATAATATCAAGTACTGTTCATTATGAGTTTTTCAAAGATGTATTCTGAATGATTTTATGCAGTTTAGAAAAATAGATGAATAGATAGATTTAGATGATAAAGAGATATTTTACTGGTTGTGTCCTTTAAAAAATTTATACAATGGGAAGTCAATTAAACTGAGAGAGAAAGTGCTAGTGAAAATTATAGGCTGTACAATTTGATGAGTAATTTTTGCAATACTTTTTTAGAAGACTAATACAAAATGGGTCTCTAGATTATAATCAAGGAAAATTCTGTTTGCTTGATTTATATAGTTTCTTTATTCATATTGTAGAACAAAAACAAAAAATCTCCAGTTTTATAGGAAAATCCAATAGTCTATAAACTGAAGTAATCAAAATTATTTTCTCCAATAAAGAGGTTGCAGAATTCTACAGATAAATACAAAACTATCAAAGTCCATACCAAGTAAGCCCTGTGATAAAAAGTTAAGAGGAGTGGGGAGAGATAGGTTCCAGTCCTATCTTTCTATGATGCCTTCAGCAAACCACTTCTTTTTTGTAGTTCTCTATCTACTCATCTACAAATTGACTGGGTACTTATCTACAAGTTGACTGGATACTTTCCAAATGTTTTCTAGTTCTAAAATTAAAGCATCCCTTTTAAAGCTTTATTTTCAGTTGGAAATGAAAATGTTCTGTGGAGTATGGGAAAGTCTGAAAAGGGCATAAACTAAGACAAGTCTTATTTTAAATTAATAACTGTAAAAGTAGATAGCTTCAAAAAGGAATGAAGTACTGATACATGCTACAATATGTATGAACCTTGAAAACATTAAATCAAAGAAGCCACATATTGTATTATTTCATTCATAGGAAATATCCAGAATTGGCAAATGTATCTAGATGTAAACTGTATTATCAATTGCCTTAAGCTAAGCTTCAGGGGAAGCTGAAGGTTCCCCTGGATGGGGAGGAAAGGGGAGTGTCTTCTAATGGGTATTATGTTTCTTTGGAGAAGGGGTGATGAAAATGTTCTAAAATTAGATTGTGCTGATGGTTGCACAAGTCTGTAAATATACTGAAAACTATTGAATTGCCCATTTTATATGGGTGAATTGTATACATATGAAATATATCAAAATAAAGCTTAAAAAACCCACAACGCAGATAGCTTTAGCCTTGTATAAAACAGACCTAAAATAAGACAAGTTCAGCAGAATGTAAGCACCATGAATGCAGGGATTTGTGTCTTTTGTTTACTGCTGAATACTCACATCTAAAGATTGTGCCTAGCACAAGTTATACACTCAAATATTTGTTGACTGAAGTCTTGCATTAAATTAAGAACAGAAAACCAGATACCTTCATGCTTGAAGTCCTTTTCAGACTTTTATAATTTTACTAATCTCTTTCTTCTCCATCTGTTGGCAATGCAAAAGAAATTATCTTTATTCCCAGTCTTGTTATACAAGAGCTTTTGGTTTTCTGTAGAAAGCAATCAAAACCTGTGGCTGTAATTGGCATCCAAGGTAGAGAGGTGCTATTTGAAAGAAGGCAGGGCCCTAAGGCACCAGAAGCAGTTCTGTACTAGCTGGTTTATGAGAATGTGCACAGCCCCTGGTCTGAGGAGCCTAAATGGAGTAGTGTCTTAGAGGTTTATACTAAGTCTGGAGAGCAAGCTGTGCACGTCTATTTCTTCTTTTCAGTTCTGTTTTTTTGTTTTACCAGATATGAACACTATACTTGTTTCCTGTCTGAGGCGTATGCCTCTAATTCCACCATGAGGGCTTTCTCTCATTGGTTTAGGAGGTGTGAGAGGTGAACCTTGTCTCAAAAGAGCTTAATCCTATAGAGAGTGTTTCAAGAAATTCGTTCATCAAAAAATTCCATTCCTATTATTGCAGATGCTAATTTGCTAGTAGGTTTTGATTATTTTAGTTGGACACAGGGTCTTTATTTCGTTTTTTTTTTCTTGATTCTCCTTTAGTTTGTTTTATTTTTTTGCTTTTCTTTTATGTTTACTTTTATAGACTATGTTACCTGGGATTTCCAAATACAGGTTCCTATTTGGCTCAGCAGTGGATCTTCATGTTCTTCCTGTCTCAGAAGGCTTCCCGATTCCAGTAAAATGGACTATTTGCTAATTTATTTCCCCTACACAAAATTAGCATGGCTATCCAAAGTTGACTCAGACATATAGCTGACCAATTATTATTTTTAATCAATAATCAAGATCTGGGTTTGTTCAGCAATTAGGTATAGGTAATTTATGGACCAAGTCTGATATTTAGCAAAATTTTGAAAATAGATTCAGAAAATAAAAACTTATGTTAGTAGAAGAGCAATGATGAATTAATCCATTAACACTTCAACAATCCAAGGTTGTACACTGCTAGCATTATGGAACACTATAAATTAATTGAAATTTAAAGGTATTAAAGTAATTAAGTAGGTAAATGTTGGATATTGTTTTTGAAAAGGAAGGAAGATATTATGGTTTTACAATATATTTTTGCAATAAAGAATGTACTCTCTTTTTAACTGAATAAACTATTAGTGATTTTGCTTCTATAAATGGATGTTGTTAAATTATATGTGAATAAATATATAAGATAGTTTAGAGAAAAAATAAAATGTATAGGACTTAACCTATTAACAAATGATAAAAATAGACCCATGCATCATGTAGTACATATGTTTTATTTTTAGGCCAGTTTCTTCAAATCAATTCTGGTCAATAAGTTATTTGTTTTATGGGACCATTTAAAATATCTCAAAGCATTCAGTGCATTAGAATATTTTTTTCTTTATTTTAGTCTTTTACCCTAAATAGCATACTCTTCTAAAAGGGAAGCACAGGGCTTCCCTGGTGGCACAGTGGTTGAGAGTCCGCCTGCCGATGCAGGGGATGCGGGTGCGTGCCCCGGTCTGGGAAGATCCCACATGCTGCGGAGCGGCTGGGCCCGTGAGCCATGGCCGCTGGGCCTGTGCGTCCGGAGCCTGTGCTCCGCAACGGGAGAGGCCACAAGAGTGAGAGGCCCGCGTACTACAAAAAAGAAAAAAATAAAAATAATGATAAAAGGGAAGCACATTTTTCTGATCTGTATTAAATACAATGAAAACTTTTCCAAATATAGATTTTTTTTTCCTTGTAAACCCAAGTGAATGAGAAATCTGCTAGTGAGATTTATTATTCCAACTATGGAATGCAATTTCAATGGCTAAGTTGATGACGACAGAAACATAAATTCCTGGGATGTTCCTTCTATGATTACTTTTCATTAATTTTTTAAAGTCTGGTTGAAGGCATTTCATGTGTATATGTATCATATCCTGTGTTCTATTGCCCCAATTGCAGTTTTGTGGCAGAATTTGCACTGTCAT
The DNA here is from genome assembly GCF_000442215.2 of Lipotes vexillifer. Lineage (NCBI taxonomy): Eukaryota > Metazoa > Chordata > Mammalia > Artiodactyla > Lipotidae > Lipotes > Lipotes vexillifer. The sequence continues at coordinate 800,602 of NW_006799035.1, read as the reverse complement.
CAGAGTATTGAGCCATCAATGACTAGGTTTCATGGTTTTGGTTAACTGCATCACAATGATCACATTGATTGAAAATTTAAAACATAACCCTGCTTGTTTAAATATTCTGGTAGGGGTTGAATATGTTATAGCAGACAAGAAAATCAGCATGTTCAGGCAGTGACTAATGACAATGAATTAATAGGGAAATACTAGTTTTACATATCGAAAGTGGGGAAATATTTTAAGAAGCTCATGTTCTAAGGTCCCTTTTACACATCAGAATTTGAATGCCTGAGTTGAGAAGCTAATCTTCATTGTATGGGGATGTGGTAAAGTGAAATATGTATCAGTTTTAGATTAAGAGAAACCTGGGTTTGAATTCTGACACTGCTACATTTTGGATTAGTTTTCTGATTATAAGATAAAAATCTAAGTATCCACCTAATTTTATTGAGAGAGCTCAACAAAACAATATACATAAGAAAATGTAACATATGTTCTCAACACACAATGTCAAGCATTATTATATGGATGTTTATTATGGTTATTTGATATGACAAGATCTATAAACCACTGTTATTAAGATCAAAATAAGCCCTGTAGGTTATTGATTCCCAAACCTGTTTTCCTAAATCCTAAATGCCTCCATACCTCCCGTTGTGTTTTAAAATGAGTAGAATAAATGACTCTACATCTCTAAATTTGAGAATTCCCTTATATTTTTGTAATACTGAAATGTTTATTAAATACTTGGATACCTGCTGAAATTGCCATTCCTTTTGTAACAGATTCTCCACTAAGACTATTACCAACCAGAAGCACAGCAAATTTTAGCCCATTTTCAATTATCTCTTTATGTTGACTAGGATCTCAGGTGAAATATGAATGTTCACAAACTCATCAACAGAAAATGTACTTCCTGAACCAAAGTGAGAGTGAAATGCAGGTTTTAGTTTATCCCATTCACAAATCACTGAAATTTGAAATCCTTCAGAAAATTGCATATAACTAAAGCACACCTCCCAGTTTAGTAACTTTTCCACCTGATCGAAGAGATACAACATAAACTAGAAAGGGCTTCAGTGTCTTTGGGCCTTAGCTTTAAGGGGGAGTGGGAGGGAAGTAGGGGCAGGGGCAGAGAGATTTTGTGTTTAAGAAGTTTCCGTAAAAAAGGCATGACCTCGGGCCTCCCTGGTGGCGCAGTGGTTGAGAGTCCGCCTGCCGATGCAGGGGATACGGGTTCGTGCCCCGGTACGGGAGGATCCCACATGCCGTGGAGCGGCTGGGCCCGTGGGCCATGGGCGCTGGGCTTGCGCGTCCGACAACGAGAGGGGCCACGACGGTGAGCGGCCCACATATCGCAAAAAGAAAAAAAAAAAAAAGAAAAAAAAGGCATGACCTCTCATTTCACAAGTTTATGGAGAAAAAAAATGTGCTGTAGAAATAAATTATTAATAAAATTGATCTTTTATATGGCAAAATAAATCTATGATGTGGTCCACTTTGGTTCTCCTGAACAATTGTTTTAAGCTAGCTCTGTTTAACATCCTGAGTGGGGACTGGAGAGAGGGGAAAAGAGGCAGAATTATCACCTCTCCTAGGAGTACTGGAAAAATACTCCATCTACCATTGTTCATAAACAACACATGGGTAACATGTCTGTGAATGTCAATGATGCCTTTGATGTATAGCCATATAACCTAATATGCCAGATATCTAGAAGAAAATAATACATCACTATTAGCTGAAATAAATTTAAGTTAAAAAATCAATCACAGCATTTACTAGGTAGGAAAAGCACTTATTTAACAAACTGTATTATTTTTCACCCAATATTCTTGTGTATCATTATAAGCAGTGTAGCCCACAGACTAGCAGCAGTATCTGGGAGTCTTAGAAATGCAGAATCTCGAGTTTCACCTCAGAGCAACTGAATTGGAGTCTATGACTTAGCATGATCCCCAGTGTACTGCTTGCTCCTTAAAATTCAAGAAGTACTAAGATAAAGAATCTCAAAGCTACTGTGAGTGTAAGAATCTAGTCAATAGTATCCACCCAATCCAGACTGTAATGAACCTGAAATGGTCCACTCACTATTTTATCTTTTTAATACCCTTGTATGTTGAGGTGTTACATATAAACTAAAAAGTGGACAAATTCTAGTTGCACAACTTAATAAATAGCTACACATACATAACAATGGTTCTTTCTCCTCCACATTTCCTTTATTTAACTTCTACTCTTCATCCTCTATGGCTGGAGGAAGGTACATAGTCTTGAAGACTGCTACTTTCTTTAGAATTCTGGATTTCAACCTCAGTTGGACCTTCAGTATTGCATGGAAATTCTTGCCTTCATCTTTATTCAGTTTAATCCTCTATTTTCTCAACAGGTATTTCAAACTTAAGTAACCATCGTCAGGGCTTTCTCATGTCTATTTTCTTTTTTCCTTTTAGTGGATGACCATTTCCCTTATTGAACCAAGAAGAGTGGGGCAATCTGATGGGAACTTTCTTATCTCCTGCTTGGCCCATTACTAGCCCCCCAAATTTAGAAACAATATCCATATCGACCCTTCTCTACTCACTTCTCTCCTGGTGTCTTCTCAGTGATAAGTGATTTGGCTTCATCAGTTTATTCCCCTTCCCCCCTTTAACTACTATATTGATTTATTCTCCTATATATCATATACATATATATATATATATATATGTAAAATTGGGCCCCCCAATTAGAAAGAAAATGCAAAATTTTCCCTTAACTCTATGTCACCCTCTAGTTTCTACACTATCTTTCTCCTTCATTTCATTCTCAAGTTTCTTGAGCCCCTTGACTCATCTCATGGTTTCCATTTCTGCATCTGTTATTCACTCTTCAGCTGTGAGTGTACTTTTCCCCCACTCCTCCACTGAAACAATTCTTGCCAATATCATCAGTGACTTTTGTCAAATCCAGTGGATACCTTTTTTTTGGCTTCGTCACTCAATTTCTAATTGAAGTTTTCTAAACAATTTCTTCTCTTGTCAAGAGTTATAATTTGCTTCTCATACCTCAAAATTAAGTTATGCTTTTACCATCTGTAAAAAATAAGGTGATAAATGCTAGTGCATATCACATTGGTGTTATTGCATTTGTGTATAGTTCTTTTTGTTTTTAGTGTATAGCAATCACACAAAACAATATTTTTCAAACATAGTAGTTCCTTTTTGCCTTAACCACATAAACCTGGTTTGGTTCATTAATTTTAAACTTATGAAGGTAGTGAAATGATTATTTGTAAATGACTACACTAACAAACACTATGGAATAGAATCTATATGTAGTCTGCTATGCCAAAAATAGTTGCATAATTATGGATGTTCTATACATAGTAAGGTTCTGATGCAGACCTCCCATTTTCCATCTTCCCGTCTAAGAAATTGCTCAAAATCCTTTACCATATATTGCAATGTAATTGCCTCTCTTCTTGTATTGCTTGAAGTTTTCTTCAGATTCTCTTCTATGTTTCCATACATCCTTATGACGATTCAAAATGATGAAAAGAACAATCTAGATATATATGTACCTAATTATAGCTTTACCATATATAAAAAATAGAACTAAAAGGAGAAATAGAGAAATCTACAATTTAGGTTAGAAATTTTAAAACATCTTTATGTGAGTCACGTAGGCACAAAATCAATAAAGATATTGAATATTAAAATTGTTTCCATATATTGAAGATTACATATTCTTTTTGAGTGTAAATGCGATATATGCATATATTAAATTTGATGATATTCTGTACCATAAAGTAGCAATAAATATCAAAGCACTAAAATCACAGAGTATATTCTTTATCAGTTAAACTCAGATTAATACATTTTGTAAACCCAGACAAAGGCCTATATAATCAATATAATGAATAAAAAAGTGGTATCATTGCAAATTTTATTAGCATTACATAGATAATAATAGAATGTTATAAATGTCTTTAAGCCAAAGATTTTGAAAATTTATGTGAACTTTACAAATACGTAGAAAATATAAGATTTACCATAACTGACATGAAAAAAATAGAGTATCAACTCCATTGAAGCAGTCAAATCCTTAATTTAAAAACTTCCCAACAAAAACTCCAAGCCACTGGTGAAATATTTCAAACACTAAATAATATATAAATACAATTTACCCAAAATATCCTAGAAAGTAAGATGAAGAAGAAGAAAAATAAATACTTCCCAACTTATTTTACTAAATCAGATTTCCTTGGCATCAAAATTTGAGATTATAAATATGGATAATTTATCTCTCTCACAAACATAAATATAAAAATTCTAAGCAAAATGTTAGCAAACTAAATCCAGCACTATATAAAAGGAGAATACATTACAGAAATGTAAAATTTATTCTAATAAAGCATCGTTGGTTTAACATTGTAAAAAAATCAATTAATTTACCACATTAGTGAAAAAGCAAAAGTATATGATTATCCTAATAGAAGCAGAAAAATAACTTGAGGTAATTCAATACTTTTTCATAATAAAAGCTTTTAGAGGGCTTCCCTGGTGGTGCAGTGGTTGGGAGTCCTCCTGCCGATGCAAGGGGCGCAGATTCATGCCCGGGCCCGGGAGGATCCCACATGCCGCGGAGCGGCTGGTCCTGTGGGCCATGGGCGCTGGGCCTGCGCGTCCGGAGCCTGTGTGTCCGGAGCCTGTGCTCCGCAATGGGAGAGGCCGCGACACTGAGAGGCCTGAAAAAAAAAAAAAAAACCTTTTAGCAATCTAGGAACTAGAAGGGAATGTTCTTCGTCTGAAAAAGGGCATAGTCAGGGAGGAAGAAAATTTTCTCTGCCCTTCTATGTTCTTCTGGCCAACATAAGACAGATTAAAAGAAGAAAAATCAAACAGTTTAAGAACATGTATACTCGAGAGACACAGAAAAACTGAGTAACTTGTCAAAATGGCCAAAGCGCTCACCTGAAATGTCATCTTCAACTAAAGACAAAAGAGGATGTCAGGAGTAGTGGTTTGTGACTTCAAAATGGAGGAAGACAATTGACATGGAGATGGAAAAGCAAATGTTTAGTAAATAAATGTTTGCTGGACCATGCAGAGACAATGGGACACAGAGAGGAATGTTAACAGACTTTGCTAGGTTCCTCCCTGTCTACACACCCAGTTCATACTACATACTATTGTTATCTATGATGATAGCTCCCTTCCTGGAACAGGTTCTCTATTTACATGCTTTTTTTTTTTTTTTTTTGCGGTATGTGGGCCTCTCACTGTTGCGGCCTCTCCCGTTGTGGAGCACAGGCTCCGGATGCGCAGGCCCAGCGGCCATGGCCCACGGGCCCAGCCGCTCTGCGGCACGTGGGATCCTCCCAGACCGGGGCACGAACCCGCGTCCCCCTCATCAGCAGGCGGACTCCCAACCACTGCGCCACCAGGCAAGCCCCTATTTACATTCTTTTAGATGTTAGGGGGAAGGTCAAAGTTTCTTCCTGAGTCTTCCCTGATTGATTTCAGCTTGAAGTACTCCACATGCCAAAGAGGCATTTTTTGGTTGGCAAGTTTTGCTCCCCTATTGTATCTACAAAAATGCTACACAAATATCATATTTCATGTTTAGATACTGTATCATATCTCTGAAATCAGAAACTAGATAGAAATACTGGTCACCACCACTTTTATTCAGCTTTGTATTGAAGATCCTAACTAGTACAATTAGACAAGAAAAATAGCTGTGTTAGAATAGGAAAAATAATTAAGCTTCTAATTTTTGTTTTTAGAAGATGACCTGATTGTATTTATAGGAAAGTCCAAAAAAAAATCTAAGGATAAACTATTAGAGTTAATATCTGAGTCTTAGAATATCACTGGCTTGCATAACTCTACCAAAAAAATCAATTGTATTCCTCTACATTGAGAGCAACCATTTAGAAAACATTTAAAAAATATGTTTAATTCACAATGGCCTGAGAAAATAACAAATACACTGTAATAACTCTAACAAAAGATGTGAGATTTTTATTTAGAAAATTATATAATACTACTGAGATAAATTAAAAAGACTCAAATCAATCAAAATTTAACATGCTAATTATTGGAAGACTCAATATTATGAACATGTTTGTTCTACCAAAATTGATCTACAGATTCAAAACAATCCCCATTAAAATTCATAAGGTGGTTTTGTCAGTAATTGAGGTGATTGTAAAATGTATATACAAATGCAAAGACAATCTTATAGAAAAAATTGGAATACTTATAGTAACAGATAAAAGGTTTATTACAACACTCCAAAAATTAGGACATTGTGGTATTGGTACAAATATAGTAATAGAACAGAACAAAAGGGGCATTAAACAATACTTGATTTAACATAAAAACA